>NC_041383.1:750767627-750792867 GCF_002162155.2 Triticum dicoccoides | reverse complement strand
AAATAAAAGATAATATGTTTCCCATGTGATATGTGCTCTAGTTTTTGGGAAAATTTACAAATATGAATTTCAACTTTATTTGGAAAATCTCTCTGGAAATTTGTAAAATGGGCATAACTTTTGCATACGAACTCGGATGAAAAAGTTTTTTATATGAAAAATCATCTACTCGAAAAGTTACATCCAAATTTAACGGGGGGAACCCCGTTAAACATTTTCAAAATCCCCAAAAACCTAACAGAAAAAAAGTTATGGGGCTTTCAAGATCTAGCGGCAAAAAAAATCAAAAAATTTCAAACTTACTAGTGGCGCACCGTGGATGTGGTGCGCCACTAGTAACAGAAAAAAAATTGGTTTTGAATAATATGATCGGGAAGTTTGAAATATTTTTCAAAATTTCATCATAGTCATAAACATGAACAAAGTCCTAGACATCAACAAGGTATAACAGGATTGATATGCTAGATATATCAACAAGTGCCTGTGAAGTGAGCTATTGCTGGGGTTGGATAGAACTCTGAAGTTAAGCGTGCTTGGGCTTGAGTAGTGTGAGGATGGGTGACCTTTCGGTAAGTTTGACCATGGAGTGCGATTTGACCTGAGATTAAGCATATTGACCCGAGATTAAGCCATAGTGAACTGAGATTAAGAAAAATTTGAAAAAAAAATTAAAAAAATTTGAACAAAAAATTTAAAAAAAAATTGAAAAAAAATTCTGAAAAAAATTTAAAAAAAAAATTTGAAAAAAAAATGTTACTAGTGGCGCACTTCTATGTGGTGCGCCATTAGTATACCAGATACTAATGGCGCACCAGTGGTGCGCCATTAGTAAAAAATACTAATGGCGTGCTAGTAATGGCGCACCGGTAGTGCGCCATTAGTAGGCAAAACTGGTGTGCCATTAGTAGCCTTTTTCTAGTAGTGAGGCCAGGCCCTTCTTTTCCCAGGAGGTGAGCCGCATGGGGGTTCCGGATCGGAATTCGGGGGCCGCCGCCCAGTTGGCATCGCGCAGCTCAGTGATGTAGAACCACCCCAATTGCCACCCTTTCACGGTCTCCGCGAAGGATCCGTCAAGCCAGGTGACGTTAGGCATGTTGCCCACCATGGCTCCTCTGCACTCCGCTTGCTGGCCGCTCACGATCTTCGGTTTCACACGGAAGATTTGCAGCCACAGGCCGAAGTGAGGCTTGATGCGGAGGAAGGCCTCGCATACGACGATGAACGCCGAGATGTTGAGGACAAAGTTTGGGACTAGATCATGGAAATCTAGCCCGTAGAAGAACATGAGCCCGCGGACGAAGGGGTGAAGTGGAAACCCCAGTCCCGGGATGAAGTGGGTGAGAAACACGACCCTCTCGTGGGGTCCTGGGGCTGGAATGACCTGCCCGTCGTCCGGTAACCGGTGCGCTATGTCTGTGGCCAAGTATCTGGCCACCTGAAGATTCTCGATATCCTTCTCCTTCACGGTGGAATCCACCCACTTGCCTCCTGCTCCGAACATATTTAGCTGTGCGAAGGAGACTTGGACTAGGGCGCTGGAGCTCGAGGAGGCAAGGATGAGCAAAGGAGGAGGAAGGCGTGGGTGAAAATGGGGAGCCCTTATCCCTTTATAAAGGCGACAAAAGCGGTGCGCCTCCTCACTTGCCCGTTGAGAGTCGCTTACTTCCCAAGAGCCACGATTGATGGCGTGGTGGGATTACCCGTACCCGTATTGATGAGAATCCCGCGAAAGGGGACACGATCTCTGCTTTGACAAGACGTGTCAAGGAAACCACCTCGCAATATGCGCTGTGGCTGGTTGTGGGAAAATGGCTCGAATAATGACCCGACGTAATGACATATCACGTACTCTAAAAAGTTGTTAGCTGAAATATCATTCTCTCTATGATGGTATGTGAGGATCATTTTGCAGATCCGGACATGGTTTACGTGTTCGATGATTACCTTGGACTATTCGGAGAAGGAACCCGCCTTGCAATGCCGAAGACAAAACTGCGCGTCGGACTCATCGTCATTGAAGCCTGGTTCAGGGGCTACTGAGGGAGTCCTGGATTAGGGGGTATCCGGACAGCCGGACTATATACATCGTCCGGACTATTGAAGCGTGAAGATACAAGACTCAAGACTCCATCCCGTGTCCGGATGGGACTCTCCTTTGCGTGGAAGACAAGCTTGGCAATCCGGATATTGTATTTCCTTCCTTGTAACCAACTCCGTGTAAACCCTAGACCTCTCTAGTGTCTATATAAACCGGAGAGGTTGGTCCTTAGAAGGCCAATCACAATTACAATCATAATCATCATAGGCTAGCTTCTAGGGTTTAGCCTCTATGATCTCGTGGTAGATCTACTCTTGTACTACTCATATCGTCAATATTAATCAAGCAGGAAGTAGGGTTTTACCTCCATCGAGAGGGCCCGAACCTGGGTAAACATTGTGTCCCTTGCTTCCTGTTACCATCAGCCTAAGACGCACAGATTGGGACCTACTTCCCGAGATCCGCCGGTTTTGACACCGACATCACCCTTGAACGAGGACGGAAATATCTTAAGGATATAATGATAGCGAGATTTATCATCATGAGTAAACAGGGTGGCTATATCATTCCACTTGGTAAGATGTGCCACAACAGTTTCAAATTCAAGGCCATAAAAAGGATCAGATTCAACCAAAGTAATAATCTCAGGATCAACAGAGAATTCATAATCCTTATCAGTAACACAAATAGGTGAAGTGGCAAAAGCAGGGTCAGGTTTCATTCTAGCATTAAGAGACTGCTGCTTCCATTTAGCTAATAATTTCTTAAGATCATATCTATCTTTACAGGCAAAGATAGCTCTAGCAGCTTCCTCTGCCATAACATAACCCTCAGGAACAACAGGCAACTCATAATCATTGGGAGAATTTTCATCATCACTATCATCAATAATAGCATCTTCAATAATTTCATTCTCTCTAGCCCTAGCAAGTTGTTCATCAAGAAATTCACCTAATGGCAAAGTAGTATCACGCACAGAAGTAGTTTCATCATAAGTATCATGCATAGCAGAAGTGGAATCATCAATAACATGCGACATATCATAGTTCATAGCAGTACCAGGTTTAGGTGTCGCAAGTTTACTAATAACAGAAGGAGAATCTAGTGCAGAGCTAGATGGCAGTTCCTTACCTCCCCTCGTAGTTGAGGGCAAAATCTTGGTTCTCTTGTCTTTCAAGTTCTTCATAGTGATCAACAGGTATAAATCCCAAGTGACTCAGATAATAGAGCTATGCTCCCCGGCAATGGCGCCAGAAATTAGTCTTGATAACGCACAAGTGTAGGGGATCACAACAGCTTTTGAGGGTAAAGTAATCAACCCAAATTTATTGATTCGACACAAGGGGAGCCAAAGAATATTCTTGAGTATTAGTAGTTGAGTTGTCAATTCAACCACACCTGGATAACTTAGTATCTGCAGCAAAGTATTTAGTAGCAAAGTAGTATGATAATAAAGGTAACGGTAGCAAAAGTAATATTTTTGGGTTTTGTAGTGATTGTAATAGTAGCAACGGAAAAGTAAATAAGCGAAGCACAAGATGTGAAAAGCTCGTAGGCATTGGATAGGTGATGGATAATTATGCCGGATGCGATTCCTCATGTAATAGCTATAACATAGGGTCACACAAAACTAGCTCCAGTTCATCAATGTATTATAGGCATGTATTCCGAATATAGTCATACATGCTTATGGAAAAGAACTTGCATGACATCTTTTGTCCTACCCTCCCGTGGCAGCGCGGTCCTAGCGGAAACTAAGGGATATTAAGGCCTCCTTTTAATAGAGAACCAGAACAAAGCATTAGCACATAGTGAATACATGAACTCCTCAAACTACGGTCATCACCGAGAAGTATCCCGATTATTGTCACTTCGGGGTTGTCGGATCATAACACATAATAGGTGACTATAGACTTGCAAGTTAGGATCAAGAACACACATATATTCACGAAAACATAATAGGTTCAGATCTGAAATCATGGCACTCGGGCCCTAGTGACAAGCATTAAGCATAGCAAAGTCATAGCAACATCAATCTCAGAACATAGTGGATACTAGGGATCAAACCCTACCAAAACTAACTTGATTACATGGTAAATCTCATCCAACCCATCACCGTCCAGCAAGCCTACGATTGGAATTACTCACGCACGGAGGTGAGCATCATGAAATTGGTGATGGAGGATGGTTGATGATGATGACGGCGATGAATCCCCTTCTCCGGAGCCCCGAACGGACTCCAGACAGCCCTCCCGAGAGAGATTAGGGCTTGGCGGCGGCTCCGTATCGTAAAACATGATGAAACTTTCTCTGTGATTTTTTTCTCCACGACACGGAATATATGGAGTTGGAGTTGAGGTCGGCGGAGCCTCAGGGGGCCCATGAGACAGGGGGGCGCGCCCAGGGCGGTGGGTGCGTGCCCCACTCTCGTGGACAGGGTGTGGGCCCCCTGGTCTTTATTCTTTCGCTAGTATTTTTTATATTTTACAAAAAGTGCCTCCGTGGATTTTCAGGACATTCCGAGAACTTTTGTTTTCTTCACATAAAACAACATCATGGCAGTTCTGCTGAAAACAGTGTCAGTCCGGGTTAGTTTCATTCAAATCATGCAAGTTAGGGTCCAAAATAAGGGCAAAAGTGTTTGGAAAAGTAGATACGTTGGAGACGATCACGCCTTGACGTATTAATCAACTTACATGGAAAATAATTTGCGGCTCCATATTTGCAGCGTCAGCTTATTACTTGACTTTTTCCTTTTCTTTATATATTGTTATCAATTGCACCCGTACACTCTGGTACACATTACTTTGCTAGGGGCTTCATCATGCTCCGCAATACGGCAATAAAGTCCAAACACTTTTACAGTACAGTTCGGCACCCCGAACTTATAGCATTATATGCATCGGCTCCGAATCATGTCTTTGGTCAATAGTTGGGTTGCCTGGCTTCTGTGCTTACTACCTTACGTTCCGCTATATCGGCTAGGGTAGTAAAGGGAGAACTACTGTGATTGTGTCCCGGTTCTTCCGGATGAGCACCTTAGTAGAGAAAGCCGAAAACTGACTGTCATGACGCGGCAAGAGCTGGTCAGCTGTTCGAGAGGTTTCAAATCCTTAGAGATTTTTTCCGCACTATGCGAGGAATCGGTTTTTATCCGATTAGGCTTGTATAGCGCCCCAAGTTCGGCCTTCCGAACACTAGGGGCTGCGCCAAAATTTCCATTGTCAAACTCCTATGGCTAAGTGAGGGTGATAAAGCCGTATAGTCTGATTGTCTTGTTTGTTGCGCTAAACACCTCCTTTAAGGACCAAAATTTGGAGTAAAGAGTATTTAGATTTATCTCAAACACCCCCATACTATCTACGTGGGGGCAGAAGCCGACGACTGGCCAAATCTCAGATTTCATAAACGGCCGCACAAGAGGTAAAATTTTAAATAAACAAGCATTATATTACATAACGATCTTGTTTCATATTACAGGACAGGATAACTTGAATGTATTCATGGGAATATAATATCCTTGGCACATTGATTCGCCACAAGGTGGGATCCCTCTAGGACACCATCAAAATACAATTCGGGTCGGCGGTGCTCTTTGCCCTCAGGCGGTCCCATGGTCATCAGCTTCATGGCGTCCATCTTCGCCCAATGCATCTTAGCGCGGGCAAAGGCCATCCGCACACCTTCGATATAGACCAAATGCTTTATGTATTCAAGCCTAGGGAAGGCGCTGACAAGCAGCTTCACGAGTCTGAAGTAGCCGCTAGGTAGGGCTTCGGCAGGCCATAGCCAGATTATCAAATCCTTCATGGCTAGTTTGGCCGCCCTATGCAGCTCGACCAGCTGTTTTAGCTGGTCGCTAAAGGGCACTGGATGTTCTGGTCCAAGGTACGGTGACCAGAACAACTTCTCCATTGAGCTCCCTTCTTCGGCTCGATAGAATTCTGCAGCATCTGACACACTGCGCGGCAAATCTACAAATACCCCTAGAGAATTCCAAATCCGGGTCAGTAAAAGGAATCTTTCCTTCACATGTCTGCTCTGCATAATGAAAGCCTTGCCCGCCGCGATCTTCTTGGCTGCCTGGATTTTCTGGAGGGCGCCCTGGGCTTCGGCTCGGGCATCGTTTGTGCTCCGGCGGGCCTTGGCAAGTTCAGACTCTTGATTCTTAAAATCGCGCTCCAAGGACTCGTACTTCTTGACGGCGTCCTGGAGCTCTTGTTGGACCTCGCTGACCCGGGCCTCCTGCTTCTCATGGACGGCCCGTTCATTGGCCGCTTTGTCCTCAGCCTCGGCCAACGCCTTCTTGAGGCCTGCTACTTCGGTCGTCGCCCCTATTAAAGTTCATGACACTTTAGTCAACACGAACCATTCATCATTCCTAAATATATACACAGGTTACTGCATACCTTGACTATCCTCCAACTGCTTCTTCACAAGGCCGAGCTCTTCCTCGGCCCGCTCCAGATTCTGCTTCAGTCCGGAGACTTTTGCAGTATGAGCGGATGCAGCTAGCAGCGACGCCTGCTTGTTCACATAGACATTTTAGATTAGACTCCTGTAAAAATTATTTGAACACCAGACACATCATCAGGGGCTCCTGTCTATACTGTGACATTCTTTTTATAATTGCGTTTCTTACCTCAAAGCCTATTAGAAGGCTCATGCACGCTTCGGTCAGCCCGATTTTTGTGGACTAGATCTTCTCAATCACCATACCCATAAGGGTACGGTGTTCTTCAACAATGGAAGTGCCTCACAGCGCTTCCAGCAATCTATCCGGTGCCTCTAGATGGACAGAGGTCACCGGTGGAGTTGGCTCACCCTCCTCTTTCGAAAGAGGCGGCCTACCTGAGTCCGGAGCCACATGAGCCTCCGGAGTTGTATTCGGCTGGGGGCCGAATTGGATACGGCCCCCATCGTCGGTGTCCATAAGGGTTTGCTCTCCCATGTGTTTCGCAACCGGGGTTCCACCCTTCGGCACCACCGGGATGGCCTCCCGAGCCTCTCCCTAGACTGGGATCCTTCGAAACAACACCTCGGTGTTGTCCACGATCTTGGGTGAGGAGGCCGTCGGAAGGGACCCACTGTCCATCACCGACGGGTCCAGCGACCCCTCCAAAGTGGAGGATAGATCGATGTTGGACCGAGCCGGACTACAAGTACATGACCCAGCACATTAAAAAAAATAAAATAAAAAAGGTCGGATATATTACTGTGTCCTGATACTTACGACTTGGCCAGGGGCTTGACCCTGGGCTCCCACTCCCAGCTGCTATTGGTGGCCGCTGCGGAGTTGTTCGGCGGGGAAGCTTTCCCCTTCTTGGACTTTTCGGCTCTAGACGCGTGGAGGCCATCCTCTTCTTTCTCCCCCCTGCAGGGGGGAATGGATTTCCTCTTCTTCCTCCTCCTCCTCGTTGTCTTCCGTGACAGAGGAGTGAGCCTCGGCGTCTTCGGACATCGTGTCTGAAGTGCCCTTGCAACAGAGACCATCTTTGGTCCCCTTGACCTTCTTCTTGGCCTTCTTCTCTGGCACCTCATAAGGCGCCAGAACAACATCTTCGTTAGAAGAGGGGTTCCTGGGTCTTCTGGCAGCAGAGCTGGACAGTTAATCCGCTCTACTATCTCTATTCAGGCCTGGAAAAATTGATAGGGAGGCTTAGATTCCTTCCTAAAATATGCTAGTAAAAGGTATAACATGAAAACATGAAAGAGCTTACCGGATTAGCATTGCGAGTTAAGCTAAACCCATGATCCTCGGTCGTGGGCGGTGGTGTCTCGCTGGCCTTGAAGAGCACCTTCCAGATGTATTTGTGCATTGTGTCGAAGAGCTCTAGTAGCCTCTGGTGCTTGGCCGGATCGAACTCCCACAAATAGCAAGTCCGATGTTGGCACGGAAGGATCTGGCAAACGAGCATAACCTGGATCACGTTGACGAGCTTGATTCTCTTGTTTATCATGTTCTGGACGCACGTCTGGAGCCCTGTCAGCTTGTCCGAAGAGCCCCAAGCCAGGCCTTTCTCTTGCCAGGAGGTGAGCCGCATCGGGACTTCGGATCAGAATGCGGTGGCCACCACCCAATTGGCGCCGCGTGGCTCGATGATGTAGAACCACCCCGACTGCCATCCTTTTACAGTCTCCATAAAGGAGCCTTCGGGCCAGGTGACATTGGGCATCTTGCCCACCATGGCGCCTCCGCACTCTGCTTGTTGGCCGCTCACCACCTTCGGCTTCACATTAAAGATCTTCAGCCATAGGCCGAAGTGAGGTGGAATGCGGAGGAAGGCCTCACACACGACAATAAATGCCGAGATGTTGAGGATAGAGTTGGGGGCCAAATCATGAAAGTCTAGCCCGTAGTAAAACATCAGTCCGCGGACGAAAGGGTGGAGAGGGAATCCCAGCCCGCGGACGAAGTGTGTGATAAACACCACCCTCTCTTGGGGCTCCGGGGTAGGGACAATCTATCCTTTGGCCAGGAGCCTGTGAGTGATTCCCTTGGCCAAGTACCCGGCCTCCCGGAGCTTCTTGATGTCCTTCTCCTTGACGGAGGAGGCCATCCACTTGCCTCCTGCTTCGGATGCGGACATGGTTAGAGTGCTTTTTTGGGCGGGGAAGGCGAGAGCTTGGTCACTGGAGCTCGAGGATGGATGGGCAGAGGAAGGATAAGGCGTGGGTGAAAGAGGGTGAATCCTTATCCCTTTATAAACGCGGTAAAAGACATGTGCCTCCCCACTAGCCTTAAAATTCGCCTATTTCCCAAGCGCCGTGTAGATGACACGGTTGGGTTACCCATGCCCGTATTGATGATCCCGTGATAAGGGGACATGATCTCTGCTTTGGCAAAACATGCCAATAAAACCGCACCTCTAAATACATAGTGGCAGGCTAAAAATGGTTTGAATAATGACCGGGCAGTGGCGTGATGTCACGGTACAAAAAGTTGTCAGCGGATTGGACTCGTGAAATATTATACTCTCTACGGTTGTGTGTGGTACTTGTTTTGCAGTGCTGGACAAGTTTTCTATGTTCAGAAGGCTTTGTTGGAATATTCGGAGAAGGCACCCGCCTTGCAATACCGAAGACAATCTGCATGCCGGACTCATCGTCATTGAATCCTGGTTCAGGGGCTACTGAGGGAGTCCTGTATTAAGGGGTCGACAGCCAACTATATACTATGGCCGGACTGTTGGGCTATGTAGATACACACTACTATGGAAAAGCCTAGCAGCACCACGGGTTTTAGGCCTATCAGTAGCGCGGGACGATGCGCTACTGATAAGGCGCTACCGCTAATGTATAGCAGTAGCGCATGTCGTCCCACGCTACTGCTATACATGAATAGCTGTAGCGCGCTTTAGAGAAGAGCACCGCTGATATTATCTGTAGCACTTTTTACAAGGAAGCGCTACTGGTAAGGCGGCGCTACTGCTAAATTTCCCCCCTCGCTACTACTAGTTTTATTAGTTTTTTCCCTCCATATCTGTTTTGTATTTGAATAGGCTTTATACAATAATCTTTAGCATATCATACACATACAAATGTAATCATAGCATATACATACAATTAGTCTCATCAAATCATGTCATCATCATAATCATCATCCAACAAAAAGTGGTCTCTCGTCATCATCTCAAAAATAGCGATACAAGTCTCGATTACTTGCAAATACATCATCATCCATCTAAACAATGATATACGCGAGAAGAGTTATCACTTTGAGTGAGAGCGGAACTATGCAGTACATGAGTTCGTATCCCTCTCTCGCATTAGCATGAACCTAAACTAACTACTGCCTGTCGCTCGGAAACCGGAAACCGGTACACCTGGGCCTGACACTCCGGCCACTCGTCGTATATATACTCCTGGCGTAGAACTTCTTCGCCATCGATGATCTATGCACCTACATCGTCACATGAGTCGATGATATGCAACATATATAGTTGAGCAACAGAAAGAGACATACTTGGCAAAAATAGAAACAACATATCATAAGCATAAATAACAAAGTTCATCGTACCCAAAATGCCCGAACTAGAGTGATCTTCGCTAGTCGAGGAGGAGGACGGTTTAATTACATCACAAATAAAGTTTCACCGTGCATAACTCAAAGTTTTGTCATAAAGAAAGTTTGGACTAAACGGACACATTGTCATATATCGACAATCACTCCACCATGTCGTGCCATCCATCCATGTCAGGGAGATAGTCCCCGAGCTTAGTGAAAGGCTTCATGTCGAGACGCTGAGAAGCTACCCATGTTCCGACGTGTTCCCGCGACATTTGTCCTTCTCCGTAGAACATCCCTGTTTTTCCGACGACCTCCTTCATCATGATTTGGGCAAGTTCGCACTGGATGTTATAGAACTCAGCTCGAAGTCGATGATCCTTGATATCTCCTATGTCCTTTGCCCATTTCAGAATATGGGCATCGCCGGATCTGGGTGACATGCGAAGGTTCTGGTGATCCCGTCTGTACTCCAGCATGTGGTGTAGGAGATAAAATCCATCATTAAGAGAATCGCTCGATTGCTGGATGCAGCAGAAGTCGGTCATATGGCTGAAGGCGAGCCTGCTGCCCCTTCTCTTCTTGTCCTTGACCTCTCCACCCCGTGCTTGGTAGTAAAACATAGCACTGTCAAGAACATCCTTGATGTTGGTGTAATCCTTTTTGTGAATGTTCTTCGACGACTCCATGTAAAGAGCGTGGGAGTATCAGGGGTAGAGGAAGATGAGGACGGCGCGCCTGCCGCTGCGCAAAATAAGTACACCTCAAATTAATTAGCCTCCATCGTGCAAATGAATGATTGAAATCAAAGAAAGGATAGCAGCGCGGATGACTTACACGGGATGATAAGGCACGAGAATCGCCTCCTTGTCCTTATTGGCGAGCATGAAACTCACGATGTAATCCCTCGCGTATTCACTGTGCTTTGTGCAGACTCCCAAGCAGCCCTCGTGCATGTAGTACGGGTCGGCGACACAGATATGAGGCATCTGCTCAACCCCGATGATGTAGTTCATGTGCAAGGCATAAAGGCGGACAAACGTAAAATCCAGCTTCTTCACGTGAAACATGTCGAATATGTAATCGAATCGAAGGAAGAACTTATCCGCGGGGAAGCAGTCGACGTACGACATTTGCCAAGAAACGTTAACCACGTAGAGTGGGTATCCTGGATCTTTCAAGGCAATGATGCCTTTCTCTATCCACAGCACATCATCATGAAGTCTCCTTAGATCGACGAATCTGACCCGCAGCACTGTTGCAGGTAGGATTGGTTGACCGGGGATATGCCATTTATCCGCATCGGGGATATCTATACAGTCCTGAAGCCGAGGCTGCTGAGGCGGCTGGATCATAGAATCAGCTTTTTTGCCTTTCCTCGCTCTCTTCCTAGACTTCTTTACTACCGGAAGGTCGTCCATAATACGTTCAGCCTTCGGAGACGGCAATTCGGGCACCGACTCATGACGCCCAAACCCTGAGTAGGTGCCAGTATAGACATAGTACTGTTGAGTGCCATCGTCATCCTCATCCTCAATCATGGCGACGTCATCTACGACTAATGGAGCCTCCTCCTTACCCCATACGCTATCACCCAACCCGACACCAGACACTAATTGGGTAGGTGGGGTGTTGATGTTCATACCTTGCTGAGGCTGCGTGCTTGTGGGTGTGCTCCCGGCCGCCTCCAGACGAAGCAGACTCTTTGGCCACAACAGGACCCACCCATTGCAACAATCACCAAGCCGCCGCGGGGTCTCGTCGTCATCCCCCACTAGTATCAAAGGAGGCAAATTCTCATGGGCTGGTTTGACACTACCCACAAAAACCTTGAAGACGTTCGGGGGGATCGGCCGGCTGTGGAACAATGGTTCCTTCGGCTCCATTATCGTCGCCTTCCCCACGTCCACCTTCTGGTCGCCGATGGTGTACAATATGGTGCACGGGGCTTCATCATCCTGCAAAGAAAAGTCTGTGACATGAGACATCTGAAAGGCAACGAAAACGAGAGATTATACATTTATTAAAGGGGCCGGTGTGACAGATGCCATGAGGGCGTAGAGCTCAGCCAAAGAGGAAGCACCTCCAAGCATGTCCGGTGCAGGAGCCGGTGTGGGAGTCGGTGCGGGAGCCGGTGCGGGAGCAGGTGCTGGTGCAACGCTAGTCGAGCTGCTCCCCAAGAAGTCAGCAAGGGGAAAGTCTCCTTCATTTTTTTCTGGATTTTGCTTGGTCCAAGTGAAAACGACCGGAATCAAGGAAGTTGATATATCTCCAACCACCTGTTATGCGGCAGCTACCACTGTTGCGACTGTCAGGGATGATTTCTTCTCAACCGCAATCTCAACCTTCTTGTCAATGTTTTCTTCAGTTAACCTCCGTCTTTCCTTTCTCTCCTCCGTGGTCTCATGGTACTACTTCTTCCACATGGCGCCGTCTTCGACACCGTGCACGCGTCCATACGACAGTCGAGTATCCACCGGGAGTCGTTTCAATATGTTCAACGCCCGGTTAAATGGAGTGTCCCACTTGGGCCTCGCCAATGCCTTCGACGACGAGTCGCTTTCGGCCGCAATCCTGTGCTGCTCTCTCTGCAAAAGGCACAATGATCGTTAAGAAATATGACTAACGTGTGCAGTCGAATTGATTAGAAACTAAAATTACCAGCAGTCTCATGAACTCCATCGTGACCTGGTTTGTCTCGTAAACCTTCTTCACTGGGTCCCAATGGTGCCGGGCCCTGAGGACGTCATGCTCCTGCAGGATGGTGAACTCTGCCAAGGGGTCTGGGATGCCCAGACTCGCGGCTTCCGCGTCCTCCTTGGCCCATTTGGACCTCTTTCCGCCGTAACCATGGCTTCCGAGGTGGTGGCTCCCAATAATCCTCTCTTGAAGCCCCTTCATGTACTTAGACTTTTTTTGGGCAGCTTCGACCTCGCAAAACTCCTTGAATATTTGAAACTGGTCTACCGTGATTGTCGGATTATCCTTTACAATCTCGGAGAAGGGTTCCTTGTCGATGATCATTGCTTTCACCCTTGTTTTCCAGGCACCCTTGTTTATCTTCTTCATTGCCGGGTCCTTATCTGGATCTTCATAATCCTTTTCATTCCAGCCCGGGAAGAAGAATATCTGGTGAAACTTCTTTAGGAGGGAGGGCCTCATATTATCTATCTTCTGTAGTTTCTCATCGTTGATAGTGGCGGTTGTCTGTACGATGCAGCTAATTTGATTACCGTAGCACTTGCGCACTTCCTTGGGCGCCTTTGGCTCACAATTGCCATCGTCCACCTCCGTGAACACCAGCCTAGTAGTCCTGAGTTTGTTAGGAAGTCGTTGCCTCTTTGCTTTCGGTTCTACACCGGCTCCGCTCCCCGAGGCAGCGCCGGTCTTAGTCTCAGTGCCGGTCTCGATGACGGTCTGAGTCTCAGGGCCGGTCTCAGTCTCAGCACTGGTCTGTGTGTCGGTCTCAATCCCCGATGCCACTGGTGGGCCCAACAAAAACATCGGTTGATCATCGGCAAGGCTCAAAAATTCGTCTGCCTCCCGGTAGACGTCGTCGCAATCACCAGAACCATGTCCTTCATCGTTGCTAGCCATGTTTCCTATGATTAAATCTAGTCAATTAATTCTAGACCTAATAAAATGAATAATGACATAAAAAGGCCTATTGTTTTGCAGGAATGTTGACTCCTTCCTGGTGCAGCAAATCCCGGGCACTCGATATGTCCTAGTTTGTAGCACAAGTCATGCCGAAATTCACGAAATTTTTTGGCATGACCTTTGCTAAAATGTGGACAAATCGAGAACCTGAAATTTGCCGGAACAGAAATGAATCAACATTCCGGCAAAACATAGGCCACTCAGCTTCATTCCCTGGAAATAGTATTCAAATATCCCTATTCGACACCGCAACACATGTCCAAATATACACGAGCAACCACATGTCCAAATTTCACAAGCTAATTCAAAAACAAAGTGTAGAAGAAAATTCATTTAACTACTAGTAAACCAAAATTCAGTTAACTTTAGTGCTCTATAGTGATGAAAGGAAAAAAAATTCAGTTAACTACTAATTTCATTCATTTAGGTTATTCATTTAACTTCACCTAATTAACCTACTGTACCACTACTACTAGCAACACTACTAACCTAATTAACCTAGGAAAACTCTACTGCCCTAACTGAAAAACATCTAATTAACATCTACTAGTACCACTACTGCCCTAACCTAATTAACATCTACTAGTAACTATGTACAATACAAGCAGCATCTACCCTAATTAAACCCTATTGCCCTAACTAACTTTTGCTGTAAACCAAATTTTTTGCTCTAAACTAATTTTTGCTCTAACATCTACTACTTAACACCCTTTGCTCTAAACTAAATTTTTTGCTATAATCAAACTTTTGCTCTACTAATTTTTTCCCTAAAATGCAAAGAGAGAGGAGTGGGGGGAGGGGTGGGGGACTTACAGAGAGGGAAGAGACGGTGGCGGGGAGGAGCCCGGTGACAGAGGCAGGGGCGGAGAGGGCGTGGGCTCGGGCACGGGCAACGGCGGTCCTGGGCAGGCTCGGGCGGCGGTGAGGTGGAGGGCAGCGACGGTGAGGTCGAGGGTGGCGGCGGTGAGGCTGAGGGCGGCCTCGGGCGGCGGCGGTGAGGATGACGGCAGCCTCGAGGGGAGACAGTGAGGTTGCGGGCGTCCACGTCGGCAGGAGACGGCGGCGAAGTGGGGAGACGGCGAATTGGGGAGACATTGCCGAGGGCGAGGGATTTGGGGAAGAAGTGGTGGCCGGGAGGGAAACCGTTGTTTAAGTGAAACTTAATGGTAGCGCATTTCCGAAAACGCGCTATAGCTAAGTTAGCTACAGCGCGTTTCCTGAAACTCGCTACTGCTATTCCTTTCTCCCTTTTTCCCTTTTTTCATTTATTTTTCTTTACATTTTATTTTTTTCCTTTCTCCTTTTTCTATTTCTTTCATTTTCATTTACTTTTCTACTTGTTTTTCATTTTATTTTATTTTCGTTAGCAGTAGTGCCTTACACATAAACGCACTGCTATAGCAAAGTTAGCGGTAGCTGTTTCTAAAAGAGCGCTACTACTATGTGTAGCCGATCGGCTTAGCGGTGGGAATTTTTGTAGTAGCCCTTTTCCGGTGGGACACGTTACTGTTATATGTGTATCTGCAGCGCGGTTTTCTCGAGCGCATTGCTGCTATCTAGCAGCAGTGCCCTTTTTTAACACACGCTACTGCTAAAGTTCTGTGTATAGGCTTTTCCCTAGTAGTGACAAGATAGAAGACTCCGTCCCATGTCCGGATGGGACTCTCCTTCGCGTGGAAGGCAAGCTTGGCGATTCGGATATGTAGATTCCTTTCTCTGTAACTAACTTTGTATGACCCTAGCCCCACCCCCCGGTGTCTATATAAACTGGAGGGTTTAGGCTTCTAGGGTTTATCCATAACAATCATAACCTCATAGGCTAGACTTCTAGGGTTTACCCATTACGATCTCGTGGTAGATCAACTCTTGTAATACTCATATTCATCAAGATCAATCAAGCAGGAAGTAGGGTATTACCTCCATAGAGAGGACTCGAACCTGGGTAAACATTGTGTCCCCCGCCTCCAGTTACCATTAGCCTTAGACGCAAAGTTCGAGACCACCTACCCATGATCCGCCGGTTTTCACACCGACATGTTCCCCCAGGCAAGGTCTGCACGAATTCGGACACAAAACGCACATTGCGTCACGCCCGGGCAGTGTTCAAGTGTATTTTTTGCCAGAAAACCCTAGAAAATGCATCGAGTGTCGTAAATGAAAAGATACCTATCGGGCATGCTTGCCATGGTCATCCTAGGGTGTGCATAAAGTTTGGGATCAATTGGTGGGACCGGGAAGGAAAACCTCTTTCAGACTTGCTCTCCGGCAGACCCGAATGGTCCTGCTTGTACATGGTGCATGTGGAGGCATGCATGAGATGACCCCAAATTTTGGGACCATGTGGGCACGGCCAATGTGGTCCCCCAGGCAAGGTGTGCACAAATTCAGACACAAAGCGCATGTTGCGTCACGTCGGGGCAGCGTTCTAGGGTTTTGTCAATGGAAAAACCCTAGAAAATGCATCGAGTGTCGGAAATGAACGATACTTGTCATGCATGCATGCCATGGTCATCCTAGGGTGTGCATAAAGTTTGGGATTATTTGGTGGGACCGGGAAGGAAAACCTCTTTCAGACTTGCCCTCCGGCAGACCCGAATGGTCCGGCTTATACATGGTTGAAGGAAATATGCCCTAGAGGCAATAATAAAGTTATTATTTATTTCCTTATTTCATGATAAATGTTTATTATTCATGCTAGAATTGTATTAACCGGAAACATAATACATGTGTGAATACATAGACAAACAGATTGTCACTAGTATGCCTCTACTTGACTAGCTCGTTGATCAAAGATGGTTACGTTTCCTAGCCATAGACATGAGTTGTCATTTGATTAACGGGATCAAATCATTAGGATAATGATGTGATTGACTTGACCCATTCTGTTAGCCCAGCACTTGATCGTTTAGTATGTTGCTATTGCTTTCTTCATGACTTATACAAAGTTCCTACAACTATGAGATTATGCAACTCACGTTTACCAGAAGAACACTTTGTGTGCTACCAAACGTCACAACGTAACTAGGTGATTATAAAGGAGCTCTACAGGTGTCTCCGAAGGTACATGTTTAGTTGGCGTATTTCGAGATTAGGATTTGTCACTCCGATTGTCGGAGAGGTATCTCTGGGCCCTCTCGGTAATGCACATCACTACAAGCCTTGCAAGCAATGTAGCTAATGAGTTAGTTACGGAATGATGCATTACGTAACGAGTAAAGAGACTTGCCGGTAACGAGATTGAACTAGGTATGGATACCGACGATCGAATCTAGGGCAAGTAACATACCGATGACAAAGGGAACAACGTATGTTGTTATGCGGTTTGATCGATAAAGATCTTCGTAGAATATGTAGGAGCTAATATGAACATCCAGGTTCCTCTATTGGTTATTGACCGGAAACAATTCTAGGTCATGTCTACATAGTTCTCGAACCCGTAGGGTCCGCACGCTTAAGGTTTCGATGACAGTTATATTATGAGTTTATGAGTTTTAATGTACCGAAGGAGTTCGGAGTCCCGTATGAGATCGGGGACATGATGAGGAGTCTCGAAAAGGTCGAGACGTAAAGATCGATATATTGGACGACTATATTCGGAGTTCAGAAAGGTTTCGACTGATTCGGGTATTTTTCGGAGTACCGGAGAGTTACGGGAATTCGCCGGGGAGTATATGGGCCTTATTGGGCCATACGGGAATAGAGGAGAGAGGCCAAAAGGAAGGAGGCCTGCGCCCCCCCCCCCTCTGGTCCAAAATGGACAAGGGGCGCAGCCCCCTTTTCCTTCTTCCTCTCCCCCTCTTTCCCCTTCTCCTACTCCAACAAGGAAGGAGGGAGTCCTACTCCCGGTGGGAGTAGGACTCCCCTTGGCGCGCCCCCTCCTAGGCCGGCCGCCCCCTCCCCCCTTGCTCCTTTATATACAGGGGCAGGAGGCACCTCTAGGCACAACAACAACACAAGTTGATCTTCGTGATCGTTCCTTAGCCATGTGCGGTGCCCCCCTCCACCATATTCCACCTCGGTCGTATTGTTGCGGTGCTTAGGCGAAGCCCTGCGTCGGTAGAACATCAACATCGTCACCACGCCATCATGCTGACGTAACTCATCCCTGACACCCTGCTGGATCGGAGTCCGGGGATCGTCATCGAGCTGAACGTGTGCTGAACTCGGAGGTGCCGTACATTCGGTACTTGGATCGGTCGGATCGTGAAGACATACGACTACATCAACCGCAATGTGATAACGCTTCCGCTTTCGGTCTACGAGGGTACGTGGACAATACTCTCCCCTCTCGTTGCTATACATCACCATGATCTTGCGTGTGCGCAGGAATTTTTTTGAAATTACTATGTTCCCGAACAGTGGCATCCGAGCCTGGTTTTATGCGTAGATGTCATATGCACGAGTAGAACACAAGTGAGTTGTGGGCGATATAAGTCATGCTGCTTACCAGCATGTCATACTTTGGTTCAGCGGTATTGTGAGATGAAGTGGCCCGGACCGACATTACGCGTACGCTTACGCGAGACTGGTTTCACCGTTACGAGCACTCGTGCTTAAAGGTGACTGGCGAGTGTCTGTCTCTGTCACTTTAGTTGAACCGAGTGTGGCTACGCCCGGTCCTTGCGAAGGTTAAAACAGCACTAACTTGACAAACTATCATTGTGGTTTTGATGCGTAGGTAAGAACGGTTCTTTCTCAGCCCATAGCAGCCACGTAAAATGTGCAACAACAAAGTAGAGGATGTCTAACTTGTTTTTGCAGGGCATGTTGTGATGTGATATGGTCAAGACGTGATGCTATATTTTGTTGTATGAGATGATCATGTTTTGTAACCGAAGTTATCGGCAACTAGCAGGAGCCATATGGTTGTCGCTTTATTGTATGAAATGCAAACGCCCTGGAATTGCTTTACTTTATCACTAAGCGGTAGCGATAGTCGTAGAAGCAATAGATGGCATAATGACAACGATGCTATGATGGAGATCAAGGTGTCGCGCCGGTGACGATGGTGCTCATGACGGTGCTTCGGAGATGGAGATCACAAGCACAAGATGATGATGGCCATATCATATCACTTATAGTGATTGCATGTGATGTTTATCCTTTATGCATCTTATCTTGCTTTGATTAATGGTAGCATTTTAAGATGATCTCTCACCAAATTATCAAGAAGTGTTCTCCCTGAGTATGCACCATTGCGAAAGTTCTTCGTGCTGAGACACCACGTGATGATCGGGTGTGATAGGCTCTACATTCAAATACAACGGGTGCAAAACAGTTGCACACGCGGAATACTCAGGTTAAACTTGACGAGCCTAGCATATACAGATATGGCCTCGGAACACGGAGACCGAAAGGTCGAGCGTGAATCATATAGTAGATATGATCAACATAGTGATGTTCACCATTGAAAACTACTCCATCTCATGTGATGATCGGACATGGTTTAGTTGATTTGGATCACGTGATCACTTAGATAACTAGAGAGATGTCTGTCTAAGTGGGAGTTCTTAAGTAATATGATTAATTGAACTTAAATTTATCATGAACTTAGTCCTGGTAGTATTTTGCAAATTATGTTGTAGATCAATAGCTTGTGTTGTTGCTTTTATATGTTTATTTTGATATGTTCCTAGAGAAAATTGTGTTGAAAGATGTTAGTAGCATTGATGCGGATTGGATCCGTGATCTGAGGTTTATCCTCATTGCTGCACAGAAGAATTATGTCCTTAATGCACCGCTAGGTGACAGACCTATTGCAGGAGCAGATGCATACGTTATGAACGTTTGGCTAGCTCAATATGATGCCTACTTGATAGTTTAGTGCACCATGCTTAACGGCTTAGAATCGGGACTTCAAAGACGTTTTGAACTTCATGGACCATATGAGATGTTCCAGGAGTTGAAGTTAATATTTCAAGCAAATACCCGAGTTGAGAGATATGAAGTCTCCAACAAGTTCTATGCCTAAAAGATGGAGGAGAATTGCTCAACTAGTGAGCATGTGCTCAGATTGTCTGGGTACTACAATCGCTTGAATCAAGTGGGAGTTAATCTTCCAGATAAGATAGTGATTGACGGAATTCTCTAGTCACCATCACCAAGTTAGTAGAACTTTGTGATGAACTATAGTATGCAAGGGATGACGAAATCGATTCCCAAGCTCTTCGTGATGTTGAAATCGATGAAGGTAGAAATCAAGAAAGAGCATCAAGTGTTGACGGTTGACAAGATCAATAGTTTCAAGAAAAGGGCAAAGGGAAAGAAAGGGAACTTCAACTAGAATGACAAGCAAGTTGTCACTCCCACGAAGAAGCCCAAAGCTGAACCAAAGCCTGAAACTGAGTGCTTACACTGCAAAAAAAATGGTCACTGGAAACGGAAATACCCTGAATATTTGGTGGATAAGAAGGATGGCAAACTGAACAAGGGTATATTTGATATACATGTTATTGATGTGTACCTTACTAGTGTTTATAGTAACCCCTGAGTATTTGATACTTGTTCGGTTGCTAAGATTAGTAACTCGAAACAGGAGTTACAGAATAAACAGAAACTAGTTGAGGGTGAAGTGACGATGTGTGTTGGAAGTGGTTCCAAGATTGATATGATCATCATCGCACACTCCCTATACTTTAGGGATTAGTGTTGAACCTAAATAAATATTATTTGGCGTTTGCGTTGAGCATGAATATGATTTGATCAAGTTTATTGCAATGCAGTTATTCATTTAAAATCAGAGAATAATTGTTGTTCTATTTAAATGAATAAAACCTTTGATGATCATACACCGTACCCAATGAAAATAGTTTGTTGGATCTCAATCGTAGTGATATACATATTCATAATATTGATGCCAAAAGATGCAAAGTTGATAATGATAGTGCAACTTATTTGTGGCACTGCCGTTTGGGTCATATCGGTGTAAAGCGCATAAAGAAACTCCATAAAGATGGATTTTTGGAATCTCTTGGTTATGAATCATTTGATGCTTGCGAACCGTGCCTTATGGGCAAGATGACTAAAACTCCGTTCTTCAGAACAATGGAATGAGCTACTGACTTGTTGGAAATAATACATACCGATGTATGCAATCCAATGAGTATTGATGCTCGTGGCGGGTATCGTTATTTTCTGACCTTCACAAGATGAATTGAGCAGATATGAGTATATCTACTTAATGAAGCACAATTCTGAAACATTTGAGAAGTTCAAAGAATTTCAGAGTGAAGTGGAGAATCATCGTAACAAGAAAATAAAGTTTCTGCAATTTGATCGCGGAGACAAATATTTGAGTTATGAGTTTGGTCTTCAATTAAAACAATGTGGAATAGTTTCACAAACTCATGCCACCTGGAACACCACAGCTTAATGGTGTGTCCGAACGTCGTAACAGTACTTTATTGGATATAGTGCAATCTATGATGTCTATTACCGATTTACCACTATTGTTTTGGGGTTATGCATTAGAGACAGCTGCATTCACTTTAAATAGGGCACCATCAAAATCTGTCGAGACGACGCCTTATGAACTGTGGTTTGGCAAGAAACCAAAAATTGTCATTTCTTAAAGTTTGGGGTTGCGATGCTTATGTGAAATAAGTTTCAACCTGATAAGCTCGAACCCAAATCGGAGAAGTGCGTCTTCATAGAATACCCAAAGGAAACTGTTGGGTACACCTTCTATCACAGATCCGAAGGCAAAACATTCATTGCTAAGAATGGATCCTTTCTAGAGAAGGATTTTCTCTCGAAAGAAGTGAGTGGAGGGAAAGTAGATCTTGATAAGGTAATTTGTACCTTCTCTCGAATTGGAAAGTAGTTCATCACGGAAATTAGTTCCAGTGATTCCTACACCAATTAGTGAGGAAGCTAATGATGATGATCATGAAACTTCTGATTAAGTTACTACAAAACCTAGTAGGTCTTCCAAAGTACAGTCCGCACCAGAGTGGTACGGTAATCATGTTCTGGACGTCATGTTACAAGACCATGATGAACCTACGAACTATGAGGAAGCGATGATGAGCACAGATTCCGCGAAATGGCTAGAGGCGGAAATCTGAGATGGGATCAATGTATGAAAACAAAGTGTGGACTTTGATTGACTTGCCTGATGATCGGCAAGCCATAGAAAATAAATGGATCTTCAAGAGGAAGACGGACACTGATAGTAGTGTTACTATCTACAAAGCTCGACTTATTGTGAAAGGTTTTTCGACAAGTTCAAAGTGTTGAATACAATGAGATTTTCTCACTCGTATCGATGCTTAAGTCTGTCCGAATCATGTTAGCAATTGCCACATTTTATGAAATCTGGCAAAAGGATGTCAAAACTGCATTCCTTAATGAATTTATTAAAGAAGAGTTGTATATGATGCAACCATAAGGTTTTTTCAATCCTAAAGGTGCTAACAAAGTGTGCAAGCTCCAGCGATCCATTTATGGACTGGTGCAAGCCTCTCGGAGTTGGAATATACGCTTTGATGAGTTGATCAAAGCATATGGTTTTATACAGATTTTTTGAGAAGCCTGTATTTACAAGACAGTGAGTGGGAGCTCTGTAGCATTTCTAATATTATATGTGGATGACATATTGTTGATTGGAAATGATATAGAAATTCTGGATAGCATGAAAGGATACTTGAATAAGAGTTTTTCAAAGCAAGACCTCGGTGAAGCTGCTTACATATTAAACATCAAGATCTATTGAGATAGATCAAGATGCTTGATAAGATTTTCAATGAGTACATACCTTGACAAGATTTTGAAATAGTTCAAAACGGAACAGTCAAAGAAGGAGTTCTTTCCTGCATTGCAAGGTGTGAAGTTGAGTAAGACTCAAAACCCGACTATGCCAGAAAATAGAAAGAGAATGAAAAGTCATTCCCTATGCCTCAGTCATAGGTTCTATAAAGTATGTTATGCTGTGTACCAGACCTATTGTATACCTTGCTCTGAGTTTGACAAGGGAGTACAATTTTAATCTAGGAGTAGATCACTGGACATTGGTCAAAATTATCCTTAGTGGAATAAGGATATGTTTCTCGATTATGGAGGTGACAAAATGTTCGTCGTAAAGGGTTACGTCGATACAAGTTTTGGCACTGATCCAGATGACTCTAAGTCTTAATCTTGATACATATTAAAAGTGGGAGCAATTAGCTAGAGTAGCTCCGTGCAGAGCATTGTGGACATAGAATATTTTCAAAATACATACGGCTCTGAATATGACAGACCCGTTGACTAAACTTCTCTCACAAGCAAAACATGATCATACCTTAGTACTCTTTGGGTGTTAATCACATAGCGATGTGAACTAGATTATTGACTCTAGTAAGCCCTTTGGGTGTTGGTCAAATGACGATGTGAACTATGGGTATTAATCACATACAGATGTGAATATTGGTGTTAAATCACATGGCGATGTGAACTAGATTATTGACTCTAGTGCAAGTGGGAGACTGAAGGAAATATGCCCTAGAGGCAATAATAAAGTTATTATTTATTTTCTTATTTCATGATAAATGTTTATTATTCATGCTAGAATTGTATTAACCGGAAAAATAATACATGTGTGAATACATAGACAAACAGATTCTCACTAGTATGCCTCTACTTGACTAGCTTGTTGATCAAAGATGGTTATGTTTCCTAGCCATAGACATGAGTTGTCATTTGATTAACGGGATCACATCATTAGGAGAATGATGTGATTGACTTGACCCATTCCGTTAGCCTAGCACTTGATCATTTAGTATGTTGCTATTGCTTTCTTCATGACTTATACAAAGTTCCTACAACTATGAGATTATGCAACTCCCGTTTACCGGAAGAACACTTTGTGTGCTACCAAACGTCACAAGTAACTGGGTGATTATAAAGGAGCTCTACAGGTGTCTCCGAAGGTACATGTTGAGTTGGCGTATTTCGAGATTAGGATTTGTCACTCCGATTGTCGGAGAGGTATCTCTGGGCCTTCTCGGTAATGCACATCACTACAAGCCTTGCAAGCAATGTAGCTAATGAGTTAGTTATGGAATGACGCATTACGTAACGAGTAAAGAGACTTGCCGGTAACGAGATTGAACTAGGTATTGGATACCGACGATCGAGTCTCGGGCAAGTAACATACCCATGACAAAGGGAACAACGTATGTTGTTATGCGGTTTGACCGATAAAGATCTTCATAGAATATGTAGGATCCAATATGAACATCCAGGTTCCGCTATTGGTTATTGACCGGAAACAGTTCTAGGTCATGTCTACGAAGTTCTCGAACCCGTAGGGTCCGCACGCTTAAGGTTTCGATGACAGTTATATTATGAGTTTATGATTTTTGATGTACCGAAGGAGTTGGAGTCCCGGATGACATCGGGGACATGACGAGGAGTCTCGAAATGGTCGAGACGTAAAGATCGATATATTGGACGACTATATTTGGAGTTCGGAAAGGTTCCGAATGATTCGGGAATTTTTCGGAGTACCGGGGAGTTACGGGAATTCGCCGGGGAGTATATGGGCCTTATTGGGCCATACGGGAATAGAGGAGAGAGGCCAAAAGGAAGGAGGCCTGCGCCCCCCCTATGGTCCGAATTGGACAATGGGCACAACCCCATTTTCCTTCTTCCTCTCAACCTCTTTCCCCTTCTCCTACTCCAACAAGGAAGGAGGGAGTCCTACTCCTGGTGGGAATAGGACTCCCCTTGGCGGGCCCCCTCCTAGGCCGGCCGCCCCCTTCCCCCTTGCTCCTTTATATATAGGGGCAGGGGGCACCTCTAGCCACAACAACAACACAAGTTGATCTTCATGATCGTTCCTTAGCCGTGTGCGGTGGCCTCCTCCACCATATTCCACCTCGATCATATCGTTGCGGTGCTTAGGCGAAGCCCTGCGTCGGTAGAGCATCATCATCATCACCACGCCGTCGTGCTGACGGAACTCATCCCCGACACCCTGCTGGATCGGAGTCCGGGGATCGTCATCGAGCTGAACGTGTGCTGAACTTGGAGGTGTCGTACGTTCGGTACTTGGATCTGTCGGATCGTGAAGACTTATGGCTACATCAACCGCGTTGTCATAACGCTTCCGCTTTCGGTCTGCGAGGGTACGTGGACAATACTCTCCCCTCTCGTTGCTATACATCACCATGATCTTGCGTGTGCGTAGGAATTTTTTTGAAATTACTACGTTTCGCAACAATGGTGCATGTGGAGGCATGCATGAGATGACCCCAACTTTTGGGACCATGTGGGCATGGCCAATGTGGTACCCCAGGCAAGGTGTGCACAAATTCGGACACAAAACGCACGTTGCATCACGTCGGGACAGTGTTCTGGGGTTTTGTCGCCGGAAAAAACCTAGAAAAAGCATCGAGTGTCGGAAATGAACGATACTTGTCAGGCATGTATGTCATGGTCATCCTAAGGTGTGCATAAAGTTTGGGATCATTTGGTGGGACCGGGAAGGAAAACCTCTTTCAGACTTGCTCTCCGGCAAACCCGAATGGTCCTGCTTGTACATGGTGCATGTG
>NC_041383.1:750752884-750767317 GCF_002162155.2 Triticum dicoccoides | reverse complement strand
GAGGCATGCATGAGATGACCCCAAATTTTGGGACCATGTGGGCATGGCCAATGTGGTCCCCAGGCAAGGTGTGCACAAATTCGGACACAAAACGCACGTTGCGTCACGACGGGGCATTGTTCTAGGGTTTTGTCGACGAAAAAACCCTAGAAAATGCATCGAGTGTTAGAAATGAACGATACTTGTCATGCATGCATGCCATGGTCATCCTAGGGTGTGCATAAAGTTTGGGATTATTTGGTGGGACCGGGAAGGAAAACCTCTTTCAGACTTGCCCTCCGACAGACCCGAATGGTCCGTCTTATACATGGTGCATGTGGAGGCATTCATGAGATGACCCCAAATTTTGGGACCATTTGGGCAAGGCCAATATGGTCCCCCAGACAAGGTCTGCATGAATTCGGACATAATACGCACGTTGCGTCATGTCGGGGTAGTGTTTTAGGGTTTTATAGCTGCAAAAACCCTACAAACATGCAAAGTATCAAACAGAAAAGAAAATTTATAATCAGAAAGGACAAACATGAAAATTGAAATAAAAGACAACATGATATCGTACATTATTTAAAGTTATAATTGTCAGAACAAAGAAAAGAGGAGAATATAGAAAACAGAAGAAAAATTTGAATGAATAAGTGCAATAAAAGAGAACATATTATCTTACATTTAAAAAATAATTCAAATATAAAAAATATAAGATATATTAGAATGAATAAGTGAAAAAAACACAACATTTTATCTTACAAAGTAAAAATATTTCAAATATAAAAAAGGTAAGAAATAATTGACCGAAGAAGTGAAATAAAACACACATTTATCTTATATTTTGTAAATATTATAACTATAAAAAAGAGAACGAACAAATGAAATAAAACACAACATAATCTGAAAGATTTTTTGATTTTAGTAAACACTCTTAGAAATAATATAGAAAAAATAGATTAGATTTTAAATATTAGAAATAAAAAAAGAAAATAAAAATTGGAATTAAGAAGTGAAATAAAAGAGAATATAAAACAGAAACAAATCAAAGAATTTAAAATAGTGAATTATTTCAACGCGCGGGTCAGGCTGCCCTGGGTAAACCCACCCGAATTGGATAATCCCCGAATTGGGACCAAGGCAGAGCCGCGCAGGGCACAACCGCGGGGTGGTGGGAGTTTAGTCCCACCTCGCCAAGCGAGAGGACGTCGCACCGGTTTATATACCCGACTGCGACTCCCCACTCGAGCTCTGATACATCTCCAATGTATCTATAATTTTTGATTGTTTCATGCTATTATATTACCTGTTTTGGATGTTTATGGGCTTTACTCTACACTTTTATATCCTTTTTGGGACTAACCTACTAACCGGAGACCCAACCCGACTTGCTGATTTTTTTGCCTATTTCAGTGTTTCGAAGAAAAGGAAAATCAAACGAAGTCCAAACGGAATGAAACCTTCGAGAGCGATCTTTTTGGAACAAACCCAATCCAGGAGACTTGGAGTGGATGTCAAGAAGTAAAAGAGGCGGCCACAAGGGTGCCCGGCGCGCCCCTGCCCGCATGGGCCCCTCTTGGTTCCCCTGACCTACCTCCTTCGTCTATATATATCTATGTACCCCAAAAATATCTAAGAGCACCACGAAAAACTATTTCCATCGCCACAACCTTCTGTATCCACGAGATCCCATCTTGGAGCCTTCGTCGGCGCTCCGCTGGAGGGGGAATCGACCATGGAGGGCCTCTACATCTTCTCCAAGGCCTCTCCGATGAGTTGTGAGTATTTTACCACAGACCTTCGGGTCCATAGTTATTAGCTAGATGGCTTCTTCTCTCTCTTTGAATCTCAATACCAAGTTCTCCTCGATCTTCTTGGAGATCTATTCGATGTAACTCTTTTTGCGGTCTGTTTGTCGAGATCCGATGAATTGTGGGTTTATGATCAAGTTTATCTATGAGAAGTAATTGAATCTTCTTTGAATTCTTTTATGTGTGATTAGTTATCTTTGCAAGTCTCTTCGAATTATCAGTTTGGTTTGGCCTACTAGATTGATCTTTTTTTGCAATGGGAGAAGTGCTTAGCTTTGGGTTCAATCTTGCGGTGTCCTTTCCCAGTGACAGCAGGGGCAGCAACGCACGTATTGTATTGTTGCCATCGAGGATAAAAAGATGGGATTTATGTAATATTGCATGAGTTTATCCCTCTACATCATGTCATCTTTCTTAATGTGTTACTCTATTCTTCATGAACTTAATACTCTAGATGCAGGCAGGAGTCGGTCAATGTGTGGAGTAATAGTAGTAGATGCAGAATCGTTTCGATCTACTTGTTGCGGACGTGATGCCTATATACATGATCATGCCTAGATAATCTCATAACTATGCACTTTTCTATCAATTGCTCGACAGTAATTTGTTCACCCACCATAATACTTATGCTATATTGAGAGAAGCCACTAGTGAAACCTATGGCCCCGGGGTCTATCTTTTATCATATAAGTTTTCCATCTACTTTTATTTGCATCTTTTATTTTCCAATATATATCATAAAAATACCAAAAATATTTATCTTATCTTATTATCTCTATCAGATCTCACTTTTGCAAGTTACCGTGAAGGGATTGACAACCCCTTTATCGTGTTGGTTGCGAGGTTCTTGTTTGTTTGTGTAGGTGTGTGGGACTTTTGAGGAGCCTCCTACTGGATTGATACCTTGGTTCTCAAAACTGGAGGAAATACTTACGCTACTTTGCTGCATCACCCTTTCCTCTTCAAGGGAAAACCAATGCAGTGCTCAAGAGGTAGCAAAAAGAATTTCTGGCGCCATTGCCGAGGAGGTCTTCGCTCAAGTCAAGGCATACCAAGTACCCATCACAAACTCATCTCCCTCGCATTACATTATTTGCCATTTGCCTCTCGTTTTCCTCTCCCTCACTTCACCCTTGCTGTTTTATTCGCCCTCTCTTTTCCGTTCGCCTCCCTCTTTCTCTTTCTCCTTGCATTTTCTGCCGTTATGTCTGAAATTGGGGAGATTATCGTTGATATGGAAAATAATGATAACATGGAAAATTCTGATGCTTCTG
Source organism: Triticum dicoccoides (assembly GCF_002162155.2). NCBI lineage: Eukaryota > Viridiplantae > Streptophyta > Magnoliopsida > Poales > Poaceae > Triticum > Triticum dicoccoides. The sequence goes on along the minus strand of NC_041383.1, from coordinate 750,764,250 downwards.
CTGAAGAACCCCCTATCTTACATACTAAAAAGTTTCGAATCGGTAGTGGTAATATTATTGGAAAAGTGGTTATTCAAGATTTCTTTACTTGTGTCGGTGCTTTACCCTCTATGGGTAGTTTTATTCTTTGTAGAACTAGTAGTCTTGCGGATGCCATTGCCATGCTTATAGTTGAACTTGAAAGACAATTTATGCACATGCATCCTTGCATACAAAGGATTTTCCTAGAATTTTCTAGTATTGAGCATTCCTCTGTTAAGGGCGCAACTACTATCTTTTTGGCACATGAGTTTAGATTTATAATAAAAGAAGCCAAAGAAATTTTTGCACACTATAGGGTGGACGTTGGCCGTCCTCCCATAGAGGCGATCCTCTTCGATCCAGAGGAAATAATGCGTTTCCAATCTTTGGACTATGTTGCTTTTAATGAAAACCTTAGAAAAAAGGTTCCTACCATTGTTTTAGTTGATAGAATCTCCGAACTTAATAATCATTTGGCTATTCGAAATAATGATCTAGGATATTCTCTTGAGTATAGACTCATGAAGTTCTGTCAAAAGAATGCTTATAATGATGAATTGGTTGTGCAATATGAAGGGCCAAAAGAGGAACCCATACCTCCCGACATTGATCTTGGGGACTTTTGTCCCATTAAATTTAGCCCTTTTGATTACTTTTGCTTGCCACACAGGAAACTTGCTGCTGAAAGTAGAGAATATGAGATGAGCTTTCATGATCTATCTTATTATTACGGCACTATGTAGATCTATCCTTGCTTTTATGGCGTTAAACGATAGCGCTTGTTGGGAGGGAACCCAATTTTATTTTTGTTCCTTGCTTTTTTGCTTCTGTTTAGTAATAAATAATTCATCTAGCTTCTGTCTAGATGTTGTTTTATGTTTTAATTAGTGTTTTTGCCAAGTAGAACCTATAGGATAACCTACGGTGATAGTTAATTTGATTCTGCTGAAAAACAGAAACTTTTGCACGCACGAGAATAATTTTAATAAATCACAGAAACATGCTTTTGCGTTGATTCTTTTTGCTGTAGATCAATAGACAAATTTCCCAGGACTTCCTATTTTGGTAGGAGTTTTAGAGTTCCAGAAATATTCGGAAGTTACAGATTGCTACAGACTGTTCTGTTTATGACAGATTCTGTTTTTCGTGTGTTGTTTGCTTATTTTGATGCATCTATGGCTAGTATCGGGGGGTATGAACCATAGAGAAGTTGAAATGCAGTAGGTTTAACACCAATATAAATAAATAATGAGTTCACTACAGTAGCTTATGTGGTGGTTTTTCTTTCTTGCACTAACGGAGCTTATGAGATTTTCCTGTTGAGTTTCGTGTTGTGAAGTTTTCAAGTTTTGGGTAAAGATTTGATGGACTATGGAATAAGGAGTGGCAAGAGCCTAAGCTTGAGGATTCTCATGGCACCCCAAGATATTCAAGGACAACAAAAAGCCTAAGCTTGGGGATGCCCCGGAAGGCATCCCCTCTTTCGTCTTCATCTATGGTAACTTTACTTGGAGCTATATTTTTATTCGCCACATGATATGTGTTTTTACTTGGAGCATCTTGTATGATATGAGTCTTTTCTTTTTAGTTTACCACAATAATCCTTGCTGTACACACCTTTTGAGAGAGACACACATGATTTGGAATTTATTAGAATACTCTATGTGCTTCACTTATATCTTTTGAGCTAGACAAGACTTTCTCTAGTGCTTCACTTATAGTTTTTAGAGCACGACGGTGGCTTGATTTTGTAGAAATTTTTGATCTCTCATGCTTCACTTATATTATTTTGAGAGTCTTTTAGAACAGCATGGTATTTGCTATGGTTATAAATTTTGTCCTAGAATGATGAGCATCCAAGTTGGGTATAATAAAAACTATCATAGAAAAGTGCATTAAACACTGTGATCAATTTGATGCTTGATAGTTATTTTGAGATATAAAGGTGGTAATGTTAGAGTCATGCTAGTTGGGTAATTATGAAATTGAGAAATACTTGTGTTGGAGTTGGCAAGTCCCGTAGCATGCACGTATGGTAAAAGTTGTGTGACAAATTTGTTGCATGGGGTGCTCTTTTAAATGTCTTCCTTATGTGTGGAGGTCGGGATCACGCGATGGTTAACTTCTACCAACCCTTCCCCTAGGAGCATGCGTAGTAGTACTTTGCTTTGAGGGCAAGTAGACTTTTGCAATAAGTATATGAGTTCTTGATGACTAATGTGAGTCCATGGATTATACGCACTCTCACCCTTCCACCATTGCTAGCCTTTATTATACCGCACAACTTTCACCGGTATCATGCACCCATTATTTACCTTCCTCAAAACAGCCACCATACCTACCTATTATGGCATTTTCATAGCCATTCCGAGATATATTGCCATGCAACTTTCCACCGTTCCATTTATTATGACACGCCCCATCATTGTCATATTGCTCTTCGCATGATCATGTAGTTGACATCTTATTTGTGGCAAGGCCACCTCCATAATTTTTCATACATGTCACTCTTGATTCATTGCATATCCCGGTACACCGCCGGAGGCATTCACATAGAGTCATATTTTGTTCTAAGTATTGAGTTGTAATTCTTGAGTTGTAAATCAATAAAAGTGTGCTGATCTTCATTATTAGAGCATTGTCCCAAGTGAGGAAAGGATGATGAAGACTATGATTCCCCCACAAGTCGGGATGAGACTTCGGACTTTATAAAAATAAAAGAGGCCAAAGAAGCCCATAAAAAAGAGGCCAAAGAGGCCCACCAAATAAAAAAAAGAAAAATAAAGAAAAATAAAAAAAGAGAATATATATATATATATGAGAGAAAAGAGAGAAGGGACAATGCTACTATCTCTTTTCCACGCTTGCGCTTCAAAGTAGCACCATGATCTTCATGATAGAGAGTCTCCTATGTTGTCACTTTCATATACTAGTGGGAATTTTTCATTATAGAACTTGGCTGGTATATTCCAATGATGGGCTTCCTCAAATTGCCCTAGGTCTTCGTGAGCAAGCAAGTTGGATGCACACCCACTTAGTTTTTTTTGTTGAGCTTTCATATATTTATAGCTCTACTACATCCACTGCATGGCAATCCCTACTCACTCACATTGATATCTATTAATGGGCATCTCCATAGCCCGTTGATACGCCTAGTTAATGTGAGACTATCTTCTCCCTTTTTGTTTTCACAACCACCACCTTATTACACATATAGTGCTATGTCCATGGCTTGCGCTCATGTATTGCGTAAGAGTTGAAAAGGATGAAGCGCATTAAAAAGTATGAACCAATTGCTTGGCTGAAACCGGGGTTGTGCATGACGGGAGTATTTTGTGTGATGAAAATGAAGCATGGCCTAACTATATGATTTTGTAGGGATGAGGTTTCTTTGGCTATGCTATTTTGCTAAGACATGATTACTTGTTAGTATGCTTCAAGTATTACTATTTTTATATTTTATAAGCTTTTATCTTGAATCATTTGGATCTCAACAATCATGCCACAATAAAGAAAATTACATTGAGAATTATGCCAGGAAGCATTCCACATCAAAAATTCTGTTTTTATCATTTACCTACTAAAGGACAAGCAGGAATTAAGCTTGGGGATGCTTGATACGCCTCCAACGTATCTATAATTTTTGTTTGTTCCATGCTATTATATTACCCGTTTTGGATGTTTATGGGCTTTACTCTACACTTTTATATCATTTTTGGGACTAACCTACTAACCGGAGGCCCAGCCCGAATTGCTGTTTTTTGCCTATTTTAGTGTTTCGAAGAAAAGAAATATCAAACGGATTCCAAACGGAATGAAACCTTCGGGAGCGATCTTTTTGGAACAAACGCAATCCAGGAGACTTGGAGTGGACGTCAAGAAGTAAACGAGGCGGCCACTACGGTGCCCGGCGCGCCCCCACCCTCGTGGGGCCCTCGTGGTTCCCCTGACCTACCTCCTTCGCCTATATATATCTACGTACCCCGAAAACATCCAGGAGCACCATGAAAAACTATTTCCACCTCCGCAACCTTCTGTATCCGCGAGATCCCATCTTGGAGCCTTCGCCAGTGCTCCACCGGAGGGGGAATCGACCATGGAGGGCCTCTACATCATCTCCAAGGCCTCTCCGATGAGTTGTGAGTAGTTTACCACAGACCTTCGGGTACATAGTTATTAGGTAGATAGCTTCTTCTCTCTCTTTGAATCTCAATACCAAGTTCTCCTCGATCTTCTTGGAGATCTATTCGCTGTGACTCCTTTGCGGTGTGTTTGTCGAAATCCGATGAATTGTGGGTTTATGATCAAGTTTATCTATGAGAAATAATTGAATCTTCTCTGAATTCTTTTATGTGTGATTGGTTATCTTTGCAAGTCTCTTTGAATTATCAGTTTGGTTTGGCCTACTAGATTGATCTTTCTTGCAATGGGAGAAGTGCTTAGCTTTGGGTTCAATCTTGCGGTGTCCTTTCCCAGTGACAGCAGGGGCAGCAACGCACGTATTGTATTGTATTGTTGCCATCAAGGATAAAAAGATGGGGTTTATGTCATATTGCATGAGTTTGTCCCTCTACATCATGTCATCTTTCTTAACGTGTTACTCTGTTCTTCATGAACTTAATACTCTAGATGAAGGCAGGAGTCGGTCGATGTGTGTAGTAATGGTAGTAGATGCAGAATCGTTTCGATCTACTTGTTGCGGACGTGATGCCTATATACATGATCATGCCTAGATAATCTCATAACTATGCACTTTTCTATCAATTGCTCGACAGTAATTTGTTCTCCCACCGTAATACTTATGCCACTACTAGGAAAAGGGATATAGATGAGATGGACACTAATGGCGCACCTGTCATGTGGTACGCCACTACTATATAGCAGTGGCGCACCATATGCAGGTGTGCCATGTGTTTTGATCTTCTTCAAAATACGTACTGAATTTTACACATGCTCACTTGCATGCAATACACAATTATTTTTTCAATTGACATGTGTTTTGATCTTCTTCAATCACCTAATAAATTTTACACATGCTCACTTACATGTAATATACATGGCTATTAATGGAATTTCAACAAAAATGAGGCCGTGGTGTATGAATTCTGCTCCCAGTCTAGTCATGCATGCATGCCATGGTCATGGTAGGGTGTGCATAAAGTTTGCGATCATTTAGTGGGACCGGGAAGGAAAACCTCTTTCAGACTTGCCCTCCGGCAGACCAGAATGGTCCGGCTTGTACATGGTGCATGTGGAGGCATGCATGAGATTACCCCAACTTTTTGGACCATGTGGACATGGCCAATGTGGTTGCCCTGACAAGGTCTGCACGAATTCGGACACAATACGCACGTTGCGTCAAGTCGGGGTAGTGTTTTAGGGGTTTATAGCTGCAAAAACCCTATAAAATGCATCGAGTGTTGGAAATAAACGATACTTGTCATGCATGCTTGCCATGGTCATCCTAGGGAGTGCATAAAGTTTGGTCTCAATTGGTGAGTCCGAGAAGAAAAACCCGCTTGTAGTACATGGTGCATGTGGACGCATGCATGCGATTGTCTCAACTAGATTTGATTTAAAAATATTTTGAGTATCAAACAGAAAAGAAATTTTTTAATTAGGAAGGACAAACATGAAATGTGAAATAAAAGACAACATGATATCATACATTATTTAAAGTTATAACTGTCAGAACAAAGAAAAGAGGAGAATATAGAAAACAGAAGAAAATTTGAATGAGTAAGTGCAATGAAAGACAACATATTATCTTACATTTAAAAAATAATTCAAATATAAAAAATATAAGATATATTAGAATGAATAAGTGAAATAAAAGATAACATATTATCTTACATTTTAAAAATATTTCAAATATAAAGAAGAGAAGAAATATTAGAATGAAGAAGTGAAAAAAACACAACATTTCATCTTACAAAGTAAAAATATTTCAAATAAAAAAAATAAGTAATAATTAAATAAAGAAGTGAAACAAAACACACCATTTTAATTTATATTTTGTAAATATTATAAATATAAAAAAGAGAACAAACAAATGAAATAAAACACAACATAATCTGCAAGATTTTTTAATTTTAGTAAACACTCTTATAAATAATATACAAAAAATATATTAGATTTTAAATACTAGAAATATAAAAAAGAAAAGAAAATTTGGAATTAAGAAGTGAAATAAAATAGAGTATAAAACAGAAACAAATCAAAGAATTTAAAATAGTGAATTATTTCAGCGCGCGGGTCAGGCTGCCCTGGGCCAGCCCACCCGAATTGGGCCTAAGGAAGAGCCGTGCAGGGCACAGCCGTGGGGTGATGGGAGTTTAGTCCCACCTCGCCAAGCGAGAGTACGTTGCACCGGTTTATATACGCGGCTGCGAATCCCCACTCGAGCTCCTCTCATATGCAGACAGTACATTGCCTAACTATCGTCCTCTCTGCCCCGTGGGGTTCTGCAGCATGGACCTGCATCCTGGCCCATGAACGGTTGGGTTCCTAGTTGTATGTAGGCCGTAGTGTTAGAATTCTCCTGCCTCTGGTAGGTGGGCATTTTTTTTGCAATTGACATGTGTTTTGATCTTCTTCAAAACACATACTAAATTTTACACATGCTCACTTGCATGCAATACACATTTTTTTGCAATTGACATGTGTTTTGATCTTCTTAAAATCACCTAATAAATTTTACACATGCTCACTTACATGTAATACACATGGCTATTAATGAAATTTCAACAAAAATGAGGCCGTGGTATATGAATTCTGCTCCCAATCAAGTCATGCATGCATGCCATGGTGATGGTAGGGTGTGCAGAGTAATATATTTTTTATAATTTTTTTAAATTTATACTGCCCTCTAGACTGAGTGGTAAAAACATCGGTTTATACCTCAAGGGGCAATGTAAAAAAAATCCAAATTTTCTTTGATAGCCATGTTTGGCACATGTAGGTCACCATGTAAAAAAAATTTGGGTGATTTGGAGATGGTGGAAAAAATGGCCTTTGTTCAAAAGAAACTCGCTTAAGTTAGACCAAATGGTCCCTCCGGAATGCGGTCATTTTTTCGACCACCTCCAAATCACCTCAACTTTTGCACACGTGACCTCTTGCACAAAAAGCTAGGTTTCCAAGGTTTTATATTTTATTTATTTATTTTAATTTATACTGCCCTCTAGACTACCTGGTCAAAACATCGGTCTATACCTCAAGGGGACATTGTAAAAAAATCCAAATTTTCTTTGATAGCCATGTTGGGCACATGTAGGTCACCATGTCAAAGAAAATTTGGGTGATTTGGAGGTGGTGGAAAAAATGACCTTTCTTCACAAACTGGCATAAGTTAGACCAAATGGTCCCTCCAGAATGCAGTGATTTTTTCAACCACCTCCTAATCACCTCAACTTTGCACACATGACCTCTTGCACAAACAAAGCTAGGTTTCCAAGGTTTTATATTTTTTAAATTGTTTTTGAATTATACTGCCCTCAAGACTGACTGGTCAAAACATCGGTCTATACCTCAAGGGGTCTGTACCTCAAGGTTTTATATTAAGGAGATCATGCCTACAAAAATTGAGGTCATTTGGAGGTGGTGGGAAATATGACCGTGCTACAAGAACTGGATTAGGTGAGACCAAACGCTCCGTCCGAAATGAGGTCCTTTTTTTGACCTCCTCTAAATCACCTCAAAATTTGCACACATGATCTCCTACTCAAACATTGATAGGTTTCCAAGATTTTACAAATTTCTGATTTTTTTTGAATTTTTTATGCCCTGCCCAATGCCGGTTCGAAACACGCAGGGCCAGTATAAATTTTATAAAAGGAAACCTTTCATGTTACAAAAAATCACCTTGCATTTCATGAATAAACAGGACACAACTAATTAGGATAATACTCCTTCATATTACAAAAAATCATTACATCTTAATTCAAATGCTGTTTTTTGCACACACACACACACACCATCTTTAACTACTTTTTTATTATTATTTGATGAAATGATGGAATATGTGCTCTGTTATTGGAATATTTGATCATATGGTGGAGTATTTGCTATTTTTGCTAACTCAAATGATGGAAAGATGTCATATGTGTGGATGAACAATTTCCACTTACTTCACTAAACACCATTAATTAACTTAACCTAAAGTTGTACATTTGGTAGGATTTGCTTGTGGGCACAACATGTTGCGCATGGCCACAACATGGGAATTAATTGCACCATTGCCATGGCATGTTGCACAGGGCCACATCATGGGAAGTGTTTGCAGCATGTCTGATCAGTGAAGCAGCACTGAAGCAACATGTTTGATCATTGCAGTAGGTAGATTCAGAAAATGCACACTCAAACAAATCATACGTCACAACATCTAAATCTAAGGAACCATAATGGAAAATTTAAGAGACACAAATTTAGATAGCAATATAGATTACTACCATAGATAGCATCATCCACACAGCACACTTGCTGATGCAGACACCTCCAAGTTCAGACCACCAGCAAGTTCAGATCACACTACTACACTTAGATTAAGTTCATACTACATTACCACATAAAGTTTCCACCATCAGACTACCACATTTAGTTCAACAAAAGCATTGAGGCTTCCTCCTTCTCATGACAACCAGATGTAGGGCAACTACATGTTAGGGCTTCTCAGGACCTTCAGGAGGGCAGCATGCTGCCCCCTAATCTTGTAGTCATCACCTCTTATCGTTGTAGCCCGACAATGTTCCATAAGATACTCCATTAACCCAGACCTGGGCTTGGGCCTGCTGTAGTAGGGGCAGCGGAACTTCTCGGTCTTCTGGTTGTGGTAACTACCAGATCCCTAGGCCCTGATCTTCACCACCAGCTTCTCTTCAAACAACTTGACGTTCCCCTCGAGCACATCATCTCTAGAATCATACTGCACATATTAATGAATGACATTAATACATTATGCATTCAAATACTATAAACATGTAAGACTAACTCAATGCACAAATAACATTTCAATTAGGCCTTACCTCGTACGGCTCATCATCACTAGCATATGGGTCCTCGAACCCAGTCATGTCTAAATTCCTCTTCTTGCCCTCCAGATCCTCCTTCTTCTATATTGTGAAGTAATTAAGCACATCAATTACAAGGATTAGAATTGCAGTTCAAAGAATGTCATCACAAACAAAATTGTGAATTTGAACTACAAAGCTATGTTGCAAGGGACCAATATTGCCAATATATTTGTCCAATGCAACAACAAATTAATATAAAACCTACAGCTATTTCATAGACTATAAATTAAGCTATATAGATACTAAACACTAGGGTTATCAACATACAAGTTCATTGATATGTACATACAAATAAATGCTTTCCTTATAAATATTGAATCTAAGCAATCAATCAACAAATAAATTCTTTCCTTATAAATACAAAATCTAAGCAATCAATCAACAAATAAATGCTTCCCTTCATATATGCTAATGAAAATCCATGTTGCATTCTTGACATTGCCTGGATTAACCCAACACTTCTATTCTATGTGTGTCCAAGTTATGAGGTTCAACCTGATCCAATGTTAACTACTATACATCAAATAAGGAACGCTAAATGGATAAAAATATGTCTGCATGCAATTGTAAATGTTTTGGTCAAGACACTAATCTTTGTTAGCTCAAAAGAACATCAAGGCCTAGCTAAAAAAAGCCTAAACAGTTAATTACTTAGGGACATACAAATCCAGATTTCACTTTTGAACATGCATATGTAGGTATAAATCAATAGCCATTCCTCTCCTTTTTGCAAGCAACCACCCACTGCAAATTTATTCACCAATGAAATAGCAGTTTTTGACAGACAATGCAAATAGGACCATTATATATAACTTGAGGAAGTTTTATCTTCACCGTGGATTTTTAGTAAGCACATAACCTAAAAGATGAGATATAAGCACAAATTTTACTGCAATGCAGTTTCTAAACACACACTTAGAGATGTAGAAACTATTTTTTGTTAATTAACAAGAGCTAGCCATACTTATAAACTATGAATGAATCCAGTACAAATAACCCTAACTCATACATTTAACTAAAATATTAACTCTTACTTCTACTGCATAATTCAGTCACATAATTTAATTGCATATATCACTGGCTTTAAATGAATTCAATACAAAAGCCAAACTGATAGCAAGAGCAGCTCAGACAAACACATCTCCAAACAGCGGAGACCCAACATCAATTCAAACAGAAAGTAACGACAAAAAGGACAAATGCCTTAACCTAACCCAACTATAGCAATGGTAATAATAAACTTCCACTCAAAAATGCTTATGTGAAAAGAATGATCATTTGAGCAGTGGAAATAAGCAACATTGCAGTGTCAACCATTAAAATCCAAGGCCAAAAGAATGCACCAGTTCATCTCTTAATCTCTGAAGTTTGAATTGATGTATCAATCATAGAATCTATACAACAAAAAATTATACTATAGATGAATCAATCACAGAATCTATACAACAAAAAATTATACTATAGATGAATCTTGTATCATCTAAATCAATTAATCTCTAAAGTACTTCATTTACTTTATGAATCAATCACAGAATAAAAATTAATGCATTCCAATTCCATTATGATTCCATCCAGTAGCATTGAACCACAGATCAAATCAAATAATCATATATGTCTGCGGCACTGAACTACAGATCTAATAATCATATATGGTCTATCTGTCCTTAAATTGCCTCTTAAACAAGGTGTTCAACCTCATACTAATTAAAATCTAACAAACAAAAATTCCACTACTAATCTAATAAGCATCTGGAAAAAAACCATCCCTCAATCTGGCTAGCTCTAACCTAATCTAATAATCATGTGTGGTCCACCATTCTTGCACGAATCAAATACAGAAGATCCCTAATGCAGAGAAAACCCTCCATCCAACTAATCTAACCCAATAATCTTCTGGCCAAAAGCCCTAGAATCTAAAAACTACAAAATAATGGGATAAGCACATACCTTCTGCTCCATCCGCTCCTCGCCGGAGCCGGCCTCCACCTTCTCCACCTCGTGCGCCTTGCCAGAGCCCGCCTCCACCTTCTGCGCCTCGCCGGAAATTGCCAGAGCGGGCGTATCTGGCTGGACTGCGCCGCTCGAGCCTGCCTCCACCTTCTCCAGGATCTGCAGCATCTGCTGCACCGCCCTGGACGGCGGCACCTCCCCTCACCCATGTGCCCGCCGCGACCTGCTGCGTCCGCGCCACCAGATTTGCGCCCCAATCGGGGCGCTCGCTTCCTGCGTCCTCCATCGCGATGGAGGTGATGGAGAGATGCGGTTGGGGAGAGG
>NC_041383.1:750719280-750752509 GCF_002162155.2 Triticum dicoccoides | reverse complement strand
GGAATGGTGGGCGATGAGGCCTGAGGTGCTTGCCGTCCACATTTATATGATGGGACATTTTTGGCTTGTTCCCATGGTCACGTGCTGCCCCACGGCCGCGGGCGGCTGCACGTGAAAACGAAACGCCCGCGGTATATAAATACGTATACGGCCGGGCATACGATCTAACGGGCCCGTACGGGCCTCCCAGGGCTCCTCGATGGCTATACGCGGAGGCAACAAAGACGATCGTGTCCCTCGTTCTGAACCTTTTTGGTTCATCCTGGCCGTTGTTGTGTTTTTCCCCCTCGCGTTCAGCCCGGGGGAGCACCGGAGCAGAAACGTTTCTACCAAGTTGGCTTTGCAAGAGCCAAAAAAGATATTTAGAAAACATATCCTTCCTAAACTACTTCTACAGCCAAATCCTGCCTGCCGAGGCACAAAGCCCTTGCGTTGCTCCTCCTCATGTCCTCTACCTCCCGTGTTTCTAGAAAAATACATCAATTATAAGATAACCGAAGTACGTATCTCAGTTTGACGGTTAGGACTTAGTACATAGGTTATGAAGAGTCCCGCATGCTCACAATATTCTGTAGCCAACAAGTTAAAGAAAAGGAGATCCAGTTCAAAAAAAAAAACGAGAGAGATCCTTCCCAACTGCGTGGGACCTCCTCATCTTTGGTGTGCGTTCAACAAAAAATTAGATGCTCCCCAACTGCGTGAAACCTCCATATCTTTTGTGTGTCTGGCATGCAAGTCAACGTTTGCATCCATGGTGCATCTCCTGTAGAAGGGAAGCTCACTAAAGTATTCAATTAGACACACGTCAAAAACTCAAAATTACGGACATGTGGAACAGTCTTTTCGGAGAACAGATTGATAATCATCTAGATGTCTACACGGACAGGCGGCGCAAAGTGTGGAGCTCCCAGACTCCATGGATTCAACACCGCAAGTCAGCAAGGGACACTCTTTATAGGAAGAGCGCCATCAGAGGGAGAGAAAAAGAGCACGCGAGAGGAATTATGCATTGTTTCATGTGCATCGCTGTGCATAGCAGGTCAAAAATTTGCGTCCTCCACTCTCTAATATTACTTGCCTTTCCATGAATGATACCTCCCAGGTTTATTCATCACGGGCATATCTAGCATGTTCTTCATCATGCATAATATGATATATATACCGCACCGCTACTATGATTTCTATCTACTTAGTTTTGTAAAGGAACGTCTATCTACATCCAAGTTAGTGTTAATCTGGTATTGTCCAATTAATCATGGATCTATCCTGGACTGTTCAGCCAGCTAAAATTGGAGGCAGTTAATCCCTGGGTTACACAGGTTCTATTATTGTAATCAAAGTATTTCGTCTCTTATCTATTGATGGTGATATTACTAAACAACATCTCTTATTAATAGTACAATATATGTTTGTCCTCGACAATTATGAATGCTCCCTTCCGTTTGGTACTCTGTAGAGATATTTGTGCTCTTGGAAATTACAAGCAGCAAACCTATATCTACATGATATATTGAACTGCTCTGAAATTCTAACAACAACATACTCATGTTTTAGAGGGGGCATTAAATAGCTAGCTCTACTCCTCTTTGCCTTGCACATGCATTAAGCCATTATTATTGCTTTTGGTTGTATCCAACTGTGTCTGTACTTGAAAATTTCAAATTAACTAATTATATGCCTCGCGCCTATGTCCACATTTTCCACGTTGAACTAAATTCTGATCTGTAGAAAATATATTTTGATTCTATATATGTTGGGGCAACAGTATTGTTTGCAACTATAATTGGGATCTTTGTTGTCCACGTTGCGTGCTCACGTATCTGCATTTTTCCTACACCAACTGACATTTTCGTGTGGTGTCCATACACTGCTCTGCTAATTGTTTGTAGACAGATTTGATGGCTGGTGCTATAATATTCATTTTTGTGACTTTTTCTTTAACTGAACCTCATTTCTCAATATGCGCTGCATGGTAATTTTTTTTAGCATAAACAGAAAAAAGTAGAGCAGTTTCGGGATGCATTAATGATGAAGATAATATCTTATAGCTACTTAACATTGCTCTAACCAGCTTTATTTTGAAAATGCATTACATTTATTAAATTTCCAAATAGATATTAAATACAACTATAAAAAATATATGATTTATAAACCCCTTGGAAGTCACCTTCATGTCAGCATTTGAGTATAAATCAGTGCGCTAGAATTCTTCCGACTCTTCAATACATGCAAGGAAATAACTATGGACAAAGTGTGAGGACCTGTTAACTAATTCAGATCAAAATTATAACAAATACAAAACTTCGTTTGTATACAATTGATATAGAGTGTGAGGTCAAACTTTTTAACTTTTGCTATCATTATATTTTTCATAAAAATATTGCTATACTACAAATTTACATAATATTGTATTAACACATATGTAAGAAAATAACATAGGCATGTGCTTAAACTTTATCCCTTGACTAATGGAGGGATAGTACTCAATATTGGGGCAACAAATCATCTTATTGAATATCACTAGTAGAAAAACTACCTAATGTTCAGCTCTTTAGTCCCGGTTTGTAAATGAACCAGCACTAATGGTACAATTACTCCTGGTTCGAACGGCTATGCATTAGCCCCGGTTCGTGTTGAACCTTTAGTACCGGTTCGTGCCACGAACCGGTACTAAAGGGGTGATGGCAGACTGGCGTCAGGCCGGGGCCCCACGAGCCCCTTTAGTCCCGGTTTGTGACACAAACCGGGACTAAAGGTCTAACCTATAGTGTCGATTTGTGTCACAAACCGGGACAAAAGGGGTCTAACCTTTAGTCCCAGTTGGAGACGCAAACCGGGACTAAAGGGCAATTTTCAAACTCTATACCCCCCCCGGTATCGCCTTTTCTGTTTTAAAAAAACCAAAAGAAAATGATAAACTTCAAAAATTAAAATCCTTCGAGATGTAGTTATGTTACTACATCTAATAGTTAGGAAAATTTAAAAACACAAATTTCGACATGTTTTGCAAAAAATTGTTAGGATATCCATATCTTTTGCATATGATGTCGAAAAAAACGCATAATATATCAAAAAATCAGCACGAAAATCCGCATCCGATTTTGACCTCCGTACGCCTGTTTGCAAATTTTTAGAATCCTCAAATTCTGTAAGGAAAAAAAGCTATGCTCAAATTTTATTTTATTTTTGAATTTTGTTAAGTCTGGTCAAACTGTGGTCAAACTATGGTCAAACTACTTATTCAAGAAATATTAGTGTTACTAAATAATTATTTTAGTTTTTTTTGTATTTTGGTCAAACTATTGCCAAATTTGGTCAAACTATGATCAAACTACTTATTCAAGAAATATTAGTGCTACTAAATAATTATTATTTATTAGAATAATAGTTTCTAAGATTTATTTGACTTATTTAGAACATTTTAGTTTTATTGTTTGAAAATTTTATTGTTTGCATTTACTTTTAATTTGAATTTTGAATCGGTTCTGAACTAATGTGAGATTAACAACAATTACCGAGGTAACATGGCATCATTAGCAGATGTTCACTTAACTTAATTATCCGAGCGTGACACTCATATACATGCTAAAGGTAATTTGTAGTGCGTGTGTGACTACCAATCCCCAAATAGTTATTTGGATGAGAGGGGTTGATATATATCAGACAAAAGCATGCACTAGTTAGAAGATAACCAAAAATTCAAAATTAGATATAGCAAATTTATCAGAATCGCATGGACACGTTGGCGGCAAGAATGAATCAAATGTACAGGAAAGTAAGACAGAGAGGCCAAACTATGTAGCTAGTGTTTGAATGCACACTACGGCATGTCTTATATATGAATTCTCAACAAGATACAATCGGCAATGAACAGTTTGGGTCTAAGTAAACAAGTAATGCAAAAGGTTACCTTTTTACTTATGAGGAGATATTTACAGTTAATATAGTTCTACAAAAGATCTAGACACGCGTACATCCATGAGGTATCCACTGAGCTACACAATTAAGATAGGTTAATCAAAAAGCTTCTAATACTGAAAACATTGAAACTGTGCACGAACTGCAAAATTATTAGTTTCATTATTGACCAAACAAGCATGTTCACACAACATATTCACAATTAGTTGATTGATACTTCTAATCCTGATTAGTTGAATTGATTAGCTTATAAGGCTATCTATAAATAACCAAAAACTGACAAAGGCATTATGCGAATACGACAACTCGCAATTAGTGGTGCATTTTAATCAGTGATAGCAGCCTTACAAGGAACATCAACAAACATTGTAGTCACTGCATCGAAATAATGCCAGTTTCTGATGTACGAATTACCTTTTTGTCCAAGCCGGTGCCTGGGGGTCGTCCCTGCCGGTTGACTGCCCTCAATATGTCGGAGAGTAGCCAATGGAAGGACAAGCGTAGTTCAGGTCCAGTTGAAGTGCGCGATGCCTCCCCCACCTCATCATGCAGAATTGACTATTGTGTCCAATAGATATGGAAGGGGCTAGGCCGGCGGCGTGCTCTCACTGACCCCAAACGCCGACAATGAAAACCTATGGTACTTCCTCCGTCTAAGTGAGTAAGTCATCTTAGCTTGTGCACGGTGACCAAAGAGAAAGGGAAAACAAAAAAACTTAATGTTCATTTGCTAACTAAAAGCATCGCATATAATGAACTAACCACTGCATGTCGTGTTTGATTGTCTCAAGTTATTAAAAACATGCACACCCCACATCTCTTATTGGTTGATATGTCAAGAAACAAGAAACGAGGTAGAATGTAATGCACCGCGCCTAAGTGTTTTGGGATTATTTGGTTTTCGTAAGATGACTTACACTTTTAGACGGAGGGAGTACCAGACAACACCATGAACAAGATGCTGCCAAAGATTCAACACCAGTGCAATTCAAAGCGGGGCACGGAAAGAGTACCTAACGACCGGATCTAAAAGAAACTTGAATCCACCTCCCACCGACACAATGGGATGAGCTTCTCCGCCGCCAAGCGCAAAGAAACCAAATAAATGGCGTTTTCTAGTAGCAACCCAACAGGTCGGCCCGGATGCTATTTTCTTTTTCCCTACTTTTTCTGCTCCTCTACCACGATACTGTTTTCCCATCGATGGCACATGCAGTCCGAGCATCCTGTCCCAACGGAACAGTTCGCCAATCCCCGTCGCCGCCAAGCACAGCGCGGTAGACCCGCTATATGGGCGCAACCCCGTATGCCAAATAGTACACTTTTAAACCTCCCATGTAGTTCTGCGATCAATTATGCCTAGTACACTTTTAAACGTTCCATGTATTTCTGCGATCAATTATGCCAGCTCCATATGCGCGTGGTACCATTGGTCCCTGTATTGAGCACGCGAGCTCGCCCGTTCTATCGCCACTCTCTGCGTATAGTAGGTTCATAAGTCCAAGACATTGTGCTTTTGGGTTGTGTATCAATTTAGATCAGCAGCGGATCAATTGGGCTAGTCGGAGTCGGGAGTAACTTAAACTACTGTAATGCATACGACACTAGCCTATGTTACTACCTTCATAGCGCAATCTAACATAAAAGTACTATCATAGATATTTGCATTTATTAGGTTTTAACACATTTTACCTTGGGTTGCATTATGTTACGGTAACAAATTATGTTATCACAAATAACACCTCTCTTCTCATTAACTCCTTACCACATAAGCAAACTTGGCTTGTGGCTGTTATGTTACTCGCTATGTTACTCCCACCATCGCTAGCAAAGGACAAAACTACCCATTTCAGTTTTTGGGAGGTGAAGTATACTGAAGCACATCTTGTATTTTGATACAAACTATACCAAAAATCACCATGTTTATTTAGAACATGGTTATTTGGCTACAATGATTTTCTATATTTTGGTTGATATATGGACCCTAATATAGTGATGAATTAAATAGAAGAGTGTGACCCCTCGCCCCTAGTAGGAACACTATTTTTGTGGGTGGAAACCCTAGCTAGCCTATAGTGCAGATCTTCCCCACCTCACCCCTCCCTCCGCCGCCATCGGAGGGCATCGCCGGGCAAAGCCCGCTCGGTGTTGGAGGCGCAGGGACTATTATCTCTTACTTTCGCTTTGGACGGGGCGTCGTGAGACGCTAGATCCGAGGGAGGCTCGCGGGGCAACTGGGTGCCAGCGGTGGTCCAAGTAGAGGCAGAGAGGCTCAATGGGGCTTCCCTCCCTTCCCATCCCCTCCTGTTAGGATCTGGGCCTATGCAAGAGCAACGACTCAGCTTGCTGTGGACGGGGGTGGAGGTGGGAGGAGGTCACCGCTCCATGAAGAGTGGTTGGGTGGGGTGGATGCATGACTCTGGTGGCGGTGGATGGCAGATTTTGGTGGTGCCCCTCTCATCGGCGAGGCTCGACGCACCATGGTGGTGGAGGTGTTGTCCTTAGCCGTGAGGGAACAGTATCGGACGGGTCTGCTCTGGTGTCACTGGCAGGGCGCTGGGGAAGGTGGCACACTGTCTCTTCTCAGTTTTTAGGGTCTTGGCAATGTTGGCCTGGGTCCGTCGGGCGTGGTGACTTTGATAGTTGGTGGTGGTATTGGCAGTGGGCGGTTTCAGCTCCATGTGCGAGGTGGTCGTGGAAATGGTGGAGGCTGGTGTGCTGTGTGATGTGAAGCCTCCCATCATGGTGGTTGGCCTAATTGAGTAGCTTCAAAAGTTAGGGGTTTGTGATCTGGGCTGGGAGAAATCCCTACTTCACGACGCCAAGGCTAGCAACGACGACATTAGTGGACGCCTTCCCCTCATTGGAGGCGTTGCTTTGCCCTCGATCGAACTCCTCCCTCGTGCTCAGAAGAGACCCTTGGTCCAGCCTATGGACCGAGTGACGGTAGTGTTATGGCATCATTTGCTCTTTGGAGGCGCCGTCTTGTTGCTCGAGGAATCTTGGTGGCACGGCTCAAGTCCAGACATGGGCCTTCCAGGCGCTATGTATACCATTGTCGGCGGTCTCCCGACGATGCCATCTCCAGGTCCGCCCAGGCCCTGCCTTCCACTTGTCGACCTCCTCTTGGCACCATGTGAGGGGTATGTTGGTCCATGTTGTCCTCGAGTATTGTTCTTGTTGTAGAGGTCTCCGGCATTAGCTGTGATACGGCTTGGTTGCTCTTTGTCTTGCCTCATCGTCATTGGCATGATGTTGACCTAGGTGGAGCATGTATCGTAGTACGCATGGTGGGTGTGTTTAGTGGATGTGGGTGCTAATCCTTGGGATTGGCGTTGTAATGGCCGAAAGGTGTTCTATCTGATACACATGCTTTTGCGTATTCTAGAAAAGAAACATAACAGTGGATGTGGGAGGAGCATATAAGTGGCATAAAAAAGTGGTAACTATGACTCTTGTCGTTCTGAATTAGACGACATCTTAAAATGTGTGCAACACAATTTTTCTAAGGCCAGATCTTGATGTATAGAAAATAACTTAGATTGATCACGTGAAGATAGTGTCATGTTATCCACCATATATAAAATTATCGCATGTATAGAAACTTCAAGATAATCTAGCCACACATATTCGCGAGTCGTTTGCTACGTAACAAATGTTTAAATTATGACATAGTGCATGATATGAATATATATTTTATAAAACACGAGGAAGCTCATAATTTGAGATCATTTATTTGACATGACACAGCTAGAAAAATCAAATCATCACTTGCTAACGTGTCCATTTTCATGGTACCCTTCCAAAACGTGTGATGAAAAGCTTAGCAAGGAAGTGTGTGACAAAACTAAAGATGACACTATTTAAGAGTCTGTAGAGTTGGTAGAGAAAGTAGAAGGTGTGATAGAGTGCATATTCACTTTTTCTTGAATGTAGGGTTTTAGGATTTGAAATATTGGAGGTACCAAAAGCTAGATATGTTGTCATTCAATACACTACAAGCTTAGTATTGGAATTATAGCATGCCCCACAAGTCCATTTATTTATATGATTTAGGACCAGCATTAGAACATAACTAAAAAAAGGAAGTAGGATGAAAGGCCTACCTTCAAGTACACATCGATGACATGATAGAGACCATCATCTAGTGGCCGGACATACTCAGGCAAAGCAGATGCTAGTGCTTGGAATTTCGAAGTTTCAAATTGACATCCGGTGCAACCTCTACAAGATAGCCATCAAGTAACTTACAACCAACAGTGATTGGTATAATATCATCTATGCACGGGGAGCAACTACCATTGGCTTGGTTCATTGCCAAAAAGTGCTCAAGAATCTTGTGTACGCACTCTACCTTGTACAATGCTTCCAGGGTATAAGAGTAATTTGGCAGTAGTGGATCTTTCAGACTGGCCTGGTCAAGTTAAGCAAACGTTTCGTAGGTATCAAACACTTCTGAACAGGCAATAGTCTGTTGATCTCCTCAAGTAAGTTCTTCTCTTCTACATCAGAAAGAGTACCAGCCAGGGGCAATGTTCCCATGTTGTTGCCCCTACTGTGGCCTCCTTTGGTACATAGAATAGGAATACCATAAGAATAGGAAATCATAAGAAGTGAGATGACATGTATCAATTCATATAAGGAAAAAGATGTCATTTGATGCATACGCTAGAAATTTTTCCCTTCAGTCTAGGCTAATGTTTTTTCCTTTGGAAATGTGAAGGATTTGTTCCTATCTTACATAGGAATAGGAATCCTTTCATACAAACCAAAAAGCTTCAAATGAATTTTTTCTTTAAAAATTCTATCCTATAGAATTCCTAGAAAAATCCTACAAACTAAAGGAGGCCTGAGTCCTTGGATATAGTTTCGTGCAAAGTATGCCAAAGAACCGACGATGATCTCAGGCCGTATGCCTCGAGAATCTATACTAGATAGCAATCTCTTGTACATGGGAAAACTCAATGATAAAACATCATCATACCACCAGTCTGAACTGAAGTTTCTGGGCCTAACACCGGTGCTGATCCCATTCCACAGTACACTGCCACCAGGGCTATGCATGGTGCCATGTTCCCCTATCGGCCAGCCAAACAGGTTTGGATCAGTAGTTGATTTTGATGCCAATGACTCGATGCCTCTCTTCACAATGTGAAGATCTTCAGCATGAGGGACGAGGTCATCACATGTTCCTAGTGCTTCTAAAGAGTCGTTTCAGTTACCAAGCACCACGTTTTACATTGCGTACCCTGACTGTTATCTATTATATACTTAAAACAAAAGACAAACAAGCCTTCACATTCGTCCACATGTGGTAATACTATTTTCACCGTCCGATTAGAGCAACAATGGCTAAGATTTGAAGTTTTTACGTAACAGGCTAACATGTACATAGCAATATATTTCATCGTCACATTGTCATGTGTATGTATACCATACATATCCATAATATACACGAACGGAAAAACTGGCAACGATCTAGATCGAATTAATGAGGCTAGCCCAGCCATAGTCAAGAGCTCATACATATTTAGGGATTCACGGCTCCTCACAAGGAAACAAAACATTGTTTCTGCGCTACCTTTGTTTTTCCTTTCAAAATTAGGAAACATACGAATCATGGAATGTTGAAAAAGGAAAGATAGAACGTAATCGAATCAACCACATCTTTTCTTACTCTTGTTTGCGGGCAATCTAACATAACATGGTCATTAACTCACAGGAGATTTCCCACAAAAGCAAACTCACGAGATATAATATATACATCTTCATCCTTTTCTCAAGGCCGCTGCCGCATCACGAGCAGTAGCAGCCTCGCCGTCTTTCCTTTCAAAATTTGGAGCAGAATTGTTTTCGTTGAACTACCCTGGGCTGCATGCGAGGAGGAAGTCATGTACCTCTCGGCTCTCAGAATTTGAATAATGCAGGAAGCAACACAGCGGAGCCAGGAAATTCGGTCAATGGGTTCGCTCATTAGCTAGTTACGAGGACTTTATATAATTTAATTGAGTGTAAAGTCCATTTTTACGGTGTCTTATCACTGGAGTACATCAACAAAAGGGCAGCTAGTAGAAACATGATATCAGTTTTATCAAATATAATGGTTACATTGAAAACTGGTGAGTGTAAGACATACTTGTTCGATGAAATTGCAAAATTGTGTGCTTATCTATTATAAATAGTGTCGTGCAAAAATAACTTCATAGCTTCATATGCCAATTCCATCTTGCTAGTAACATTGAAAATGAATGAGGCAGCGTGGTCAGAGAAGCGGTCGGAGAAGCATCGGGGCGGCACTGCAGCAACGGAGGTCGCCGGTGCATGAGCTTGGTGGCCCAGATCGGGGCGGCGACCGATCTGGTTGCTACGGTGTTGGTGCCGGCTGGTGAGGCCTGTGACTGCATGGAGCAGTGTCTTCTGTGTGTGGCGGCCACGAAAGCTTCGTCGGCGAGCTCCGTTCTCTGTCCCAGGAGCTTCTGCTCGGCGAGTAGGGGTGGGGTGGTGGCCCCCCTTCCTGCTCCCTGGTCCCCGCGTGCGTCAGCTGCCGGTGGTGGCCGCTGCTGCGGAGCTGGGGCAGTGGGGCGGCAGACTTCCCGGTGGTCATGGTTGCGTCTCTGGCGGGCGGCAGCGGGGCGAATGTGCAGAGTGGTGGTCCGTGTGTTGCGACAGGGCAGTTGCTGTAGAAGGGTGTGCGGACCAGCAGATGTGCGGGCCGGTTTCGGCCGGCTATGTGTGGGTGTCCGTCGAGGAGTCTGCTCCGAGCGCAAGCTTGCTTGGCTTTCGCCGGCCAGCGGTGGCGGCGCCTACGGGTGTCGTGCCCCTTCTTGAAGGCGCCGCCGTGGAGTTCTTCGACCCGCTTCATCCTTGGATATGGTTCTTCGGGTCAAAGCCTAGACCCGTCTGAGTCGGCCAAACAACGTCGTTCCTGCGGTGTTTCCCCCATTTGGGGCATTGGTTTGAAGACTGTTGATCCTTCTCCGCGCTTCCCTTGGGCTGGACGTACACGGCATCATGATTGGCAGGTGGTCAACCGGTGATGTGAGGTGGGTGTTGTGTTGTGATGTGTGTGGTGATGACGATGGTGGCGAGTAGAGCCGGGTCGCAGCTCGTTCTTCTGATGTCGAAGGTCCAGTGCGCCACTGGGTGTGCCTATGCTTGCTTTTTGACTGTGAGAGAGAAGCCGGAGCTGCGGGCGGTGGGGCCACTACGGCAATGATGACTCCATGAGCACTATACCATGACCAAAAATTAGAGGTCATAATATCTGCCGGGAAAACAGGCCATTGCAGGCAGACTATCTGCCGCGAAAGTCTTTTGCCGGCAATTACAAACCGCCCTTGAAAGTCCTGTCGGGGAAAGGAATTCCCGGCAGTTACCCTATACGCCGGCAGAATATCTGCCCTTCATGTACTTGCCTTTACCGGCAGTGAGCACTATTACCGGCGTACAGATCTTCCTCGGCGGGCTGATTTTATAGGGCAGTTAGAAGATTTCCCGGCAGCCAGTCTGCCTGTATTTTTTTTCACTGCGACCACACAAATCTCCCATATTGTATGTATTTCGACAGCTATGATTTATCTTCAGTCGATTTTGTGCCATCTATATATAAAACACACATGCATACAGTAATAAAGATAGCATCACACTTTAGAGATAGTGCATATGCTAATTATGAGCAATCCATCATCCATACATCATTAGTCCAGGACAACTAAAAGCTAGCACAAAGATCCATTATGTGTGCCTACATGCACACACAGGCATACAATACATCATTAGTCTAGGACAACCAAAAGGTAGCACAAAGATCCATTATGTGTGCCTACATGCGCACACAGGCATACAAGTCCAGTAACAAGACAGCCAAAAGCACAACTATCCATCAGCTCTACATGCACACATGCCTACAGTTGTAGGTTCACAACTCAAAGTAGTACATCATAGACAAAAGCGCAAAATATACAATCTGGTTTTAGGTGTAAACATATCGCAGAAGATCCTTTTAGCTCACCAAACACACCGCATTTGTGGATGCAAAGGCATTATGCCGGTGACCTGTAAAAAAAAGAAATGGCCAAATAGATCAGCTCAGAAGAACACATGTTCCAAACATATAATTTGCATCGGCTGAAAAAGAAAATCGACTCAACCAAATGAAAGAGACACATGTGTGTCACCCTGTATGCTTTCCACAAGGCATAGACAGAATGTGTGGATGTACTCATAAGAAGAGATTGTGCACTGTGTATGCATCACTAGGAAAATCAATGTAACCAATCACTATAAATATATACCAATAGCCATCTTGTTTGGTGCAGTATAATTTCTCTTGATTGCTGTTAAGTAAATAGAACATTCAAAAACTGCAGGCAGGGATCAATTACTAGCAATCCAGTGGCAATGCGGGGTGTCCACCGTTCTGTTTTCTTGTACATGTTTGTCCTATTTAGTGTGTAGGGCCGTACCGAAGAATAAAACAGGGGCAATGCAAAATCAAAAGGAGATGGTGTTGATGCCTTGAGGGTGGAAAGTTTGCTGCTTGCTTTCAGAAAGAGTGTGCAGGCACATAAATGTCTGTCAAAGTTTAAGTAATAGCTGCAGAATTATCTAAGAAACAGAGTTGATGTTTGTGATTCAGAATAGGACTTAAGCATGTATTTGAAAGTAGGCACATTTTTATCTACTAGGAAAACCATAGAAAGTGCAAGTTGCTCAGGAGAAAATAAAGAACTTGTAGGTTCCTACTTTCAATCACATGCTTCATTCAGAAAAATAATAAGTCATCCGTATGTGAAAAGAGAAACATATCTTTTCTTTAGGTGTAAAATATTCTAGAATTCTAAGAAGATGCAATACCTTCAAGATGTGGGGACTGCTATGGGCTGTCATGGTTGTTTCTGCATAGCTTTACGAACAACCTCAATCTGCAAACATAGGATTTTCAATATGAAGCAATTTGAGAAACAAACTGCTGAAATAGACATGATCAGGAAGAAGTTTTACATATCTACGAGGCCATGCAATAGATCGCCCGAGAGCATTCGCCATGGTCCTCACATTCCCATAAGGGTGTTGCAATATAGCATCCTTTTTCATCACCATGTTAACTACGACTTCACAACATTGAGAACCAAGTTCGGCACCCGCCACTATCTTCGTCCCATCAATTGACTGAATAGTGGCCTTCGCCACTGGTATGTTATAAGGGCAGGAGATAGAGTACAATATGACATCCTGTCCAACCTGAGACAAGCAAAATATAAGCCAAACTTCACAAAATGTGTGTCAAATATAAAGCAATAAATCTTTAGGAGCAAGAGTTTTTTTACTTGGGGAGTCTTTTGAGTGACGGTTGTGTTTTGATGATCTAGTTGTTGATTCATCTGTTGGACCAGCACTTGCTTCTTCTGTTGTGTGATTTTTGGTTGACTTTCTACCATTGGTCTATTTGACATCTACATCCAAGAGAATTTTTTGGACGTTATTTAAAAAGTCTAGTTGACAATACTAAAATAATGCATTTTCATTTGAGCAATGCATACCAGGTGATCATCCTCCTTTTCAGCAGCCATGTACCCAGTCTCACTATTTTCGCCTTCATCACAAATATACTGCACCAAGCCAATATGAGTTAGCAAAGAAGGAAAGATAACTATACTATTCATAAAGGTTTCAAATGGGGATAATGCCAAAAAACACACCTTGTCTTGTGCAGAATTGGAATCATAGTGTGGACTGAATTGCTCCTTTTCTTTAGCCTGAGAAGCTAACATCACCTTTTTCATCTCTAGGACTTCGTTCATAACAATGTCCATTTTTCGATCGGTTGCTTCCACATGCTCCCTTAAAAGTGCAGCCTCTTCCATAGATTGTCGACATTCTTCCTCAGCCAGTTGGAGCCTTGTTGATTTCAATTTTCTAGTTCCAGGCATGCGTAGATCTGATGCACTTGGCCCCATGCCTATATAGCGAACATATCCATTCCTCTCCTTTCCAAATACATGCGAAAAAAGATCGCCTTGCTCTATGGTTTTTTCTAACAATTCTGGTTGTTCATTTTCTTTGTTCTCTAGCTCTTTCTACAAGGAGGAACCACAAAAATAAGCATCACTACAAATGGCTCTACTACATGAAAGTACTTACTATTTAGTACATACAATTTTTTGTGCCGCTGCGGCATTGGAAGGAACTCCTTTTTTAGTAGTGTGTGTTATAACAAACGCTTCATCTCTACGTGGGGGATATCCATTCTTCTTGTGCTACATTCAATTTATTATTCTATGAGCCAACACATATTTAGATGGGTTAAAGAATTGTAGGAAATAGTAGCAAAAATGTACCTCTTCTTCAATAACACGTGCATGTCTCTTGCTGCCAGTTGTATGAAACAAGGTCATCCCTTGGCGATTTAACTTCCCTATCTCACTACATTGCTAAAGTACAAGAAACAATGATCATGATCAACAGTTAGAGCTTTTCAAAAATGAACACTGGACCATGATCTTGCAGCATACCTTAGCTGCATCAGTCCTCCAATGGTCAATAAGTCATTCCCAGTCATCTTCATGAACTCTAGCATCACAATCAGCAAGGAGCTCCTCGTCAGTCTTTTCTTCATGAAAATACAAAGCCTTCAGATCTGATTTGAAATCTCTCCATTTCTTAGCAGCACTTCCCATGACCCAGTCTTTAACTCTTTCATCCACTTCATAGTACAACTGCTTATCAAGTTGCCAAAATTCAACAATGAATTAGAGGATGAAACATAAGTCCATAAGAAATTTTTGTATGTGTGCATCACAGAAGTTACCTTCAAAGTATTCCACAATAAAAGCTTTTGCTTTGGCTCAACCAAACTCCAGTCAGGTTTGGCAAGTGATACTATCTCACTATTTTTAACCAGTGTGGCTATAAAATTTGCAAACTCGGTGGCATTGTTCCCCACAAGCTGTCCCTTCTCATTGATCTCTAACCTAATTGGTGGCTGGTTCCCTCTTGAGCGTATATCGGCCTTTCTAGTATAGCTGCGTCCACCCTTCTTCTGTTGTTGACCACCATCTATATGAACATAGAAAAGAATTAGTTAGATCTCCGAAATGAAAAAGGTTAAATGCCTAAAAAATAGAACTACCTACCATGTTGTATCGATGCAGTAACATCATCTTCATTCTCTTCTAATGCAGCATCTCGCATGTCTTCATCATCGTGCCTAGAATCGGCTCTAGCGGTGTCCGATCTTAGTATGCGTCTAGGCATTTCAAGAGCTGGCTAACTAGATGTGTGTTGCCTTTTCTGCAGATAAGCACATGTTGTTAAATAGCTACCATACACCTGCACAGTTGAATCAACACACAAGCAAGTCTTGGAAGGCTACCATCACCTTTGTCTTGTTGTTTTGTTCATGCGAAGACTTCTCTGCAAGTCTTGGAATTAATTGATGCAACTTCTCTGTGTTGAGCCTTAGAGTCTCTGCCCGCGCTTCTTCATATGAAGTAGTATTAGCCCTTTCTCCTCCGCTTGCCATTCTTTTTCCTGAAAAAAGATAAAATATCTGAATTAGAAAAAGGTTTAATGCAATCTGAAATACAAAAACAAAGATGTAGTCTTACAAGACTGGTTAAAAAGGGTGTCTTATGAACAATCTGAACTAGAGGAACACATGAATATTAATTAGAATAGGTATTTTGCAGAAATATTAAAAGCTAAAAACTACATACTTATCCTTCTTGACCTGTCGAACAATTGTTCCATCTATATCTTCTCTGATATGAGGTGCACTTTTAAGATCAACCCGGAGATCTACATTAGCATCTAAATCAGGGAACAGAACCACATGTTCATCAACTTTCTCGAAGTTCTCATTTTATTTTCCAAAAATATCATAAAGGATTCCCGGTTTGGACTGAACAATGCTATACCAATCTTTTTCAGTGGTATGTTCAACATAATACACCTGAGTTGCTTGCGAAGCGAAAATGAATGGCTCATCAGACAATTTCTCACCAGAGTTAAATAAATGCTTAGCCTGCACATTCGTGATGCCAAATTTATCGACTTTTACCCACTTGTCTGGTACACGGTTGTCAAACCAATCACATTTAAATAGCACGATATTTCCCTTGTGTTGATAGTTTAATTCCAGAATTTCTGTTATAACACCATAATATAATTTACTCCCCACTATAAGATTTTCAGGATTTGTAGATGTTTGTGCAACTAGAGCAACTCCACTACTTTGGCTGCGCCTACCAGCATCGTAGGACCTTGTGTGGAAATTTACCCCATTTATAGTATAGCTGCTATATGTTTTTGCAGCAATGAAGGGTCCAGATGCTAAAGTTTGGATCTCTTCGGACACTTCTTCACCATTCTCTACTAGCTCTGCCACATGTAATTTAAACCACTCATGGAATTTTTCATGCTGGATGCGACTAATATTTTGATGGCCGGTTGAGGACAAAAACTCAGCATGCTTTCTGTAGTAGTTAAATCAAATTTGAGTAACACAGGGGGAAAAAATCACTCTATGAAAACAAATGTTTGACATATGACATAACTGACCTCAAGTATGGTTCAATATGATCATAATTAGATAACACATATCTATGTGCTTGAAGCCATGTTTTATTGTCCAAAGTCACATCATGTTTTCCAGCCAAAGGCCGACCCATGTTGTCAAAGAAGGGCATAGTACTAGGAGTGCTACTAGGACCAGCAAGCTCATTTGCATTAAGTCGACTAAATCTAGTCTCACGGTCTTGTAAATAACGAGAACAAAAAGTGAGACACTCATCAAACACATAACTCTCTGCAATTGACCCCTCTGGATGACTCTTGGTGCGAACATATCCTTTTAACCTCATCAAAAACCTATACATGATTGACATAGCACATATGAGCGTTAAAAAAATAAAAAGATTTTTTTATGATACTAACAAATAGGTGCAGAATTTGACCTTTCAACTGGGAACATGTTGGTGTATTTTACTAGCCCCCAAAGCCTCACTTGGGCTGGAAGATGGACCAGTAAGTGGACCATAAGATCAAAAAAGGATGGAGGGAATATAGTCTCGAGAATGCTTAATGTCTCAGCAATTTCTTCCTCTAGCTTCTCCATATCACTTACACAAATAACGGGTGCATAAATTTTCTTGAAGAATCTGCTCACACATGTCAATGCAATGCCAATGTGCTCGGGCAATGTTCCTCTAACAGCCAATGGAAGTAAATTTTGCAAGAGAATGTGATTATCATGACTCTTCAATCCAGTAAATTTTTTCTCATTAACATGGACGTGATAATACAAATCAGAAGCATAGCCATATGGAAACTTGACCCCTTTAAAAACTCCACAAAATAGCTTTTTCTGCTCGGAGGTCATTAAGTAAAGTGCTGGAGGTACATAATATGAATCTTCTCCTAAGTCAGTAGGATGAAGATCAGCTCATATACCTAGATCTCGTAGATCAAGACGACAATTCAAGTTATCTTCAGATTTTCCGTCGAAGCCCAAAAGTGTGTTCATTATGTTTTCACAAACATTCTTCTCAATGTGCATTGCATCTAAATTATAAGGCCGCATCAAGTCTTTCCAATATGGTAAATTAAAGAATATGGATTTTCTTTTCCAGATTACTGGTTCACCATCCTTATGCTTCCTTTTCTTTGTCTTTCCTACGGGGTTCTTTCCAAAAACAGTTTGCATATTTTCTGTTAGAGCCAAAACTTCTTCTCCAGTATGTGGTATAGGTGCCTCTCGAAGCTCCATACCATCAAAAGATTCTTCATCAAACCTATACTCATGGTTTGCATCTAAGAACATTCTATGACCCATATAGCAATTCTTCATGCCCTTTGCCAGTCGAAGAGAGCAAGTGTGCAAGTGGCAATCTGGACAACCATATCCCCCAGAGGTGACACATCCACATAGGTGACCTAAACCAGGGAGATCAGAAATGGTGTATAATATGGCAGCATGCAAGTCAAAGGACTCTCCTGTAGAAGCATCAAAAGTTCTAACGCCCTTTTCAAACATTTCGACCATATCATCAATAAGTGGTTCAAGATAGACATCCATGTCTTCCTCAGGTGACTTTGGGCCAGGAATTAATAAGGAAAGGATGGAATTTGGCTGCTTCATGCATAACCAAGGAGGCAAATTCAAGGGGATCAACATGACAGGCCAGATGCTATAGCTACTACAGTACATAGATCGATAGGGATTAAATCCGTCTGCCATTATAGCTAGCCTAATGTTGCGACTATCTTCAGCAAATTTTGGATGTGTCGCATCAAAATGTTTCCATGCAGGAGAATCTGCAGGATGCCTCACTAAACCATCTCTTATGCGTCCTTCATCATGCCATCTTGCATCTGTTGCACTCTTCTTTGATATGAACAGCCGCTGAAGCCTCTTCTTTATTGGAAAATAACGAAGAACCTTTCTTGGTACTTGGTGTACACGTTTCCCATCAAGGCTCTTCTTTTCAGATTTCCACCAAGAAGTTTTGCATATAGGGCATTGGTCTGCATTTGCATATTGCTTTCGAAATAATATGCAATCATTCTCACATGCATGTATATTAACATAACCTAGTCCAAGGCATTTTATCATCTTCTTTGCTTCATGAAAGTTCTTAGGAAGTGGCGAGTCCCCTGGAAAGGCCTTATTAAGCAGCTCTAGCAATATGTTAAAACTCTTATCACTCCAACCCCCAAGAAATTTGGTGTGGAGTAATCTAACTACAAAGTGTAGCTTTGAGAAGCTTGTGCACCCAGGATAAAGTTGTTGCCCTGCATCATCTAATAATTGGTGAAAGGCCTCTATATTTGGATCACTTCCATCCTCCCTTAGGTCACCATCATTCCCACCACCATCCCCAACTTCACCAAATTCATGTCTTATATCTTCAAGCATTTCAGGTATCTCATCAAGTACCTCAAATATGTCCTCATCTTCAACCTCATCGTTTTGAAACTTGACAGGCTCGCACCGTTGTGGAAGGCATAACGGTCCCTCCCCGTGATACAACCATTTTTTATACCCTTCCAAGAACCCATCGCATACTAAGTGCTCATAGACAACACTAGATTCCTTCCATGCACAGTTCACACAGATTTTACAAGGACATAATATCTTGCTCCCTCTAGCAGAATTGGTAAATGCAAATTGTATAAATTGTTTGACCCCTTCAATATACGTTTTTGTATGCCTACAATTATTGATTCATCAATAGACAATCCTTCGATAATATCATATAAAGTGGAAAGAGTGTTCATCTTAATGTTGTACCTAGCATGATCCATCCAACTCTTGTCCATCACGAGTTGCTTGTACTAAATTTGAACCCTTGCATAATTATCGCAAGCCAACACAAATCAATAATTACAAACCAGAGCAACACTCGAATATTTGAAATATAGTCTAATATTACCATGCAATGATAGAATCAAATTACAGGGTATTCAAACTAAAATCAGAAGATACCACACAATGATATAAAAATATCAAGTCTTATGATCAAGAATCTCACCAGAAGCTGCAAGTGGCACTTGTTCAATTATTGATGGCTGCAGCTTGATACCTTCTTCACTTCCCAACCTAGATCTTAAACTTGTCCTTAAAGTATGGTTTAGGCTGGTTCCTGAAACACGTAAAAATATAATTACCCTAGATGAAGAACAATAACCAACTAGCATGCAGTTATGATCTTACATTTAGCATATCAAAAAGTACCACAAACTTGTCCAGTTTATCATCCAGATCATTAATGAAACTAAATCAAAAGTACCAAGTCATATACTCTAAATAGCACCTGATAGGCATAAATTAGGAATCATGTTCTGACAGTTCAAGTTACAAGGATCTTCTATTAGACTCATAGCTCATAGCCAAGTTTACTACCTCAGCAAAAAAAGAAAAACTTTGCATGTTCTAAATGCAGACCTGTGACAATAGAGAACAGAACTCAGTGCAACCTCTATCTGTGACTCTCAGGCTATTGCTGCTCCTGCTGATCAGTTGACGAGTAGGTGGCAGAGGAGGTGAACAAGGGGCGAGGATGGCAAAGGGTATCAGGAGGCGTTGTTCTTGGGGAATATAGCACCAATAGAGGGCCTTTTTAGTGATGAGCTCCTTTGCATATCTGCAAACATTTATAGATTAATAAACAACAAAGGATTATAAGCAACATGTATGCCACTTAGATACTGGTCATTTTTCATCAAGTGGTGGAGCTACCTAATAGCATGTTTATACTATGAAAAACTGTCATTTATCAGTTTACAAAACATAATGACTATGATATGAGAAAAATGTCAATAACACTAGAAAAGAAATCCATACTTGTAATCCAGCCATATTTCACAACATACAAAATTATGTCAAAGACACAAACCTGCATGTTTTAATCCTTTAACAGCATCAAAGTTTTTGCATGTATATCCCACAAAGCTGAGATCTTTTTAATTCAGCTTCGCCTGTACACTGGGTGTGGGGTGATGGAGGGGATGGGGTGGCGGCGCTGGATTGCGTGATGCTGGTGCGGCCGGCTGGATTGGGGGATTCTCCTGTGGCATGGATAAAGAGGATGGGGGCGGTGGTTCTGGGTGGATGCAGGGGCGGCGGGCTGGATTGGGGATGCTCCTGCGGTGTGGATGAAGAGGATGGGGGTGGCGGCGCTAGGTGGATGCAGGGGCGGCGGCGTCGGGTCGCACTACAAGAAATATGTCAACTAGTGACCTTTTGTCAGTGACCCTGGAAGAATTGGTCATAGATCTATGACCATCTGAGACCAATTGGTCAAAAGCTGTTCGGGGGGCTCCAAACCCTAAACCATTGCGACCATTTTGGTCAGAAAGGTTGTAATTTCCTTACACCAAATGGTCACAAAGCAAACAGGGCTGGCCGCTGCCTTATTTCTAGTTGTTAACGACCAAAATAGATGGTCATAGCCTTGTAGACTGTGGTTGGTTGTGATGACTAGGCGCCACCTCATCAGTTTTGCCTATGTGTCATGTCCATGTGGCAGTTTTTGCCCTAGGTTGTGAAGCAACCTATATTTCTGTCATTCCAAAAATTCCCAAAAAAATCTCATAAATTGTTTGGATCATATCTTCATCAAATATGTCAAAAACCTTCCTTGCCTAGTTCAAAAATAACTCAACAATATTCATTTTCCTATTCTGTTCAGAGCAGCAGTTTGTGAAGGAAGTACCACTTTGGCATGTCCAAATAGTATCCATTTTCTACAGTGCTTTCCTATGCCCAAATAACCATCCTCCACCAAATGCCAGCTCAATCCATTCATTATTTTGAGCTGAGCTTCAACATTTGTAGTTATGTCCAGTGTGGTAGTTTGCAAAGCAAGTACCACCTAGGCTCCTCCTTTTGAGCTGAAAATTTGTGAAGACGGTCTTCTTAGTAACTAATCACCCTCAGCCAAAACTCACGCCCATTAGCCATGTACATTTCCCGTATCGCTAATCAAACACTTGGCTGCTAATTCATGTTTGAGCATCGATCGGTCTCCTCGTGAGAATGTTATGTTGTGATTTTCTTCTTAGCACCTACCTGGGGAGTGCCCAACCCACTAGACATGCCTAGGCCGCCTATGTTGGGGAACGTTGCAGAAAATTAAAAAATTTCTATGGTTTCACCAAGATCCATCTATGAGTTCATCTAAGCAACGAGTCATGGGAGAGAGATTGCATCTACATACCACTTGTAGATCGCGTACGGAAGCGTTCGAGGGAACGGTGATGATGGAGTCATACTCGTCGTGATTCAGATCACCGATGACCAAGTGCTGAATGGACAGCACCTCCGCGTTCAACACACGTACGGTACGGACGACGTCTCCTCCTTGATCCAGCAAGGGGGAAGGAGAGGTTGAGGAAGAAGGCTCCAGCAGCAGCACGACGGCGTGATGATGGTGGAGAGGCAGTACTCCGACAGGGCTTCGCCAAGCGCACAACGGAGGAGGAGAGGTGTTGGGGAGGGGAGGGGCTGCGCCTTGGATCAGGTGTTCAGCCCTTCCCTCACCCCTCTATTGATAGGGGAAGGGGGAAGGGGGCCGGACCCCTTTAGATGAGATCTAGAGGGGGGGCGGCGCCCAGGGAGGGGGCTTGCCTCCCAAGCAAAGGGGGTGCGCCCCCCTTAGGGTTCCCCCCCAACCCTAGGCGCATGGGCCCAAGGGGGGGGCGCCCAGCCCTCCAGGGGCTGGTGCCCTGCCCCACGCGGCCCATGTGGCCCACCAAGAGGGGTGGTCCCTCCCGGTGGAACCCCGGAACCCCTCCAGTGGCCCCGGTACAATACCGATATGCCCCCAAAACTTTCCGGTGTCCGCATGATAACTTCCCATATATAAATCTTCACCTCCGGACCCTTCCGGAACTCCTCGTGACGTCCGGGATCTCATCCGGGACTCTGAACAACATTCGGTAATCACATACAAGTCTTCCTAATAACCCTAGCATCACCGAACCTTAAGTGTGTAGACCCTACGGGTTCGGGAGACACGCAGACATGACCGAGACGGCTCTCCGGTCAATAACCAACAGCGGGAACTAGATACCGATGTTGGCTCCCACATGCTCCTCGATGATGTCATTGAATGAACCACGATGTCGAGGATT
This sequence comes from Triticum dicoccoides, assembly GCF_002162155.2. NCBI lineage: Eukaryota > Viridiplantae > Streptophyta > Magnoliopsida > Poales > Poaceae > Triticum > Triticum dicoccoides. Next base: position 750,729,955 of record NC_041383.1, on the reverse strand, counting down.
CAATCAACCCCGTATGCAATTCCCTTTGTCAGACGGTATGTTACTTGCCCGAGACTCGATCGTCGGTATCCCAATACCTCGTTCAGTCTCGTTACCGGCAAGTCACTTTACTCGTACCGTAATGCATGATCCCGTGACCAGACACTTGGTCACATTGAGCTCATTATGATGATGCACTACCGAGTGGGCCCAGTGATACCTCTCCATCATACGGAGTGACAAATCCCAGTCTTGATCCGTGTCAACCCAACAGACACTTTTGGAGATACCTGTAGTGCACCTTTATAGTCACCCAGTTACGTTGTGACGTTTGGTACACCCAAAGCACTCTTACGGTATCCGGGAGTTACACGATCTGATGGTCTAAGGAAGAGATACTTGACATTGAAAAAGCTCTAGCAAAACGAACTACACAATCTTGTGCTATGCTTAGGATTGGGTCTTGTCCATCACATCATTCTCCTAATGATGTGATCCCGTTGTCAATGACATCTAATGTCCATAGTCAGGAAACCATGACTATCTGTTGACCAACGAGCTAGTCAACTAGAGGCTCACTAGGGACATGTTATGGTCTATGTATTCACAAGTGTATTACGATTTCCGGATAATACAGTTATAGCATGAATAAAAGACAATTATCATGAACAAGGAAATATAATAATAATCCATTTATTATTGCCTCTAGGGCATATTTCCAACAGTCTCCCACTTGCACTAGAGTCAATAATCTAGTTACATTGTGATGAATCGAACACCCATAGAGTTCTGGGGTTGATCATGTTTTCCTCGCGAGAGAGGTTTAGTCAATGGATCTGCGACATTCAGATCCGTATGTACTTTGCAAATATCTATGTCTCCATCTTGAACATTTTCACGGATGGAGTTGAAGCGACGCTTGATGTGCCTGGTCTTCTTGTGAAACCTGGGCTCCTTGGCAAGGGCAATAGCTCCAGTGTTGTCACAGAAGAGTTTGATCGGCCTCGACGCATTGGGTATGACTCCTAGGTCGGTGATGAACTCCTTCACCCAAATTGCTTCATGCGCTGCCTCCGAGGCTGCCATGTACTCCGCTTCACATGTAGATCCCGCCACGACGCTCTGCTTGCAGCTGCACCAGCTTACTGCTCCACCATTCAACATATACACGTATCCGGTTTGTGACTTAGAGTCATCCAGATATGTGTCGAAGCTAGCGTCGACGTAACCCTTTACGACGAGCTCTTCGTCACCTCCATAAACGAGAAACATGTCCTTTGTCCTTTTCAGGTACTTCAGGATATTCTTGACCGCTGTCTAGTGATCCTTGCCGGGATTACTTTGGTACCTTCCTACCAAACTTACGCAAGGTTTACATCAGGTCTGGTACACAGCATGGCATACATAATAGATCCTATGGCTAAGGCATAGGGGATGACGCTCATCTCTTCTTTATCTTTTGCCGTGGTCGGGCATTGAGCCGAGCTCAATCTCACACCTTGTAGTACAGGCAAGAACCCTTTCTTGGACTGATCCATTTTGAACTTCTTCAAAATCTTATCAAGGTATGTGCTTTGTGAAAGACCTATGAGGCGTCTCGATCTATCTCTATAGATCTTGATGCCTAATATATAAGCAGCTTCTCCAAGGTCCTTCATTGAAAAACACTTATTCAAGTAGGCCTTAATGCTGTCCAAGAATTCTATATCATTTCCCATCAAAAGTATGTCATCTACATATAATATGAGAAATGCTACAGAGCTCCCACTCACTTTCTTGTAAACGCAGGCTTCTCCATAAGTCTGCATAAACCCAAACGCTTTGATCATCTCATCAAAGCGAATGTTCCAACTCTGAGATGCTTGCACCAGCCCATAAATGGATCGCTGGAGCTTGCATACTTTGTTAGCATTGTTAGGATCGACAAAACCCTCCGGCTGCATCATATACAGTTCTTCCTTAAGATGCCCGTTAAGGAATGCCGTTTTGACATCCATCTGCCATATCTCATAATCATAGTATGCGGCAATTGCTAACATGATTCGGACGGACTTAAGCTTCGCTACGGGAGAGAAAGTCTCATCGTAGTCAATCCCTTGAACTTGTCGATAACCCTTAGCGACAAGTCGAGCTTTATAGATGGTGACATTACCATCCGCGTCCATCTTCTTCTTAAAGATCCATTTGTTTTCTATCGCTCGCCGATCATCGGGCAAGTCAGTAAAAGTCCATACTTTGTTTTCATACATGGATTCTATCTCGGATTTCATGGCTTCTAGCCATTTGTTGGAATCTGGGCCCGCCATTGCTTCTTCATAGTTCGAAGGTTCACCGTTGTCCAACAACATGATTTACAGGACAGGGTTGTCGTACCACTCTGGTGCGGAACGTGTCCTTGTGGACCTACGAAGTTCAGTAGCAACTTGATCCGAAGTACCTTGATCATCATCATTATTTTCCTCTTCAGTTGGTGTAGGCATCACAGGAGCATTTTCCTGAGCTGCACTACTATCCCGTTCAAGAGGTAGTACTTCATCGAGTTCTACTTTCCTCCCACTTACTTCTTTCGAGAGAAACTCTTTTTCCAGAAAGGATCTGTTCTTGGCAACAAAGATCTTGCCCTCGGATCTTAAGTAGAGGGTATACCCAATGGTTTCTTTAGGTTATCCTATGAAGACGCATTTTCCGACTTGGGTTCGAGCTTTTCAGGTTGAAGTTTCTTGACATAAGCATCGCATCCCCAAACTTTTAGAAACGACAGCTTAGGTTTCTTCCCAAACCATAATTCATACGGTGTCATCTAAATGGATTTAGACGGTGCCCTATTTAAAGTGAATGTAGCTGTCTCTAGAGCGTATCCCCAAAATGATAGCGGTAAATCGGTAAGAGACATCATAGATCGCACCATATCCAATAGAGTGCGATTACGACGTTCGGACACACCGTTATGCTGAGGTGTTCCAGGCGGCGTGAGTTGTGAAACGATTCCACATTTTCTTAAGTGTGTACCAAATTCGTGACTTAAATATTCTCCTCCACGATCCGATCGTAAGAATTTTATCTTTCGGTCACGTTGATTCTCTACTTCATTCTGAAATTCCTTGAACTTTTCAAAGGTCTCAGACTTGTGTTTCATCAAGTAGACATACCCATATCTACTCAAGTCATCAGTGAGAGTGAGAACATAACGATATCCTCCGCGAGCCTCAACGCTCATTGGACCGCACACATCGGTATGTATGATTTCCAACAAGTTGGTTGCTCGCTCCATTGTTCCGGAGAACGGGGTCTTGGTCATTTTGCCCATGAGGCATGGTTCGCATGTGTCAAATGATTCATAATCGAGAGACTCTAAAAGTCCATCAGCATGGAGCTTCTTCATGCGCTTGACACCAATGTGACCAAGGCGGCAGTGCCACAAGTATGTGGGACTATCATTATCAACTTCACATCTTTTGGTATTCACGCTATGAATATGTGTAACATTACGTTCAAGATTCATTAAGAATAAACCATTGACCATCGGGGCATGACCATAAAACATATCTCTCATATAAATAGAACAACCATTATTCTCGAATTTAAATGAGTAGCCATCTCGTATTAAATGAGATCCAGATACAATGTTCATGCTCAAACTTGGCACTAAATAACAATTATTGAGGTTTAAAACTAATCCCGTAGGTAAATGTAGAGGTAGCGTGCCGACGGCGATCACATCGACCTTGGAACCATTCCCGACGTGCATCGTCACCTCGTCCTTCGCCAGTCTCCGCTTATTCCGCAGCTCCTGCTGTGAGTTACAAATGTGAGCAACGGCACCGGTATCAAATACCCAGGAGTTACTACGAGTACTGGTAAGGTACACATCAATTACATGTATATCAAATATACCTTTAGTGTTGCCGGCCTTCTTGTCTGCTAAGTATTTGGGGCAGTTCCGCTTCTAGTGACCCTTCCCCTTGCAATAAAAGCACTCAGTTTCAGGCTTGGGTCCATTCTTTGACTTCTTCCCGGCAACTGGCTTACCGGGCGTGGCAACATCTTTGCCGTCCTTCTTGAAGTTCTTCTTACCCTTGCCCTTCTTGAACTTAGTGGTCTTATTGACCATCAACACTTGATGCTCTTTCTTGATTTCAACCTCTGCTGACTTCAGCATTGAAAATACTTCAGGAATGGTCTTCAGCATCCCCTGCATATTGTAGCTCATCACAAAGCTCTTGTAGCTTGGTGGGAGCGACTGAAGGATTCTGTCAATGACCGCCTCATCCGGGAGGTTAATGTCCAGCTGGGACAGGCGGTTGTGCAACCCAGGCATTTTGAGTATATGCTCACTGACAGAACTATTTTCCTCCATCTTACAACTATAGAACTTGTCAGAGACTTCATATCTCTCGACCTGGGCATGAGCTTGGAAAACTAGTTTCAGCTCCTCGAACATCTCATATGCTCCGTGTTGCTCAAAACGCTTTTGGAGCCCAGTTCTAAGTTGTAAAGCATGCCGCACTGAACGAGGGAGTAATCATCAGCACAAGACTGCCAAGCATTCATAATGTCTTGGTTCTCTGGGACGGGTGCATCACCTAGCGGTCCTTCTAGGACATATTGTTTCCTGGCAGCTATGAGGATGATCCTCAGGTTCCGGACCCAGTCCGTATAGTTGCTGCCATCATCTTTCAACTTGGTTTTCTCTAGGAACGCATTGAAGTTCATGTTGACATGAGCGGCGGCCATTTGATCTACAAGACATATTTGCAAAGGTTTTAGACTAAGTTCATGATAATTAAGTTCATCTTATCAAATTATTATAATGAACTCCCACTCAGATTAGGCATCCCTCTAGTCATCTAAGTGTTACACGATCCGAGTCGACTAGGCCATGTCCGATCATCACGTGAGACGGACTAGTCATCGTCGGTGAACATCTCCATGTTGATCGTATCTTCCATACGACTCGTGTTCGACCTTTCGGTCTCTGTGTTCCGAGGCCATGTCTGTACATGCTAGGCTCGTCAAGTTAACCCTAAATGTTTTGCATGTGTAAATCTGTCTTACACCCGTTGTATGTGAACGTAAGGATCTATCACACCCGATCATCACGTGGTGCTTCGAAACGACGAACTTTAGCAACGATGCACAGTTGGGGGGAAGACTTTCTTGAAATTATTATAAGGGATCATCTTATTTACTACCGTCGTTCTAAGTAAACAAGATGCATAAAACATAATAAACATCACATGCAATTATATAGTAGTGACATGATATGCCAATATCATATAGCTCCTTTGATCTCCATCTTCGGGGCTCCATGATCATCTTCGTCACCGGCTTGACACCATGATCTCCATCATCATGATCTCCATCATTGTGTCTTCATGAAGTTGTCACGCCAACGACTACTTCTACTTCTATGGCTAACGCGTTTAGCAATAAAGTAAAGTAATTTACATGGTGTTCTTCAATGACACGCAGGTCATACAAAAAATAAAGACAACTCCTATGGCTCCTGCCGGTTGTCATACTCATCGACATGCAAGTCGTGATTCCTATTACAAGAACATGATCTCATACATCACAATATATCATTCATCATTCATCACAACTTCTGGCCATATCACATCACATGACAATTGCTGCAAAAACAAGTTAGACGTCCTCTAATTGTTGTTGCATCTTTTACGTGGCTGCAATTGGGTTCTAGCAAGAACGTTTTCTTACCTACAAATAACCACAACGTGATTTTGTCAACTTCTATTTACCCTTCATAAGGACCCTTTTCATCGAATCCGCTCCAACTAAAGTGGGAGAGACAGACACCCGCCAGCCACCTTATGCAACTAGTGCATGTTAGTCGGTGGAACCGGTCTCACGTAAGCGTACGTGTAAGGTTGGTATGGGCCGCTTCATCCCACAATACCGCTGAAGCAAGATAAGACTAGTAGCGGCAAGCAAGTTGACAAGATCTACGACCACAACAAAATTGTGTTCTACTCGTGCAATAGAGAACTACGCATAGACCTAGCTCATGATGCCAAAGTTGGGGAACGTTGCAGAAAATTAAAATTTTTCTACGGTTTCACCAAGATCCATCTATGAGTTCATCTAAGCAACGAGTCATGGGAGAGAGATTGCATCAACATACCACTTGTAGATCGCGTACGGAAGCGTTCGAGGGAACGGTGGTGATGGAGTTGTACTCGCCGTGATTCAGATCACCGATGACCAAGTGCTGAACGGACAGCACCTCCGCGTTCAACACACGTACGGTACGGACGATGTCTCCTCCTTCTTGATCCAGCAAGGGGGAAGGAGAGGTTGAGGAAGAAGGCTCCAGCAGCAGCACGACGGCGTTATGATGGTGGAGAGGCAGTACTCCGACAGGGCTTCGCCAAGCGCACAGCGGAGGAGGAGAGGTGTTGGGGAGGGGAGGGGCTGCGCCTTGGATCTGGTGTTTAGCCCTCCCCTCACCCCTATATTTATAGGGGAAGGGGGAAGGGGGCCGGCCCCCTCTAGATGAGATCTAGAGGGGGGCGGCGGCCAGGGAGGAGGCTTGCCCCCCAAGCAAAGGGGGTGCGCCCCCCTTAGGGTTCCCCCCCAACCCTAGGCGCATGGGCCCAAGGGGGGGCGCCCAGCCCTCCAAGGTCAGGTTCCCTGCCCCACGCGGCCCATGTGGCCCACCAAGAGGGGTGGTCCCTCCCGGTGGACCCCCGGAACCCCTCCGGTGGCCCCAGTACAATACCGATATGCCCCCGAAACTTTCCGGTGTCCGCATGACAACTTCCCATATATAAATCTTTACCTCCGGACCCTTCCGGAACTCCTCGTGACGTCCGGGATCTCATCCGGGACTCCGAACAACATTCGGTAATCACATACAAGTCTTCCTAATAACCCTAGCGTCACCGAACCTTAAGTGTGTAGACCCTACGGGTTCGGGAGACAAGCAGACATGACCGAGATGGCTCTATGGTCAATAACCAACAGCGGGATCTGGATACCCATGTTGGCTCCCACATGCTCCTCGATGATGTCACCGGATGAACCACGATGTCGAGGATTCAATCAACCCCGTATGCAATTCCCTTTGTCAAACGGTATGTTACTTGCCCGAGACTCGATCGTCGGTATCCCAATACCTCGTTCAGTCTCATTACCGGCAAGTCACTTTACTCGTACCGTAATGCATGATCCCGTGACCAGACACTTGGTCACTTTGAGCTCATTATGATGATGCACTATCGAGTGGGCCCAGTGATACCTCTCCGTCATACGGAGTGACAAATCCCAGTCTTGATCCGTGTCTATCCAACAGACACTTTTGGAGATACCTGTAGTGCACCTTTATAGTCACCCAGTTACGTTGTGACGTTTGGTACACCCAAAGCACCCTTACAGTATTCGGGAGTTACACGATCTCATGGTCTAAGGAAGAGATACTTGACATTGAAAAAGCTCTAGCAAAACGAACTACACAATCTTGTGTTATGCTTAGGATTGGGTCTTGTCCATCACATCATTCTCCTAATGATGTGATCCCGTTGTCAATTACATCTAATGTCCATAGTCAGGAAACCATGACTATCTGTTGACCAACGAGCTAGTCAACTAGAGGCTCACTAGGGACATGTTATGGTCTATGTATTCACAGGTGTATTACGATTTCCGGATAATACAGTTATAGCATGAATAAAAGACAATTATCATGAACAAGGAAATATAATAATAATCCATTTATTATTGCCTCTAGGGCATATTTCCAACAGCCTAGAACACATGGCAACACCACGGTCACGCGGTGACCACGCGGCAGGCATGCGAGCTTACGCGCTCTAGAGTTGGGGCCCTCGGCCACCGTCCAAACCTCGATGTCTCGCCATCAAACCATGTATTTCTGATTAAAAAGATACTTACTTACCTAGAAATGATTTTTGGAAAAAATAAAGAGCAAACTATGAGGCAGCTGCAGTTCAAATTTGACCCGCTTCCAGCTCAATCGACGGGAATTTGTCTTTTTCACCAGAGGTGGATCAAAAAATTTGACACCCAACCATTTTGTAATTGTGCATTAAATATGGCCTAGTATTTTATGAAAATGATTTGGTCCAATTTTGCAACAATTATTTGGTAGTTCCTTCACAAAAAACCTCCTTTTGGGCACTCGGAAAATGAAAAATGAATTTTCCGTGCAAAGAAAATGAAAACTTCCTTAGGCAACATTGTTTGCCATTCCAATATGCACCCTTGTGCACAATATGATATCATTTGAACAAACTATGCCATGAATGTGGCCATAAGGTTGATCATTTGGATTGAAAGCCATTGATCTCCACACGTGATAGCTCATTTCTGAGAACACTTTTTAAAAATAATAGCCGTATTACAAGTTTGTTATTTTTCCTGGGAACTTGGCCACATATAATGACACAATGCGAAGGTTTCCCAATTTTTTGATTTTTTTTGAATTTTTTATGCCCGTTTCAAAATGCGGTCAAAACGGCGGGAATGACCGTTCCTAGCTAGTGGTTGAATCTTGGAATTTTTTTGGTGTTTCTCTGATTAAATAGGTACTTATGTACGTAGAAATGATTTTTGGAAAAAATAAATAGCAAACTATGAGGCACCTGCAGTTCAAATTTGACCCGCTTCCAACTGAATCGGCGGGAATTTGTCTTTTTCACGAGAGGTGGATCAAATTTTTTTACACCCAACCATTTTTTCAATTGTGCATTAAATGTGGCCTAGTATTTTAGAAAAATGATTTGGTCCAATTTTGCAACAATTATTTGGTAGTTCCTTCACAAAAAAACCTCCTTTTGGGCACTCGGAAAATGAAAAATGAATTTTCCGTGCAAAGAAAATGAAAACTTCCTTAGGCAACATTGTTTGACATTCCAATATGCACCCTTGTGCACAATATGAGATCATTTGAACAAACTATGCCATGAATGTGGCCATAAGGTTGATCATTTGGCTTGAAAGCCATTGATCTCCACACGTGATAGCTCGTTTCTGAGAACACTTTTTAAAAATAATAGCCGTATTACAAGTTTGTTATTTTTCCTGGGAACTTCGCCACATATAATGACACAATGCGAAGTTTTCCCAATTTTTTGATTTTTTTTTTGAATTTTTTATGCCCGTTTCAAAATGCGGTCAAAACGGCGGGAATGACCGTTCCTAGCTAGTGGTTGAATCTTGGAATTTTTTTGGTGTTTCTCTGACTAAATGGGTACTTATGTACCTAGAAATGATTTTTGGAAAAAATAAATAGCAAACTATGAGGCACCTGCAGTTCAAATTTGACCCGCTTCCAGCTGAATCGGCGGGAATTTGTCTTTTTCACGAGATGTGGATCAAAAAAATTTACACCCAACCATTTTGTCAATTGTGCATTAAATATGGACTAATATTTTAGAAAAATGATTTGGTCCAATTTTGCAACAATTATTTGGGAGGTCCTTCACAAAAAAAAACTCCTTTTGGGCACTCGAAAAATGGAAAATGGTTTTTTCGTCCAAAGAAAATGAAAACTTCCTTAGGCAACATTGTTTGCCATTCCAATATGCACCCTTGTGCACAATATGAGATCATTTTAATAAACTATGCCATGAATGTGGCCATAAGATTGATCATTTGGCTTGAAAGCCATTGATCTCCACACGTGATAGCTCGTTTCTGAGAACACTTTTTTAAAATAATTGCCGTATTACAAGTTTGTTATTTTTTCTGGGAACTTGGCCACATATAATGACACAATGTGAAGGTTTCCCAATTTTTTGATTTTTTTTGAATTTTTTATGCCCGTTTCAAAATGCGGTCAAAACGGCGGGAATGACCATTCCTAGCTAGTGGTTGAATCTTGGAATTTTTTTTATGTTTATCTGATTAAATAGGTACTTACGTACCTAGAAATGGTTTTTGATAAGAATAAATAGCAAACTCTGAGGCAGCTGCAGTTCTAATTTGACCCGCTTCCAACTGAATTGGCGGGAATTTGTCTTTTTCATCAGAGGTGGATCAAAACTTTTGACACCCAACCATTTTGTTAATTGTGCATTAAATATGGCCTAGTATTTTAGAAAAATGATTTGGTCCAATTTTGCAACAATTATTTGGGAGGTCCTTCACAAAAAAACTCATTTTGGGCTCTTGAAAAATGAAAAATGTCTATTTTTGCAAGAAAACTCATTTCTCACTACACCTTTTTGAAGATATTTATATTTTTTCATGTTTGTTATTTTTTCTGAAAACTCATTCACATTTTGGTGACACAATGAGAAGGTTTTCTATTTTCTTTTTGAATTTCTCAGGTCATAAAATAGCTAACAGGATTTTAACATATTATTTTTAGACAACTATGACCAATTTAGATGGTCATAACATCATACTGCATTCTGATTGGTCTGTAGACGTTTCACGCGGATCGTGCATTATACGCCATCGGATGCTCACAGATCCAACGGCCGTCCTCAACCCTTCCACACCAACCCCGAAACCCTAGATGGTCATTTTGCATCCACCCCCCCCCCTCCCGCCTCTTTTCTTTCCAGTTTCCACATCCATCCCATTCCAGATCCCCCGTCTCCTCGCTATTCTTGCCCGATGGAGAGACCTAGCCTCCTCCCTTCCAGATCCATCGCCGCTCCCTCCGGCGGAGCTCGCCGTCGTTCATGGCCTCCCCCACGCCCCCCTCCCC
>NC_041383.1:750715152-750718694 GCF_002162155.2 Triticum dicoccoides | reverse complement strand
TAGATCCCCACGAACCACACACTGGCGACCACATCCACTCCATCGCCGGTGCCACCTCCACCCCCTCCCCCTGCCCTCCGAACACTGTCGCCGGCCAGATCCACCGCAACCCCCTCCCTGCCGCTTCCTCCTCCCGTCCTCCACCTGCTCTGCGTGCCCAAACCCGTCGTCTCCTATCCCGCCCCTCAGATCCACCCCGCTCCCGCATCCGACCTACTCTAGCTTTCTTGCTCCGCCAAAGAGGAGGGGCGCCGGAGCAGCGGGCGTTGGGGGAGATGGAGAGCAAGCGGGTGCTGGTGGTGGGCGGGAGCGACTACCTCGGCCAGCACCTCCTCGCCGTGCTCGCCACCGGGTGCGGGGGGCAACGGCGTCTACGTCGACATGGCCTTCACCCACCACCGCAGGGCCGCGCTGCGGGCGCTGCTCAACGCGCTCCCCAGCGTCCGCGCCTTCTGCGCCGACCTCCGCTCAGGCGACGGCCTCGAGGCCGTCTCCACGTCCTTCGGACAGGTACGCGCAACTCCCCTCCCCATTCCGCGAGCGCCCCATTCCTTCCTGGCCGTGTAGCGCTGTCGTGTGTTGGGCACTGCGAGTGTCTGCTCAACACAACAGTTACGAGATTTGTCAGTCTATGTGCCATGCCATTTGTTGTTTGTAGCTAGTCTGTCGATTTACAGTCTTTTTTTGCACTTCACTTGCCCACTAATTAAGATGCAGTCTGCCATATTGAAGATTACATGTATGCTGTGTTGATTACATGTATGCTGGACGAAGAGATCTTGATGTAGGAGAGCAATGTTTGGAGGCTCTCCTAAATATATATGTTGTGCTGATTACATGTATGTTTATGTTTGGACGAAGAGATCTTGATGTAGGAGAGCAATGTTGTACATTATGTTGTGTATGTTGTGCTGATTACATGTATGTTTCAGACTTCAATTTAGATCGAATTGTTATGTTCATATTTGGGGTGGTTCTCATATAGAGATGTATTTCTCTTGGATTTGTGTCTACAGAAGCTGCATGTAGAATTCTGGCCTCTTACCTTTTTCATTGAGAGTAAAAGGGAAATGGTTAATTTTATCTATTAGCATGGCCATACTAGAAGGTTAATTTTTTTTAAATGGATTACAAGGGTAATTTGAGTTATTCGTCATCTCCAAAGCTAAATTGTTGTAGTTCTGCTGACCAGCCTGTGTGTTTCACTTCAGGTGTGAGGAGGAGCCTGTGGCTGAGACTGCATCAGCACAGATGCTGCAACCCATCACAGCGACTTCCTTGGCCTCTGTTACGGCCGATGCAGCAATAACTCAGGACACCATTCATGCCTCCCTACCACTTCTACGTTTTCTTTCTCTGTTATAGTTACTTATGTGATTTATTCATGTAAAATCTCTACTTTATGCCAATAGCTGCCTGTACCATTGTTCTACTATCTGTGTGATGCTCAACAATATGTTGTTAATCTGTTGCTAAATTCTCACCAAATGCACATTTTATTTCCTTAGACCTACTGTTAAACAAAAGCTTAACTTGTAGCATTTTTTCTTAAAAATAAGCAAAGAATTCCTGTAGTTTTTCTGTTGGAAATGAGTTATTAGTTGTCACCTGCCAATGTTGGGATGTAGAGTAAGGTCGGGCTGTTGTGCATGTAACTTTATTCCTTGTCAATACCGTCAGACATCAGATGAGCCATGGTCTTGTGCAAGCATTTCTCTTTTGAATGCAGCCATGGTCTTGCAAGCAATTGCGGCTGGTAGAACATGCTGCTATTGTGTTGTACTGCTTGCAGCAGTCCTTGCTTGATAGTGGCAGTAGTAACTCAAGTAAGGTCCAGTAATAAGTTATTTTAACATGTGTTCTTGTTCATTAATATCATAAAATTAGGAGTAAGGATTTAGCTTTCATTTTGCATTCACTCAACAATTGTGGCAGTCAAATTAGATGTCTCCTCTGTTGTTTGAATCCACTCTGGTTAGATGACATCTTATTAGTGTGGCATGATGAAAGATTCAGGTTTTTTCTATTGATTTGTTTCATCATCATTATGCATGTGTACTTGGTGAATTAGGAACCCATTAGGAGCCAAATGCCTAATCTCTTTGTCACATTGGGTTTGGCAGCAGTTGCTAATCTCTAGCATTTACCTCTTGTGACAGACCAGGAAATGAAAGATCGCTCGACAAACGGCCGCTTCCAGTCAGTTGGATCTGATCTTATACCCGCACATGAGAGCTACCGGAGCAGCAGCAGATTAACAAGGACCCAAGATGGACTCCCATGTTCTTCGGTGAGCTGGCTCCATCTCCTACCCCTAGCTCCATCTTTTCTGCTCCTATAGCATGCTTTGTTGGACTCATGCTCTGCTCCTACACAAGCTGGACTCATGCTTTGTTATACACTAGCAGCAGTACCTCATGTACATGTAATTGGACTCCCAGGGTGTTGTTCTTGTAAATTCTTCCATGTCTTGCTCTTTTGCTGGTGCTACTACACATGTCAGATTGTTAGCTGTACTTGTTTCCATCTCAAATTACTTGTCTTCTTGAACATATGCCTGATGCTTGGTGTGCATGTAGGATGTGCTCTGTGTGGACATCTATGCATTTGTTAAGATTTTTGTAGCACATGCTATGGCCTCAAAGATTGTTTATTTTATTTTCGTTCGTTCATACATGAGCACCGTTTTTTATTGCTGTCAAGGGGTGAATTGATTTGATCATTAATATGTGGCTGGATCTGATGTTTTGCAGGCTCAAGGCGCTAAGGTGTTGGAGACGTGCCTGTACTTGTTGAGCATTTTATCTATAGAGTGCTATATTGTGATTGGTGTAATATTGTATGGTTATATTGTGATTGGTGGAATGTAATAAACTTGATTGGTATATTGGTGATTTGGCTATTATTTGAATATATTCAAAATGTGTTCTCTGATTGGTATATCAATGAGTTACAAGTTGTGAAAAATTAAAACCTGATGTTTGGGACCTAGTGCCTAGAAGAATCTGACAATGTGCATCCAGTTGACTACAATAATCTGAAAATTGAATGTAAAAAAAAGAAAACCCAAAAATAAAAAATATATAGAATGTGAAAAGGTTGCACCTCAGAAAGCAAAAAAGGCCGAACCAATGGCCCAAGACCATGTAGCTAGTAAAAAATAACAGGAAAAAATACATTAAAAAGGCCAAATTGTTGGGCTAGGCCCATGTAGAAAATCGAATTGGACCGGGCTGAATCTTGTGCCACATCAGCTTGCCATGCTAGATGCCTACGTGGACTGGGGAGGCTGCTAGTGACCAAAACGCCACAGTAGGAATATTTTGGTCGTAAACGTCCACGACCTTCTCACAGAGAAGGTCGCTATAGTCAGTTTACGACCCTCGGCTTTTGACCTTCTGTTTTTGGTCACAAAAAGGTCGCAAATGAAAAACTATGACCTTTCAGTGACCAATAGTGGAGGTCACAAGATAGCATATTTCTTGTAGTGTCGATGGAGGGGATGGGGGCGGCGGTGGGTCGATGGAGGGGATGGGGTCGGC
>NC_041383.1:750681913-750714637 GCF_002162155.2 Triticum dicoccoides | reverse complement strand
CGGCCGCGGTGGGTCGATGCAGGTTCGGCCGCGGCGGGTCGATGCAGGGGATGAAGGCGACGGGTGGATGCAGGGGATAGGGGCGGCGGCGCCGGGTCGATGCAGGGGCGGCGGCAGTGGGTCGATGGAGGGGCGGCGACAGTGGGTCGATGCAGGGGCGGCGGTGCTAGGGTTTGGCGGCGACGGCGAGATGCAGTGCGGTCGGCTGCGGAGGGAGGGAGAGCATCGAGATGTGTTTTTGTTCGAGATGCAGTGTGTAGAGAAGGGGAAAGAGGAGGGGGATTGGGGGAAAAGGCCACTGTGGGCTTCCAGTGTCTTCTAATTTTTCATTCTCCTGCGACTTGCCTCGCGCGCTTTTTGGGCCTCAATTCGTTAATTCCGCGCCAACTGGTTAAGGGCAGTGCGTTCGCCCTCAAAATGAATTTGGGGCAATTGGGCGGCCCAAAAGATGCCGGCAGATGGCCTGCCCACCTAGCTTCCACATTCCCGGCAGATGCATTGACCTATAAATCATTGTGCGGCGTATAAAGATTTCCAGGCAGTTAATCGCCCCAATTCTTGCTTATTCCCGGTAGTTAATTGCCCTTAATTTTTTGTCATGGTGTAGTGGAGTGCGGTTTCCAGTGGACGGTGCTCTCTGGATGTTGCGCTGGACTAGGTCGATGCGAGGCTTGCAACTTTCTCATGTAAAGCTCGTCGTCAAAATCGGCACTACCATGTCCTCGACGCATCAGTCGAATGTTTGGCGTTTGAGGCCAGGTCGTCCGCGAGTGCCCCATATGAGGTTTGTAATCTAGGTTTTCTTCTGGTTTTCCTCTAATAAACCAGGCAACTATCTTCTTCTTAATCAATGAAAATGGCATATCTTTTGCCTCGTTCCAAAAAAATAAATGAATGACAAGTTAGTTTGACAAGTACCATATAAGTGAAAGAAGCATGTAAAGTCACTTCCATTCAGAGTGTCCCCTTTTGATATTTTGTCATCTTAAAATAATAAAAGAAAAAATCATTACTGATAATAGAAAACATATCTTTCTTCACATAATTATTCATGAACTACTCACTGGAGTACATCAACCAAAGGGCAGCAAGTAGAAACATGATATCAGTTTATCCAAATATAATGGTTACATTGAAAACTAGGGAGTGTAAGACATACCTGTTATATGAAGTTGCAAAATTGTGTGATTCAGATGCCAATTCCATCTTGCTAGTAACATTGAAAATGAATGAGGCGGCGTGGTCGGAGAAGCATCAGGGCGGCAGTGCAGCGGCGGATGTCACCGGTGCAGGAGCTTGGTGGCCCAGATTAGGGCGGCATCTGATGTGGTTGATACGGCGTTGGTGCTGGCTAGTGAGGCCTACGACTGCATGGGGTAGTGTCTTCTGTGTGTGGCGGCCACGAAAGCTTCGTCGACGAGCTCTGGGCTTTTTCTCGGGAGCTTCTGCCCGGCGAGTAGGGGTGGGGTGGCGCCCCCACCCCCCCCCTTCCTGCTCCCTGGACGTTCGTCCCAGCGTGTGTCTGCTGCCAGCGGGGGCCGTTGCCGCGGAGCTGAGGCAGTGTGGCGGCAGACTTCCCGGTGGTCATGGCTACGTCTCCGGCGGGCGGCAGCGAGGCGGATGCGCAGAGTGGTGGTCCCTGTGTGGCGACAGGGCGGTTGCTGTGCAGGGTGTGCGGACCAGCAGAGGTACCGGCTGGTTTCGGCCGACCGTGTGTGGGTGTCCGTCGAGTCTGCTCCGAGCGCAAGCTTGCTCAGCTTTGGCCAGCCGATGGTGGCACCGCCTACGGGCGTCGTTCCCCTTTTTGAAGGCACTGCCGTGGAGTTCTTCGACCTGCTTCATCCTTGGATCCGGTTCTTCAGGTTAAAGCCTAGACTCGTTTGGATCAGGCAACAACGTCATTGCTGCTGAGTTTCCACTTTGGGGCGTTGCTTTGAGGACCGTTGATCCTTCTTCGCGCTTCCCTTGGGCTGGACGTACTTGGCATCATGATTGGCAGGTGGCCAACCAGTGATGCGAGATGGGTGCGGCATTGTGATGTGTGTGGTGACGACGATGGTGGCGAGTAGAGCCAGGTCGCGGCTTGTTCTTCTGATGTCGAAGGTCCAGTGCACCACTGGTTGTGCCTATGCTGGTTTCTGGTTGTGATAGAGAAGTCAGAGCTGCGGGCGGCGGGGCCACGGCGGCAACGATGACTCCATGAGGGCGGTTTCCAGTGGACGGTGCTCTACGGATGTTGTGCTGGACTAGGTCGATGCGAGGCTTGCAACTTTTTCCTGTGAAGCTCGTCAGCAAAATCGGAGCTGCCATATCCTCAATGCTTCGGTCGACTGTTTAGCGTTTCATGCTAGGTCCTCCGCGAGTGCCCCATGTGGGGTTTGTAATCTAGGTTTTCGTCCTGTTTTCCTCTAATTAACCGGGCAACTCTCTTCTTGTTAATCAACGAAAATGGCAAATCTTTTGCCTTGTTTCAAAAATAAATAAATAAATGACAAGTTAGTTTGACAAGTACCATAAAAGTGAAAGAAGCATCTAAAGTCACTTCCATTCAGAGTGTCCCCTTTTGATCTTTCATCATCTTAAAATAATAAAAGAAAACATCATTACTGATGATAGAAAACATATCTTTCTTCACGTAATTATTCATGAACTACTCAGTCATTTTATTGTGCAACTTTGTTTGGACAACATTCGTAGCTAGAAAACATCTATCGACATATTTTGTGTGAATTAACTACTATTTATTGCTAAACTAAAGCTATTAACTTTGTTGTTACCCAAATGGGTATCTGGTTTCTAGCCAATAACTGTAAATGCATCACTCCTTGTTTGTCCCACATCATAATCTCTAAAAGTTAACAACATAAACAAATAGCATTATGCACCTACTGTACTCAAGCCTGCAGCCACCATATTCTTTAAAACTGTTGTGGATTAAATGTATGTTGATCACCTTCAATGCCCCTCTGTGGTAATAAAAATTAGGCAGGTCCCCTAATTAAAATATATTCGCCAAATCTCATTTTGTTACTTAGGATTTTTGGTGCAGTCTGAAATTCTCTTCTAATCGGCCGGATCATACAGACACATCATCTAAATTAATTTAGGAGGCTGCTACAAATCAGTCGACTTATTTCCTGGGAAAATCAGTCGGGTCCTGGGCCGTCGGATCCGTTACTCGTGAGTCGTTCGATTGGTGAACAAAGCAAGCTCAACCGTAACAGCTGCACCCTCCATTGATGGAACTACCGTTGCACTGCAGCTCCGACACCCACCGACGTGTTGCACTGCAACTCCGCTAGCCAGCACTCAGCGCCACGCCATTGCACTGCAACTCTGCCGCTTGCCAGCGTGTTGCACTGCAGCTCCGCCGCGGGCGGGCAACACCCTGCATATTGTGCTGCAGCTCGCTTCCACCCACCGGTGAGTTGCACTGCAGCTCCACCGCCGGAGGGAAGCACCCTGCCCGTTGCACTGCAGCTCCCCTCCACCACCGGCGATTTGCACTGCAGCTCCGCCGCCGGCCGGCAGCACCCTGCCCGCTGCACTGCTGATCCCCTCCACCTATCGGCGAGTTGCACAGCAGCGTTGTCGCCCGCAGAGAGCTGCAAGGATGCGACATGCATGCTCCGTGGAAGCATCCCCGCTCCCGACGAGATTCACGGGTTGTAGCGCTCCTCCTCTGCAACTCCAGCGACACTGCATCGAGATGCTTGGCAATGCCAACCGCAGCCTACAGGCCCGACGATGCTGGCACTTTTCCTAGATTCCAGCAACCCCCATGGTGCCATGGCCACTGGATGCAGCATGCCTAGCGAGATTCTCCTGTTTCAAGCGCCGGTGAGGCGCTACCATGAGCGGCGAACTCAGGGCCTTGAAGCTCCGGCGAGATTCAAGTCTCAAGAGAAAGTGTGTAAGTAGTTCGTGGTCAACACTTGGTCTGCGGGAAGAAAAGAGATATGGCGAGTGCTTCTCGGTTGGGATAAGGACGAGGGGATGGGAGCTGTGAGAGCATCTCCAGACGCGTCCCCAACAGGCCCCCCCTCCCCACAGGGGAATTTTTAGCGCCGGTGGCCGAAAATAGGCCCAGTCGCGCCCCCAGGACCTCGTTTAGTGCCGGTTCGGGTCAAATCCAGAGCCAGCGATCCCGCCCCGAACCCAAGCACCGTGGTGTCGCCTGGGGGCGCCGGCAGAAGCGAAAACGGGCATGGGTCCGCTCTGTCGGCGAGAGGAGGCCCTTTTTCCGCCGTTTCCTCCCACTTCCCCCCTCGGCTTCCCTCTCATTCTCCATTCCTCCCACCAAACTCCGCATCCTCCCTTCCAAGCCGGCCGCCATGCCGCCGAAGAAGTACGTGATCCCCCGTGCCGCGACGGATTCCACAGCCACCGCCGCCCAGCCGAAGCAGAGGAAGCAGAGGGCGCCGCCGTCCAAGCCCCCGGGCATGACCAGCGCCGACCAGAAGGCAGAAGTTTAGCGCCGGGAGGCCATCATCCCCGATAGGCGCAACAGGGCCAAGAAGGCCAGGGATAGGGCGACGCACGTCGCCGCGGCGGCGGCGGAGCAGGTGGAGCGCACGGCTGCCGAACAAGCTGAGGCGGCTCGCGCAGGGATTATGAATCCCTCGGCGGCCACGGCCCGCACGCGGCCTGGAGCCAGCAAAGCGTCGGATCTCCGGTCGGCTTCTCGTTGTCGCCACACCCATGGAGCACACCTTCGCCGGGCTATGCCGATGGTGACTTCCATGACGGTTTCAACCCCAACATCACCTTTCCCCATAGGCGCCAAGTCCAGCGCACGCCCTCGCCCGCGTTCGCCGGTGTGCAGTACCCTCCATACACGTACTCGCTGCCGGACTACGCATCTTCCCCGACGCCACCTCTCCGACGCGGACGCTACTCGCAAGCCTCCTCCTCGTTGCATCTTGGCGACGCCGACGCGACAAAGGCCAGTTTACTAAAAAGTATGGTGGCAACAAAAAGAAATTCTCGAAATTCAATGGAAAGTGGAAAAGGAACAATAAGCAGAAAAGCTTTGGTCAATCTAAAGGTAAAGGTCACTTCAAGAAAAATGACCGAAACACCAACTCCGAGATTTGTCAAAGGTGTGGATGTACTAACCATCGTACTAGCAAATGCCGAACTCCCAAGCATCTAGCGGATTTATATCTCAAATCCACTGGGAAAGGCAAACAAGTTCATGGAAAAGCAGAAGCTCACTTCAATGCTTTACAACAAGAAGAGAACCTTGAAGCTAGCACCTCTCAAAGCGCTCCTCAGGAAACAAGGAAGAAGGATGAAGATCTTCTTGATGTCGACAACATGATGGTGGAATACACCCAAGACGCATACGGAGATCTCATATAATCTCCACATCACTCATTTGATGTTATCAGCTATTTTATTATAATAATGGAAGTTATAATTTGTATAACTTTAAGTAGAATAAAGTCCTACGGACCAATCATATTATGTAATTCAGACACAATGTCATATTTATATTTGTAACTGTAATATGAATACTTTGTATGTATTTATATGTGAGTAATGAATAAAATTTCATCCTAAAATATTCTCTCATAATATATAGATTTTACGGGAAAATAATCCAATGGAAGAAGAATTATGTTTGGTGGACAGTTGTACCACTAACACAATATTAAGGGAAATAAAATATTTCTAAACTCTAACTAAGAGAAAAGGGAATATTATGACCATCGCCGGTCGCGATGCCTCGATTATTGGTTCAGGACGAGCCACACTCATTCTACCTATGGGTACTACAATTGTAATTGAGGATGCACTCTTGTATCCTGAATCTAAACGCACCCTTCTAAGTTTCAAAGACCTCAGATCAAATAATTTCCATCTGAAAATAATTCTGAATATTTACTTTTAACAAAGAGTATTGGGTCTGAGAAACAAATTCTTGAGAAATTCCCCTCGCTTTCATCTGGATTATATTACAGTTATACAAAACCCGTTCCACATGTTGCGTACAAAATATTTTTTCAAGACCTTGATAAATTCAAGACTTGGCATGATCGCCTAGGTCATCCTGGCATAGGGATGATGAGAAAAATTATTGACAATTCTATTGGTCACAACCTTCCAACTAAAAATTTCCCTAAATCATCAGATTTTGTGTGCACTGCATGTGCAACTGGGAAATTAATTATAAGACCATCTTATCTTAAAGTAAAAAATGAGTCACTTAATTTTCTTGAACACATTCAAGGAGATATATGTGGTCCAATTCAACCACTATCGGGACCTTTTAGATATTTCATGGTACTCATAGATGCATCTACTAGATGGTCACATGTGTGTCTATTGTCCACACGAAATCATGCTTTTGCCAAGATAATTGCTCAAATTATCAAATTAAGAGCAAATCATCCTGAAAATAGGATAAAAACAATTCGAATGGATAATGCCGCTGAATTTTCTTCACGTGCATTCAATGACTATTGCATGGCTATGGGCATTCATTTAGAACATTCTGTGCCATATGTTCATACTCAAAATGGTTTGGCTGAATCTCTCATCAAAAGAGTAAAATTAGTTGCTCGACCACTATTACAGAATTGTAATTTACCAGCATCTTGTTGGGCACATGCGGTATTACACGCCGCCGATCTGATACAAATCAGACCAACTGCATATCATACAACCTCCCCGATACAGATAGTACGTGGCACTCAGCCAAGTATTTCCCATCTGCGAAAATTCGGTTGTGCAGTATACGTACCGATATCACCACCGCAGCGTACAACCATGGGCGCCCACAGAAAACTAGGGATCTATGTGGGTTATAATTCTCCATCAATTATAAAATATCTTGAACCTCTTGCAGGGGACCTGTTTACTGCCCGCTACGCTGATTCTATTTTTGATGAGGACCATTTCCCGACATTAGGGGGAGAATCAAACCACAAAGAATGCCAGGAAATCGATTGGAATGTAACAGGCATCCAGTCCTTAGATCCACGTACTAAAGAATCTGAAACTGAAGATCAGAGGATTATAGATTTGCAACACATTGCAAATAACCTGCCAAATGCATTTACTGACCATAAAGGTGTCACTAAATCACATATTCCCGCTGTTAATGCACCAGAACGAGTGGAGGTACCAAGTAAAACCACTCAAACTCCAAATGAGAGTAAGAGGGGGAGAAATCTGGTTAGTCGGAATATAGCTTCTCAAAAAGCCTCCGCGGAAACAGAGGAAATCAAATCCTCTACCAGTAAATGCAATTCAACCTCAAGTTGAAGGACACCAATCAGATGCTCAACATCTAGAACCCAGCATAAATGCGCATACAAATATAATAGCTGGGACATCGGAACACCATGACTCTATTGTTGTGGGAAATCACATAGAGTCCGAAGGTATAAAAGAAATTTCCATAAACTATATAGAATTAGGAGAATCATACAACAGAGAGACTACAATTGTCGACATATATTTTGCCTCCGAAATTGCTGAAACCCTTCAACTGGATCCAGAACGAAAGACCGTCAGGGAGTGCCTCAAGCGTCCTGATTGGCCTAAATGGAAGGAAGCAATTGAGGCAGAACTGCGCTTGCTCAATAAAAGAGAGGTATTTTCCTCAGTAATACCTACTCCTCATAATGTCTTGTGGGAGCGAAATGGGTTTTTGTTCGGAAAAGGAATGAAAACAATGAGGTGGTGAGATACAAAGCGAGGCTTGTAGCACAAGGGTTCACGCAGAGACCCGACATCAATTACGATGATACATACTCTCCTGTTATGAGTGGAATAACGTTCCGATACTTAATATCTATGGCAGTACAAATGAGTTTATCTATGCAGTTGATGGATGTAGTGACATCATACTTATATGGGTCACTCAAATCAGACATATATATGAAAGTCCCTAAAGGACTTAAAATGCCGAATCCAAAAGCAAATCGCAACACATATTGTGTAAAATTACAAAAGGCACTCTATGGCTTAAAACAGTTGGGTAGAATGTGGTATAACCGACTAAGTGAGTTCCTTATTCAGAAAGGCTACTCAAATAATGATGATTGCCCTTGTGTATTTATAAAGAAATCCTCAAATGGATTTTGCATCATCTTTGTGTACGTTGATGACCTCAATGTCATTGGGAGTACACCTGATATAGAAGAAGCACGCAATCATCTAATGGCGGAATTTGAGATGAAAGATTTGGGAAAGACCAAATTCTGCTTAGGCTTACAGCTTGAGCACCTTCCCTCAGGAATTTTAGTATACCAACCTGCTTATATTCAAAAGGTTTTGGAGAAATTTAATATGGATAAATCATATCCAACCAAGACACCCATGGTTGTCAGATCCCTTGATATGAATAAAGATCCTTTTAGACCTCGGGATGATGACGAAAATATATTAGGACCTGAGTTCCCATATCTCAGTGCCATTGGTGCGCTAATGTACCTTGCAAATTGCACCAGGCCTGATATTGCATTTGCGGTAAATTTACTAGCTAGACATAGCGCTGCTCCAACAAAACGTCATTGGACGGGAGTAAAGAATATCCTTAGATATTTACATGGTACAAAAGATCTTGGTTTATTCTATCAGAAAAACCAAGATATGACTATGGTAGGATATACTGACGCTGGCTATCTATCTGATCCTCACAACGCCAGGTCACAGACAGGTTTTGTATTCTTATATGATGGAACTGTTTTTTCACGGAAGTCAACAAAACAGACTCTTGTAGCAACTTCCACTAATCATTCTGAAATTATTGCATTATTTGAAGCATCAAAGGAATATGTATGGCTTCGCAGGATGATTAACCACATTCAAACTGCATGTGGTGTTGGTTCATTAGGATCACCAACTATTATTTATGAAGATAATGCAGCTTGTGTTGCTCAAATGCAAATGGGTTATATAAAAAGTAATATCACGAAACACATTTCTCCTGAGTTGTTCTATCCTCACGCATTACAGAAAAATTGAGAAATTGATATTTTGCAAACTAAATCATGTGACAATCTAGCAGATTTGTTCACAAAGTCTTTACCAAATTCAACATTCCAGAAATGCATTCATGGAATTGGTATGAGACGGCTTCGAGATTTGTAAAGTTCAGGGGGAGAAATCTCCTGAAAATATAATCCTTTTAGTTATCAGCAGATAATGAATATCGTACTCTTTTCCTTTATGAGTTTTTCCAACAGGTTTATCATAAGAGGTTTTTAACGAGACAATTAAATACAAGCATTAATGTATGCCATATCATATTTCCCCTTATATTTTTTCCTACTAGGTTTTAAAGGAGTTTTTCATGGCACATATGATTGCACTCTTTTCATTATGAGTTTCTTTGAAAATTTTCTCATGATGTTTTTAATGAGGCTATCTTCATAAAGATTATATGCTATACTTTCTATTTTTCCTATGAAGGTTTTTAAAGGAAAGTATCTAAAGCATGTTTATTGTTCTCTAACTCACTAATAATTTTCTCCTTCTTTGAAGCTTTTTCTCATATGAGTTATCAAGAGACAATAATCTCTATATGTTGCATCATTTTCTCCTTATTATTTTTCCCACTGGGTTTAAAGGAGTTTTAGCAACATATCTATACCATTCTCCTCATATTTTTTTCCCACGGGGTTTTTGGAGAAGACTCTCAAGAGATGAATGATAAATATACAAGAAGCTTTCAAAGATGAATCAAAAGAAGAGACGTTGTACAAGGGGGAGTGTTGAGAACCGACATCAACGAAGCGTCTTTAGCGAATCACCGTTAGGAAACGTAGTTAGCGGTTATTAGTGTCCAAGCATCGTACGGACGCATCTGTCCGTACATGCGCCTCTTTGTACAGACGCCTTCACAATGCGTTCCAAATCTTGTATAAATATGTGATTCTCAATCAATGAAAGCATCAGATCATTCGTACAATCACCTTTATTTTTACAAGACCGAGGCAGTTGCCGAATTTGGGAAACAAGCTTGGGAAATCAGAGGCGCGTGGCGTGTGGCGTACATGACGTGGAATCAACGGTCGCAGTCGAGCCTGCTGCGTAGATGGCATCATATTTATTTGCAGGCTCCTTTTATTTTTGCGAAATAGCTGTGGCCTTTTTGTAGGGCTACTGATTATATAAAAATTTAATGTGCTGAGATGCTTGTGGCTCGTGCGTGCTAGCTTCGATGGGTTCAAACGTGAATTCGTATTGGGTTCATGTAAGTGACTATGCGTATATACGTACGTGGGGTGAGAAAATCATTGAATTCACTTGAACCCAATGCCTACACGTTGGCTCCCCCACTTACACAAGAACAACGCTATGGGAGAAGGCCACCATCATGAGAATTGCAAGATCTTCAGCGAGAGGGACGACGAGACTGACCCCGACGCACGACGGACCTTGACCTTGGTGACAACACAGTGAGGCTGACGTCGGAGCCATCAGCGCCACCCTGTCTAGCAGTCATCTGACGTGTTGCTCAACACGAATAGCCGAGAAGCTCCTGCCGGAGTGCCACCGGCTCCGATGGGATTACGAGGAGTGAATTGCAGAAAACCACCACATTACAGTGTAGGTTTGCATAAAACACTTCTCTACGAAAATGTTGCAGAAAACACTGATTCTCGGCCTAATCTTTTGCAGAAAGCACTCATCCCTCTGTTTGGGCATTTTAACCTCGTTTATGACAAGTGGGGCCCAGCTTTGGTGACGTGGCGTAACTGTAGGTCCCAAACGGCGTTAGACATGGTGTGATGTGAAATTACCAAATAGTCCCTGGTATTTTTGCAGTGGCACCCTTCTATCAGAAAACAGAAATGCAATCAGGCCCTTGCCATGCCAAGCTCGACTGTACTTTGCCGCCGGCCATCCAGCGCTCGTGCGCTGTCTCCCATGCCGGTGCCCCGGCAGCGGCGGAGCTCACCGACGAGGGGCGCTGCTTGGTTGCGCACGTGATGCGCGCCGCCGAGCTGCCGCTGCTGCTTGCGCGTGGCCGCTGTTTGCTCCGGGGCTACGCGCCGCCGCACCGTTGCTGCTGCTTGTACTCGTGTTGTGCGCCGCCGCGCCGCTACTTGCTCTTGTGATGTGCGCCGCCCCCGAGGCTCGTTCCAGTGCTGCTCGAGGTCGCGCCTCTGCTTGCTCTAGGGTCGAGATCGGGGAGGCCGCCGCGAGGCGCGCCGCTGCTTGCTCCAGGGCCGAAGTCGTGGAGGCCACCGGGAGGCGCGCCGCCTGCTCAGGAAAGAGAGAGGACGGAGGATGGTGAAGAGGAGGCACGACCGCCGCTGCTTGCGTCAGGGCCGAGGTCGGGGAGGCCGCCGGGCTCGCCGTCGCTGCTGCCACGCGAGTCCCCGACGCCCCGGGCCCATCTCCCCTTTCCCGCATCCGCAGCTAGAGGTCGTCGACTGTAGAGCCGCCCCTCGACTACCCCCTAGCTGTCGACGGCGGCTTCCATTGCCGCTGCGCCACCAGTGCCCCCGACGGAGACAGAGGAATCTGGCTGCGGGCGCCGCAGCTCGGACGGCGAGCGCTCCCCGCGATCTGGATTTATCTTTGGGAGGGAGGGTTTTTTTGAAAAAAAGACCAGCCTAACATCGTCTACCACAAAACGTTACGCCATGTCATCAAATGTGGGACCCATATGTCATAATCATGATTAAAATGACCTAAGGAGCCCATCAGTGTATTTTGCAAAAGATTAAAAAAATCAGTATTTTCTGCAGCAAAAACGTAGAAGAGTGTTTTCTACAAACCTAAGCTGAAATGTGATGATTTTCTGCAATTCACTCGATTACGAGCTACATCGTCTCCACAACGAAAACAAAGGGCACTACAACCAAAGTCGGGGCGAGAGCAGCGTGCGATGGCAACATGGGAAGAGGAAGCAGAGGATGTGAACATGCTCAGGCTGCTGCTGCAGAGCGAGCTGCCTGTAGCGGCGGCCGGCTGGTGCGGCACTGGGTGCGCTGGGTCATGTAGAAAGCTGGAGGAAAGGCGGAAAGCAGGGCCGATATAGGAAGCTTCCGCCGTGACACCAACTCCGGCAGCGCCACCCGCTCCGACGGCATCGCGAACGACTCTGTGGTTGGATGTGATTAATTATTTTCCGAGTCAGGCCTGAAAATAGATAGTGCTTTGCTAAAGTATTTTCTTTCCTTTAATCATAGGATGCACATTGGACCAGCCTTGACCAAGTCATTGGTCTTTTCTTCTGTGTAAAAAAATGTCAATAACATGGATGAGCTCCCAGGTAAAAGTAATCTGTCTAATTTCAAATGTCAAATTTTTTGACTTTATTTAGTCATGTACACACTTGTCTTTTGTGTTTCCTTTTCTAAAAAAAAACTTGTCTTTTGTGTGTGTAAATTTCCATGAGAAGTTGATGAGATTCGTGTGACGTTCTAAAATAGATTTTCTTGATCACAAGGTTGTTTTTTCTGTAACATTAAAAAAAATCAAGCATAATAAATACTATTTTATGCAAATTTACTGCTTTACTATGTACACATGCAAAAAATCCAATTTGTACTATCAAGTTTCTTTTTGTGAAGTTATATTCCGTTGATAGGTTTTACACATGCAGACTCTTGATGAGGTAAAGCTCTACATTTGGGCTAAGCTGGAAGAATTGGATGTGATGATAGGTGAGCAACGCAAGAAATAGGACTAAAAGAATTTGAGGGTAAAGGAGGGAAGGATGTCCGACACATACTATCAGATAGATACTATCAGATAAATACGAGCTCGAAGATGTCGTGCAAAATCGGCATCACGAAATCATATGGCAAGACATCAATAGTTGCTGCAAATGCTCAATATGACGGGTAAATATCAGGAAGGGCCGTGAAGCACAAGTGGTCTGCAAATAATGAAACAATACATTTTATGCATAATCCTACAGCTATTTTTTCCCAAACGCAGCAGCGCTGCTTTCAATAATTGAAACCCAAAATACATAATATTTAAACTGTACAGAGGGAACGGGAAACTGAAAGTAGATTACATTGTGCCGACCCATTTGACTCCTTTAACCTCAGAAAAGTACCAGGTGTGTAGTTCCTCTGAAATGTGATCATTATTTGCAGACCATGTTCCATCTAATCGTGTCTATATATCTCGTGACGTTTTCTTTGATGAGAATCTCTATCTTTTTCTATTTTTTCTGAGTCTCGTACTTCATCCAAGTCTATTTCCACGTTGCTTGTTTTGTCTGACCAATTGGTAAATGCTGCATATTCTTCTATTTTTACGCAGGACTGCAGGTACTTGACGTGGTGCTCGTATTGAGCTGCTAGACAATACAGGAGGTAGATGCTCCTCCGTTGGTTGCATGCAGGCGGCTCCCAGCCATGCATTGGACGTTGATCACATGCAGGTGCGCCATGCACTCACGGCTCCAGTCGCGCCGGAGCCAGCTCAGCCACGTTCGGCTCCTTCTGAGTCCGCTGACTCGCCAGCCCGTGGGGACGTGCTGGGCTCCTCCTCGGCTCGACGAGACGGAGTTGGTCTCCTCTGAACCGTCGACACCTGTTCGCCAGGCACTTCTCGGATCTGAATAATCCAGTTTGGCCTCACCTGCGTTGAGAGAACGTATCCTGTGCAACGAGCCATCTCATGCTACGGATGTACCACTGCAATCTGAGCCGCCAGATTGATAATAGAGGGACCAGATTCTATATACAAACAGGCTGCTGGTACATTTAACATTGGTCCTCAGAAACCATCAATTTGCTCAAACAGGCCTCCCAGACATCGTCTCTTTCCTTGCCCTCTCATCTTCGGCTCCTGTAACTAAGTGTGCCACGGAGATTCAGATCGCGAGCTGGGGTTAGCGATTAGCCTCGCCGCCTCTCTCTCCCGCTCCCCTGGGCTACCCGGCCTTCTCCCCTCTCTCTCTTGTACCTAGTTCCGTTCCCGCTGAAGCACCAACCTCATCTCTGAAAACTGAGAGACTGGTTATGCTCCGGGAAATTTATGCTCCAGAAGTTGCAGAAATTTATGTTCTGCTTCAGGACTAACTAATGAGCTGGTTCAAGTTCAGACTGGTTTTCTCCATGATGCACATCTTTTGTTCTGTTTTGTAATGTGAGTTAGGGCTTTCCCCTGACGTGCTGCGGTGGGATGTTAATTGTATTTTGTACCATTAAGGCTTGAACTTCCTCACAATTCACAAATATATAATCAAATTAGGATGTGTACTATAATGTACACGAAAGTTTCTTTACAGACAATTTAATGTACATGAAACTATGCAAAATTTAAAAGATTGTAAATTAACTTACTGTCATGTACACGGAAGGGTTCAGACTTTGGGTAAGTACATGAGAGATAGTACATTCCATGAGCAAAACTTGTTTCCACACAATTCATAAAAGAATGTCATCTGCTCTCAATTTAGACATTTTTGAGCACTTGATTTTGACTGAAGCATTCAAACAATAATATGTCTTTGATTTAGGCAAATGAATGACCACCACGCAGCTCCACCGATCATCTGAAAGAGACCAAGTTGATGCAAGTAGAGCACTAGTCTCTACAACAATCTTTTTTTTTTACAGACGAGCGTGTAGCTAAACATACCTTTCACCCAACTAGTATTTCACGCAAGGAAGAAACATATCAAAGTTGATTTTCATTTTGTGCGGGAACGAGTTGCACAGAACCTATTACAAATCAAGTTCATCTCGCCAATGGATCAACTTGCTGACCTTTTTACTAAACCGTTGCAACTTCCTTTGTTTGAAGTCTGTCGGCGCAATCTCAACCTTCTTGACACTGGTTAAGATTGAGGGAGGGTCTTAGAATCCAACTAGTATACGATACGTGTATACCTTGTACTTGTACTGTCATTTGTTATATATAATGAGAACAACGCACCCCTGCTGCGCTGTGTGCGATTCCATCATACCTATCGATCCTTTACGGTTTACTATAACTGCGTGCCGTGATATTGTTTTCGATGGCATCATCCATCAAATGGAGATCGTCACCACGGTCGCCCTCACTGCCGCTATCTTCATCACACAGATCAACGTACCCGCCATCGGTTCTTATGATCAAGCAGAAACATGCGTTGATCCTATTCCGCATGTAACGCGACCGATGGAAAAGAATGAACACCCCCACTCGCACATAGACCGGCCCAACACAAAATGGGCCTATGGCTATTTTTGCTTTTGTTTCTTTCGTCTCTTTTCACTTTGTTGTTTTTTCAATTTATTATTTTGTGAATGCTTTTTCCTTTGTTTTTTATTACTTTGTTACAAAATTCCTGATTTTTTAAAATATTTTGTTTAAAAAAATAATGATTTTTTTTCATTTTATTATATATTTTAGATCGTAATTTTTTTAACTTTTATGTACTTTAATTTTTACGAAGTCTTGTAATTGATAATAATTTTTAAAAATCCATGAACATTTCTTGAAATGTGCAAACTTTTTTCTAAATCCTTAACTTTTGTAGAATTGCGAATATATTTTTAAACTCGGGAATACTATAAAAAATTTGAACACATTTTTGAACTCGGGTATATTTTGTAAGTTCAAGAACATTTTTGGACATTCACTACCATTATTAGAAATTTCTAAACATTTATTTAAATTTTCGTGAAACTATTTTAAGAAAAAGTGTGAGCATTTCTTGCCGAAATAGGATGAGTCATCAATGTGACATGTGGCACAAGGGCATCTCCAAAGGCAATCACCACACATACATCACAAAATGTTTGCTGACACATATATGTCCCAAGAAATAGAGCCAGCCGGTTATCATCCAACCCTATCCCTCAAATAAGGCGCAGACCGAGTTGTTCAATGTTGATTCATACTAGTTTGTAGGTTAGATATCAAGCCAGGAGAACGCCATCCAACGGACACCAAATTGTTCAATGTTGATTCATACTAGTTCGTAGGTTTTTGACCATGCAAAAGGTCCCTAAACAACTAAAAACTACTATGATATATCCTTCTCCTCCTTGTCGGTGGTGAAGTTGCCAACCCCCACGCTGGAGCCGGTGGCCTCGTCGTCGTTGGCGGCCAGCGTGAACTAGTCGGAGCGGCAGACATCTACCTCTTTGGCATCATTATCGTGCTGCTCCAATGACTTATCTTTCTAGGCCTCGAGAGCTCAGTGTAGAGCAGTACATGCTCATTGATGATGACCAGACGACGCTCGCAATGGAGCATGTCAACACTTTGCATGGATGTCCGGTTCATGCCGATGAGCTCTGGCACATCAATGAGTGCCGCGACAGCAGCAACATTTGTGCCCTCCTCCTCCGGTTGAGCCATGACTGTGTGGTGCTCCTCCGCCAGCACCATGGAGAAGATGTCTCCTGGACCACCAGCGGGAGCCGTGGCGTCAACAGCCATCACTTCCTCGTTCTCCGTGACCTCCATCATGGCCATGTGGTCTCCTTCCTCCTCCTCCCATGAGACCGGAGGTTGGCCCATCACAATGCGGGCCTGGTGTCGGTCGTCCATGGCACGCTGACATCAACATCTATAGGCGATCTAGGTCTGCACTGTAGTGACGACGATTGGCTGGTGACGAACTAGGGGGGGGGGGACTCG
This sequence comes from Triticum dicoccoides, assembly GCF_002162155.2. Lineage (NCBI taxonomy): Eukaryota > Viridiplantae > Streptophyta > Magnoliopsida > Poales > Poaceae > Triticum > Triticum dicoccoides. Next base: position 750,698,074 of record NC_041383.1, on the reverse strand, counting down.
GACAACGTCAAAGTGATGGGAAAATGGGAATAATGAGAGGTAGGGTTTTTGGGTAGCCGGTCGGCTATTTGAATATTTGGGTACGCTTCTCTTGTGGCTCATCGACTGCCTGACCATGAATGTGGCAAGGCCGGTAGCTATTGTGAATGCGGGTATGCGTAAGGTCGGTTGCCGATATGAATGTTGCGACAATTTTGAACATGAAGAGGATTTTGGGGTAAATCTGGATTGTCGGACGCTGACGTGATGGACATACAAACTCCCCAAGAACGCCCAAGATTGATCATTTTGATCAATATGCGGGTCTAAAGTTAGTTAACTTTTTTTAAACCGGTTGTGTATATAGTCATTTTGATATTTAAGAGGTATAATCAGTTAAATTGAACAAATGAATACAATGTCATTTTTTGTCATGGTTTTTACCTCTATGTTACTATATACTCCCTTCATTCCTTTATATCAGGTGTATTTGTTTTTTGATAAAATTACACAATGTAAGGTGCATTTGTTCTAATCCCTCGTAGTTCCGTTCTTGACCCTCTAGAAAAAGAAAAGTATCTCTCACCTTATTGCATGTATGTCTCCTTGCATAGAAAAAGGGAAACTATCTCTCTCCGGATTGTGTATATTTCTTCCTTTCTTAGCCTAAGTGATTTACTTCCCGCTAATCAATGGATTAAATAAGGATAATTTCGTCTTAAATTGTCCATAATTATGTGCCTTGGTCACCGTGCTAAAAATAATACACAAATGAAGGGAGTAACATCTAATACATTATATAAGTTTTTATATCTATTAATAACCATTTATTTATGAAAACACCAATAAAATCTTGCCACACAAATTTTCAGGAGACCCTCTAGTTTGTTACATATAAAAGGTTCAACTATTAATAAATGCGTGCTTTAATATCCCTTTGCAAAAACGTGAGTAAAGTTCATAATCGTAGATTACTTATTGGGGATTGCATCATCAGTGTATCACATATTTTATATGACTCAACTAGAACAACAATGTCTTCATGAGAATACGTTTGCGCGCCATTTTCCATGACACCTTGAAACATGTGTGATGCCAAAATGAGTGACAAATTGTGTGACCGCATGAAGCATGGGACTATTTAATATCTTGCAAAGTACTTGGAGGAAGGAGCAGTCATGATAGAGTGCCAACAGACTCACAGCTTCTTGGGTAGTAGAATTTTATTGAGATATTGGAGGTACCAAGAAAATTAGACCGCCCATTCGCTTCCCCTGTTCTTCACCCCCATCCTGCACATGTGGATCTTCTCTGCACTTCAAACTTGTGTTCTACGCGGCCTTCCTAGTTTATTTTATGTGTTTTCTCGTATCTGTTGGGATTTATTAAATCCTAAGGATCCATGTTTAAGGATAATTAATGATGTTTGTTAACTGGCAACCGCCAAACCCACGCCATTGTGAACATATGCCTATCCAAAGACGTCCCTTGTAACTCTAGTAGTAAGTTTGCACGTGCAATGCACGTCTCAACTATCATAAATTAATGATGGCAATATTCATTGTAATCCATCCACATGGTGGATACCTAGGTCAGAATGGATTCTATTCTACAATAGCACAAACGTTGCTACTGTTTCTATATATGTAGTTTAGGTCTTTTGCTACACAACAGACAAGGAAAATCATTGTGAAATTTTATATAGCATTAGAAAATGAGAAAAATATGGCATGTTTTTGCAGTATATGTAATGAAAAAATATTATAAAATGTTCTGTAGCATGGATACACAGCGAAATATCTCAGTACAAAGTAAAAAAAAAAGTGATCCATGAACATAGTCTAAATAAAGAAAGAAACTACAAACTATCTGAACAAATCGTCCTGCTTTGCAAATGAACGGGTAACATCTACAATGGACAACAATATAAACCTGAAATCACAACGTGTAGCTTCTAAATGACAAAGAAGTAGATGTCTGAAGTATTACCAAAGTGAAAAAACACTCTCTGGTAAACAAGCAAATAGTATTTGGACTAAAGATGGTACTTAGACATAGCCGATGGTATTTAGACATAGCCGACCAATAGCATGAGGTCATTGTTTTGGAGCTCTGCTAGTACAAAAAAGGAAAATAGCATATGTAATACAAGTCAATCTTCATAGCCAGAAGCCATGCCTAATGTATCTGATCTCTGACAAGAACATGTGTCACAAGTTATTAGCTAACTACATCTTTACTTCCCATTCTATAACCATGAGGGTCATGAAACCTTAAAGTAATTAATATCTCAGCAATACCTATGTTGAGACTATAAAGCCGGCTTCTCCCACCAGCACACTCCGTACTCTCACTCCAGTTAAAAAGGATGCCGCTTCTTCTCATCATGATGAACGCTGCAGGCGCCGCCAAGGCGCGCTCGCAGACGACCCCGAACAACACCACTGGTTCCCCGTCGTCCTACAACTGCGGCGACGGTGTGGAAATCCGATATCTATTTTGGACCGACGCCGATGACGACTCCAGCAACCCGCGGTTGTGGCTACCCGATCTTTCGCCTGGACTGCGCGACAGCATCGCGCCACTGCTTCGTCTACCGTCAAGGGACTACACCATCACCCGCATTACCTACGGCGACACGGCCAAGGCGACCGGACGGTGACGCTCTCCATCCCCGCCATCTCGAACGTCAGTTGCCCAGTCATTGCAGCCCGCAACCTCACCCTCCCGCCGGGCACGCCCCTGCCACTGTCCCTTATCATCAGGGACACCAATCTACCATTCTTCATCAACTCCTCTTTTGTTGGTATCCCGTCGCAGTAGGTTGATTGTATGGAGAGCGTCAACGGCCGGCAGCATACCTACGTCTTCCGCCAGAGCGACCATGGCATGCCCTACGAGTACGCGCGGCTGCGAGGACATGCTTGCCATGCCCGTGCTGCGGAGGGCGGTGCCCAACTCCACGGCTCCTCTCGATGATGTCGCCCCTGCGTTGTTCATGGGGTTCGAGCTCCGCTGGTGCCATGACGTGGGAGGGCAGTGCGGCTCTTGCGAGGATGCCGGTGCGCTATGCGGCCACCACTGGGAGGCGCTGGGGGAGACAGGGCAGCTGCCTCAGCCGGAGTGGCACTGATCCTGCCACTGCCGCTTCCCCTGTTCTTCGCCCCCATGCTGCGGCTAGATCTTCTCTGCGCTTCAAACACGTGTTCTATGCTGCCTTTCTAGTTTATTTTACGTATGTAATATGACATGGGCCCGTGCGTTGCAACGGAAGAAAAAACTCCATCGCACGTCATTCCTCATTGGTCTGCCTACTACACAACCCCATCAATGTCTTTTTTTTCACACTACCGAGAAAAGGCTTATAGGGTGCCTCAAATTAGTGGCGAGCGTGCTCAGAAACCTGCCACAACTATTTTGTAACAATTACAGTGGCGGGTAACAAAAATAGGAAATTACCACCCGCCACAGTGGCGTACATGTGCATTGGCCCGCCAAGACATAGTGTCGGTAACACTAGTGGCGGGGGTGATTAATTACCCGCCACTCATAAACCTTTCGAAATCTGCTCATGGGCCAAATACAACAGCGGCAAGCAAGGCCAGCGCCCGCCATTGCTACTTTTGCAACTGTGGAGGGCAAAAAAAGGGACCTCCCTATATGACGCGTTTTGCGTCATACAGCAACTCGACGCACAGGGGAGACGCGCTACTGGCCGGCCCAATCTGATTCCTGTCGCGCGGCATAAAAAGGGTACTGATCCTGCCACTGCCGCTTCGCCTGTTCTTCGCCCCCATGCTGCGGCTAGATCTTCTCTGCGCTTCAAACACATGTTCTATGGTGCCTTCCTAGTTTATTTTATGTAGACATGGGCCTGTGCGTTGCAACGGAAGAAAAAACTCCATCGCACGTCATTCCTCATTGGTCTCCCTACTACACAACCCCATCCATGTCCTCTTTTTCACACTACTGGGAAAAGGCTTATAGGGTGCCTCAAATTAGTGGCGGGCGTGCTCAGAAACCTGCCACAACTATTTTGTAACAATTACAGTGGCGGGGAACAAAAATAGGAAATTACCACCCGCCACAGTGGCGTACATGTGCATTGGCCCGCCAAGACATAGTGTCGGTAACACTAGTGGCGGGGGTGATTAATTACCCACCACTCTTAAACCTTTCGAAATCTGCTCATGGGCCAAATACAACAGCGGCGGGCAATGCCAGCGCCCGCCATTGCTACTTTTGCAACAGTGGAGGGCAAAAAAAGGGACCTCCCTATATTACGCGTTTTGCGACATACAGCAGTTCGACGCACAGAGGAGACGCGCTACTGGGCCGGCCCAATCTGATTCCTGTCGCGTGGCATAAAAAGGGTATAAAAAAACAAGACTTACAAGATTTGATCCTAGGACCTCATGAAACAAACAGCGAGCCCTTGGCCACTACACCAGACAACAACAGCTGGTTGTACGAGGTGCAAAATATTATAAGACCACACAGAATGCGTTGAGATTTGGAAACATTTCTTAAAAATTGCGAGCAGTTTTGAAATGCCGTGATTTCACTATATTCCTTTTTTTAGAAGTGAAGATTTTTTGATATCCACTTTAAAAATTAAACACGAACAAATCTTGCAAATCCTGAACTGTTTCCTAAAACGCGAACAATTTTTTAAAAGCTTAACCATTTCTGAAAAAACAAACAAATTACAAAAAAATGTGAACCTTTCTTCAAATTTCCGAATATTTCTAGAGATCACGAACAGATTTTAAGTTCTGAACAAAAATGGAAAACTTGAACATTTTTTACGTTCGGAACAAAAAAGTTAAAACAGAACATTTTTAATACAAACAAAATTTGTATTGTATGAGTTTTTGGAAATGCGAACAAAATTTGAAACATGGAAATATTTATTGAAATTGCAAACAAAACGATGAAACTGCGAACATTATTTTAAACTTGAACATTTTTCTGAATTGGTGAACAAATCTTCAAAACAAAATCTTTTTTGAAATTCCGAACATATTTTGAAAACCACGAACATTTTTTGACACTCCCGAACATTTTTCGAATTTGTGAACAAAATTAGTAAAACAGGAACTTTTTTGAAATTCAAAACAATTTTTTTGAAACCACGAACATTTTTTGAATTTTGAACAAATTTTGAAAAATGGGAACATTTTTTGAATTTGTGAACAAAATTTGAAAAATAGGAACATTTTTTGAAATTCAAAAAAAAAATAAAACCACGAACATTTTGTGAATTTAGGAATAAATTTGAAAAACAGGGACATTTTTTGAAAATCTGAATACAATTTGATATTTCCAAAAAAAGGAAAAAGAAAAATAAACTTGAAAAGAAAAAAAGGAAAAAAAAGAAAGAAACAGAAAAAAGGAAATAAAAAATGAAAAAGAAGAGAAATAGAAAAATGAAAAATGAAAAATAAACTGAAAAAGTAAAGGCCAGTTCAGGAACCTTCAAGACGATTCCAAAAGCTGGAAAAAACCGTCCGGGGAACTCTAGAAGGTTCCCAAAGCCAGGAACGCTGCACAAACGTTAAATGGGCCGGCCCATGATATTGATCGATCGCCAGGTCTGTGCGAAACGGGGACACTTTGACGCAACGAGTGTCCAATAGGAAATTCCCAAAAGGTGCCTGTCATAGTATTATTTGAGCAACTCGCATCATTTTTCAAACTTTCCAAGACTTTGCAATGGCGCTCCCTGGGTCCATGTGCCCTACATATGTTAAGTCTGAAAAATCCTTAAAAAAATCAAATTTTCTAAACCGAGAATAGTCTTAAATTTGTGCATGAGATTATAGAATATAGAGTTCTGTGGGGCAAGGTGACGGTTCCCGTTCAAAACCCTGACACTTCGGGGGAGAGTGTCCGTTTTGTACACGAGGTACATCAGGTTTTCTCTATAACTCTCTAAAATTTCTACCACATCTAACATCGGTGAGATGATGTAGACACCATGCAAAGTTTGATCAACTTCAAAGCTCGTTTGCACGTTATATCAAAGCGAAGTGTTTTGCCCTTTTACTCGCGGGAAAATCAGATAGTGCCTCGAAAATAGCAGACTTAATCGAAAAGTGGCCATTTTTCAGCACGTGGCTTTGTACGATGTTTATTAATCGTAGAAAAAACTTGAAGTTCAAATGGTCTCGAAAAGTAATGAAGAAATTCTGGGTTTACATAGCTAAGATTTGCGGTGGCATGCGCTTTGCAAAGATGCCATATGGACATATCGAAAACAGTCGCCGCACTTAGACAATTTTCCTACTTTAGAATCATGCTCGCATCTCTCACCTCTCTCCCATCCGAATCCCCAAATTTACCCGCTGTCGTCGCGTGACCCCGGCCCTACTTGTTCTCCTCCGATGCCACCACCGCCACAACCCCTGCCACCGTCCCGCGTGCTCCTTCTCTGCCGGCTCGACACCGCGTGCCACCGTGGTTACCCTTAGCGGCATCCCGTGCATCTCCTCCAACACCATCACCGACCCCTCTCTCCAACATCGTCATGGGCCCCTGTCCTACATCACGTGCCCCTTTCCTGTGTTGCCGCCTTCACAATAAGCCGGTTTCCTACCAAGGTATTGCCACCAATTTTTCGAATCCAAGATCGCAAAGTATCCACGACCTAGCCCACGCCGCCGGCCACTCCGGCCGCGGCGGACACCGTCCTTCCCGGTTTCCTCTCTGATCAGATCTTTTCTCTCACAGCCCTCCACCCGCTGCCATCTATTACAAATCCATTGCATCATCGACTTCATCTACATCAATCATGTCTCTATCAACCCTCAACTTTAAACGAGGAGAAGAGTTCGAACAGAAGATCTGGGACCAATGGGGAGTTCGTACAAACTCCTTGCAAGCAGAAGGTGAATTCCATCTGGTGGCTAAATTCACAAGATCTAAGATCAAGCTATCGGAATCATCGGTTTCAACTATCCTCTTATCATGTTTCAGAGGACATGCGTCCCTATACAAGGTACAACAACTCCAAAACTTGTCCTTCAAATTCTCTACTTCTTCCAAAGAGGTCGGCTACTCTATCATCAAAGGAGGTAATTGATACGTCTCCAACGTATCTACTTTTCCAAACACTTTTGCCCTTGTTTTGGACTCTAACTTGCATGATTTGAATGAAACTAACCCGGACTGACGCTGTTTTCAGCAGAACTGCCATGATGTTGTTTCATGTGTAGAAAACAAAAGTTCTCGGAATGTCCTGAAAATCCTCGGAGGCACTTTTTAGAAAATATAAAAAATACTGGAGAAAGAATCAAGACCAGGGGCCCACACCCTGTCCACGAGGGTGGGGGGAGCGCCCTCCCCCCGGGCACGCCCCCTGTCTCGTGGGCCCCCTGAGGCTCCGCCGACCTCAACTCCGACTCCATATATTCCGTCTTGCGGAGAAAAAATGAGAGAGAACGTTTCATTATGTTTTACGATACGGAGCCACCGCCAAGCGCTAATCTCTCTCGGGAGGGCTGATCTGGAGTTCGTTCGGGGCTCCGGAGAGGGGTATTCATCGTCGTCGTCATCATCAACCATCCTCCATCACCAATTTCATGATGCTCACCGCCGTGCGTGAGTAATTCCATCGTAGGCTTGCTGGACGGTGATGGGTTGGATGATATTTACCATGTAATAAAGTTAGTTTTGTTAGGGTTTGATCCCTAGTATCCACTATGTTCTGAGATTGATGTTGCTATGACTTTGCTATGCTTAATGCTTGTCACTAGGGCCTGAGTGCCATGATTTCAGATCTGAACCTATTATGTTTTCATGAATATATGTGTGTTCTTGATCCTAGCTTGCAAGTCTATAGTCACCTATTATGTGTTATGATCCGACAACCCCGAAGTGACAATAATCGGGATACTTCTCGGTGATGACCGTAGGAGTTCATGTATTCACTATGTGCTAATGCTTTGTTCCGGTTCTCTATTAAAAGGAGGCCTTAATATCCCTTAGTTTCCGCTAGGACCCCGCTGCCACGGGAGGGTAGGACAAAAGATGTCATGCATGTTCTTTTCCATAAGCACGTATGACTATAGTCGGAATACATGCCTACATTACATTGATGAACTGAATCTAGTTCTGTGTCACCCTATGTTATAGCTATTACATGAGGAATCGCATCCGACATAATTATCCATCATTGATCCATTGCCTACGCGCTTTTCACATCTTGTGCTTCGCTTATTTACTTTTCCGTTGCTATTGTTACAATCACTACAAAACCCCAAAACATTACTTTTGCTACCATTACCTTTATTATCATACTACTTTGCTACTAAATACTTTGCTGCAGATACTAAGTTATCCAGGTGTGGTTGAATTGACAACTCAACTGCTAATACTCAAGAATATTCTTTGGCTCCCCTTGTGTCGAATCAATAAACTTGGGTTGAATACTTTACCCTTGAAAGCTATTGCGATCCCCTACACTTGTGGTTTATCAAGACTAATTTCTGGCGCCGTTGCCGGGGAGCATAGCTCTATCCTCTGAGTCACTTGGGATTTATATCTGTTGATCACTATGAAGAACTTGAAAGACGACAGAACCAAGATTTTGCCCTCAACTACGAGGGGAGGTAAGGAACTGCCATCTAGCTCTGCACTAGATTCTCCTTCTGTTATTAGTAACTTGTAACACCTAAACCTGCTACTGCTATGAACTCTGATATGTCGCATGTTATTGATGATGCCACTTCTGCTTTGCATGATACTTATGATGAAACTACTTCTGTGCGTGATACTACTTTGCCATTAGGTGAATTTCTTTATGAACAACTTGCTAGGGCTAAAGAGAATGAAATTATTGAAGATGCTATTATTGATGATAGTGATGATGAAAATTCTCCCAATGATTATGAATTGCCTGTTGTTCCTGAGGGTTATGTTATGAATGAAGAAGCTGCTAGAGCTATTTTTGCTTGCAATGATAGATATGATCTTAAGAAGTTATTAGCTAAATGGAAGCAGCAGTCTCTTAATGCTAGAATGAAACCTGACCCTGCTTTTGCTACTTCACCTATCTGTGTTACTGATAAGGATTATGAATTCTCTGTTGATCCTGAAATTATAACTTTAGTTGAATCTGATCCTTTTTATGGCCTTGAATCTGAAACTGTTGTGGCACATCTTACCAAGTTGAATGATATAGCCACCCTGTTTACTCATGATGATAAATCTTGCTATTTTTATATCCTTCAGATATTTCCGTTCTCATTAAAGGGTGATGCTAAGACTTGGTATAATTCTCTTGCTCCTGGTTGTGTGCGTAGTCCCCAAGATATGATTTATTACTTCTCTGCTAAATATTTCCCTGCTCATAAGAAACAAGCTGCCTTACGGGAAATATATAATTTTGTGCAAATCAAAGAAGAGAGTCTCCCACAAGTCCTAAACCATCCAAGAAAAAGGATGATAAGGATTTTGAGCGCTTTGCTGAAATGATTAGACCTATCTTTTTGCGTATGCGTTTGACTGATATGCTTAAAGTGAATCCTTATGCTAAGTACATGAAAGATAATATTACAAATAAAATAAAGATACCAGAAGCTGAAATTTCCACCCTGCTTGCTAATTATACTTTTAAAGGTGGAATACCTAAGAAACTTGGAGATCCAGGAGTACCAACTATACCATGCTCCATTAAAAGAAACTATGTTAAAACTGCTTTATGTGATCTTGGAGCCGGTGTTAGTGTTATGCCTCTCTCTTTATATCGTAGACATGAATTGAATAAGTTGACACCTACTGAAGTATCTTTGCAAACGGCCGATAAATCAATCGCTATACCTATCGGTATTTATGAGGATGTGCCTGTTCTGGTTGCAAACGTTACTATCTTAACGGACTTTGTTATTCTTGATATTCCCGAGGATGATAGTATGTCAATTTTACTTGGTAGACCCTTTTTGAATACTGAGGGGCTGTTATTGATTGCAACAAAGGCAATGTCATTTTTCATGTTAATGGTAATGAGCATACGGTACACTTTCCAAGGAAACAACCTCAAGTTCATAGTATCAATTCTATTGGAAAAATTCCATCGATTGTTATTGGAGGTTTTGAATTTCCTCTTCCTACTGTCAAGAAGAAATATGATATTCTTATTATTGGAGATGTACATATCCCCGTTGAGGTAACCTAGTGTTATTCGAAATTTCTCCGGTTTCATGTTATTCGGAATGAGTTTGTTAACAAGACTTGATCAACCTTGTTAGTGGATTCCTTTTGATGAGCATGAGATGGATGAAGTTAGAAGGCACAACCTTCTGTACCCTCTTTTCACTTTCTATTATTTAGATTAAATAAAGCAAAAGTAGTATTTTCTGTCTGTTTTCTGAATTATCCATGCAATAAAAAATACCCCGAAAATAAAAGTTCTCCAAATGCCCTAAAAATGAAATATGATTTTTTCTAGAATATTTGAGAATATCTGGCACTGAGAACACAGCAGGGGGAGCAAGCACCTGGCCACGAGGGTCCAGGGCGCGACCACCCCCTTGGGGCGCGCCCCTGCCTCGTGGGCCCATGGTGGCCCCCATTCACTTATTCCTGCACCCATACTCTTCTTCTTCCTCCCAAAAAAATCACTATCTAGCTCAAGCATGAGTTCTAGCTCATCTTGCTACCATTTTTGATCTCCTTGCTCAAGGCTCCATTCACAAAACTGCTTTGGGGGATTGTTCTTTGGTATGTGACCCCTCTAATGGTCCAATTAGTTTTTGTTCTAGTGCTTTATTCATTGCAAATTTTTGCTGCCTAGGTGACCCTGTTCTTGAGCTTGCATGCCAATTTTATATGGTCCCAAGTAATTCTAATGCATGATATAGTCTCTAGGCACTTGTGGGAGTAGTTGCCATCAATTTTGTTGAGTTTGGTTCACTTTTATTTTGAGTTACTAAAATTTTCAGAAATTTTTCAAAGGAAGAAATATGTCTAGGAAAGTGTACCAAGGTGGTTCTTCAAGGAAGCAAGGACCCAGGCTCGCAATACGTGAGCAGGACGATGAACCACCGACGGAATCTTACGTGCGGCCTTGTGAATGGCCATCAGAGGAGGTTATGGTCAAAGCGGGCATCAAGGATGAATTTGATGCATATGTGCGTAATGCTGATCTTGAGGACTTCATGCAAGATAAGTGCCCTCAATACTACCATTTAACTGATTCCTTTGTGAGAAGGTTCAAATTTACATCTTCACGCAATTCTCACACTGTCCTGTTTTATCTTTATGATAAATCTTATACCATGGACTTAGATTTTACCACTGCTTGTAAACTCCCGCAATGGGGTAGTGCTAGTGAACCTCGCAAATCTGAACTTAAAGATTTTCTTGCTAGTATCACTGTGGGGGAATCTAGAGAAATAGCACAAGCTACCATAGGGAGCATTCATTTTCCTGCTATACATTACTTTGCTCTCTTTATAGGTAGATGCATAAATGGTAAGGATGAGGCATGTCACATGTGTGTTCCTGATCTTAATGTTCTCAGGAGTGCAGTGTTAGGAGATAAACAATATAACCTGGGGGCCATCATTGCATGTAGGTTGCATAATAATGGTTTAATTGGAGACTTGTTTGGAGGGATTTATGCAACCCATGTAGCTAATTTTCTTGAGATACCCATACATGAAGGGGATATGGAGTTGCCTCCTGCTTATCTAGATTATAATGCCATGGTTAACCATCAGTTTCTTGAGAGGAATGAACAAATCCTCCAGTATCGACTTATCTTTGACAGACGTCGCGCTGTCCATATTACTCTTCCTGCTCCTGCTTTCTTTGACTATCAGGAAAAAAGAAGATATGTTATAACCAGGGAGGAGGCAAACGAGTACGAGAGGAGGACGGAGGCAGCTTGCCTCCAAGCTGCAGCTCTCGAGGCAGTAGTTGTTGCATCTCAGTACGACCCCAGTTACAACTTCGGATATCCGCCAGGCCATCCATGGGCATAGACCAATTTAGGCCAAAAGCCTAGGCTTGGGGGAGTACATATTTCTCACCGGCATTACATTCATGTTCACACACTCATTTTTGTTGTCGGTGCTCATACTTTTTCATTGTACTATCCATGCTAGTTTATTTTCTTTTTCTTGCTTTCTTCTTGTGTGTTTGATAAACCTTAAGAAAAGACAAAAAAATATATTTAGTTGTAGCTTTTAGCTAGTTTACTTTCCATCCCTGTAGTAGTAGTAATTAAAAGAAAACTCAAAAAGATTTCTCGTTCTTCTTTTACTTGTTGGGAGCTTTCCCGTGTAAATAGGTTTATTTCTTTTCTTTTCTTTGGGGGTTGAGAGGAGAAGACCATGATGAAAATGTTGAGTGGCTCTCGTATGCATTATTGTTGATTTAACCAAGAGCCCATATTACCTTGTCTTCTCCCTTGAATTGAATGCTTGCAGATTCCAGCTTAGTCCAATGCACATGCACTAATATTATTATTATCCACACCGTTCAGTCGTGCAAGTGAAAGGCAATAATGACGATATATGATGGGCTGATTGAGATGAGAGAAGTTGGTATGAACTCGACCTATCTTGTTTTTGTAAATATGATTAGTTCATCATTCCTGATTCAGCTTATTATGAATAAACATGTTTGCAATGACAATTAGAGATTATAGTTGCTTATGCCATGCTGAATTAGCTAGGAGTTTATAATGGTTTACCTTGCGTGCCAACATGCTATTAAAATGGTTGTGATGTGGTATGATAGGGTGGTATCCTCCTTTGAACGATTCGAGTGACTTGACTTGGCACATGTTCACGCATGTAGTTGAAATAAAATCAACATAGCCTCCACGATATTTATGTTCATGGTGGATTATATCCTACTCATGCTTGCACTTAGTGTCGATTAATTTTAATGCATGTTCATGACTGTTGTCGCTCTCTAGTTGGTCGCTTCCTAGTCTATTTCTAGCCTTCACCTGTACTAAGCGGGAATACTGCTTGTGCATCCAAAATCCTTAAACCCTAAAGTTATTCCATATGAGTCCACCATACCTTCCTATATGCGGTATCTACCTGCCATTCCAAGTAAATTTGTATGTGCCAAACTCTAAACCTTCAAATGAAATTCTGTTTTGTATGCTCGAACAACTCATGTATCAACTATGGTTGTCTATATCTTCCATGCTAGGTGGGTTATTCTCAAGAGGAGTGGACACTACTAGAAAAAGGGTCCGCTCCACAATCGACGTGATGCACGTGACGAAGAATCTTTGCGTGACCCTGCTTGTCTTCTTGGGCGTGTATGGGAAGACAAAAGATACACTAGAGGCACAGGAGGACCAGCAATGTATGCATGGAAAAGACGGCATACATCAGGGTCAGGCCAGCTACGCTCTTACCAAAGAAGAGAAGGAAATCTTCTTTGAATGCCTGCTCAGCATGAAGGTACCATCTGGCTTCTCGTCGAATATAAAGGGAATAATAAATATGGAAGAGAAAAAGGTTCATAACTTAAAGTCTCATGATTGCCACATGATTATGACGCAACTGCTTCCGGTTGCATTGAGGGGGCTTCTACCGGAAAACGTTCGATTAGACATTGTGAAGCTATGTGCATTCCTCAATGCAATCTCTCAGAAGGTAATCGATCCAGAAATCATACCAAGGTTACAGAATGATTTGGTGCAACGACTTGTCAGTTTCGAGTTGGTGTTTCCACCATCCTTCTTCAACAACATGACACACGTCCTAGTTCACCTTTGCGAAGAGATTAACGTTTTGGGTCCTGTATTTCTACACAATATGTTCCCCTTTGAGAGGTTCATGGGAGTCTTGAAGAAATATGTTCATAACCGTGCTAGGCCAGAAGGAAGCATCTCGAAGGGCCATGAAAATGATGAGGTCATTGAGTTTTGTATTGAATTTATTCCTGACCTTAAGCTGATTGGTGTTCCTGAATCGCGACATAAGGGCAGACTGGATGGAAAAGGCACGCTAGGAGGGCATCAAATAATATGTATGGACGGGCATTCTCTCACTGAAGCACACTACACAGTTCTACAGAATTCCGCCTTGGTGGCTCCGTATATGGAGGAACACAAGAATTTTCTACACTCCAAACACCCGGAGAAGTCTGACGACTGGATTACAAATGAACAAACGAGGAATTTCTCCGGTTGGTTGCAGAAGCGTGCCATGCATGATGGCGATATTGAAGATGACCTGTACTCGTTGTCCCAGTTACCATCTTCGAATATAATGACTTTCAAAGGGTACCATATAAATGGGACTACATTTTACATGATCGCCCAAGATAAGAAGAGCACCAACCAAAACAGTGGTGTCCGCTTTGATGCAACAACCAACACGGGAAAGGAAACATATTATGGTTACATAGAGGACATATGGGAACTTAACTATGGAGGTGGTTTGAAGGCCCTTTGTTTCGGTGCAAATGGGTCAATATGACACAAGGCGGGGTAACAGAAGACCCGCAGTATGGAATGACAATAGTGGATCTCAACAATCTTGCATATGCAGACGAACCATTCGTCCTAGCCAATGATGTGGCGTAGGTTTATTATGTGAAAGACATGTCTACCAGGCCGAGAAAAAGAAAATATAAGGAAGTGAATGGATCATACGACGAACCAAAGCGCCACATAGTTCTTTCAGGGAAAAGAAACATCGTGAGAGTGGATGACAAGACAGACATGTCAGAAGAATACGAAAAGTTTGATGAAATTGCTCCATTCACAGTGAATATTGACCCAAGCATCCAGTTAAATGATGAAGATTTTCCATGGCTACGGCGCAAAGGGACACACGCGAAGAAAAAGTTTCACACCCAAAGATCTGGGATGTGATTGGCTTCACTATCATCACTTTCTTCTGTGTTTCACACCCAGGAGGGAATCTCTGTAATAGCTAGGGTAGTTATGTGTTTTGGCATTTGAAACTCGAAGAAATTTTATGTGCAAACAAATTCTTTCATGCATTTACTGATTTTTCAGCTAAATGACCCTGAAATTGAAAAGCATTTCAAATGAACTCACAAAAGGTTGAAAGTTGGCATGGTATCATAATTTCACCCACATAGCATGTGCAAAAAAGTAGAGAGGGTTACGGCAAAAACTGGATGCACTTCGTGTACAAAATGGATAATCTCTTTCAAAGTATCAGGGTTTCGGACAAGAACTCATCTGTTACAAAGGCATTTTATTTTTTAAATAACATAAGCATTACCAAATTGAATATAATGATAAAACACACTAATATTAAACATAAAAAAAAGGAATCACTAGAAAATCTATTTTCAAAGTTAAGTTATTCACAAACTAGTGATTCACACAAATTTGAAATAATTCAAAATTTAAACTATTCAAATTTGAAAACTACCGGCACTAACAGAAAGTTTGTAATTTTTTGTACCTAAAGCAAAAAATATTCACAAAGAAACTCTAAATACCGCAAAAAATAACTCTAAAATAAATTAAACAAAAATAAATAAAGCAAAAAAATAAGAAAATAAAAATAAGAAAATAAAAAAGCCCGCCTACTGGGCCAGAGCGGCCTGCATAAGACTAGAAACACAATGTTTTGTTGGGCCAGGATGCAGGCCCGCAAAGGCCCAGTAGGCCCACATGGCAGCAGAGAACAGGTAGGCCCAGTAGGCCTACTTTGGAGGGGAGCTCGAGAGAGCTACCGCACTAGGGCTTATAAACCAGTGCGGACGCCCCTCGGCTAACGAGGTCGGACTAAACTTGCCGCACCGCACCTACGCCAGCGCACCCGCTTTAGTACTAGGTGGTGGCTGCAACCGGTACTAAAGAGGGGGTCTTTAGTACCGGTTGGTGCCACCACCCGGTACTAAAGGGGGGGGGGTGCTTCCCGCCGCTTGGCCTGGCCAAAATAGACCTTTAGTACCGGTTGGTGGCTCCAACCGGTACTAATGGGGTGTTGTATATAAGAAACCGCTTCAAAAAAATTCATTTCTCATCTCTCCCTCTGCTTTTTTCTCCTCTGCCCCGTCACCGCCGCCCCTCGTCACCGCCCCCGTCGCCATCCCCGTCGCTGTCGCTGCCCCGGCCGTCCCTGCCCCTCGTACCTGCCCCCATCGCCGTCGCTGCCCCGGCCGTCCCCATCCCCGTTGTCCCCGTCGCCACGCCCCGCCCCGTCGCCACGCCCCGCCCCATCG
>NC_041383.1:750667646-750681550 GCF_002162155.2 Triticum dicoccoides | reverse complement strand
GTCGTCGCCGCCCTGTCCCCATCCCCGTCGTGACCGCCCGTCTCCGTCCCCGTCGCCGCCCCCCGTCGTCGCGCCTCGCCGATGAGCTCATGCTCCGGCCGCGGTGTCCACACACACACACACACATTAGTTTTTTAGTTATAAATTTTAGTTATAGAATTTTTTCTGTTTTTTAGGTTATAGAAATATCTATAGAAGTGTTAGAAATTTTTCTGTTTTTTAGTTATAGAAATATTAGAAATGTTATAGAAATGTTATAATTTTTTTTTTGTTTTTTAGTTATAGAAATACTTATAGAAATGTTAGCAATTTTTTGTTTTTTAGTTATAGAAATATTAGAAATGTTATAGAAATCTTAGTTATATATATAGAAATGTTAGAAATTTTAGAATTAGTTTTAGTTAGAAGAATTAGATTAATGTCAAATTGCTTGAATTTGCATATAGAATTTTAGTTATCACAATCTAATCATTTAAAAAATGTTATTTTTTGCGGGCATATAGTATTTGTTCTCGACGATATGCCCGGCCCGCATCCTCGCCGTCGACCCGTTCGCGATGACGTCCGGCTGACCCATGTCCGGGACTGGGTTCCGCCGGGCTGGCACTGGGAGGTGCTACCTGGAGGGGGGCGCCTCTTGGTGAGGAACCCGGCCTCGGGTCCCGTCGTAGACCCTGATCTCCTTTGGTGGCGTTCGCGTGGGCTACATTCGGTGCAGAGGGAGCCGGCCCCGCCGGAGGTGGTGCGTCTCCGTGTGAGGGAGGAGGACGAGCACCTCCATCGCTACATGGCTGCTACGGACATCAGGTTCTCCATTACTTGGCAGGTTCTTTGGGCAGATGACCGGAGATATGATCCTGTGATGGTTCCTTCTCTTTGGGTGTCCACCGCCCGCGCCCCAGGAACCGTGAGTGGCCTAGATTCTTCTGTAGTACTCGATCTTTATTAGGTACCTAGCCAGTGATGTATTCAATATATAATATTCGAGACAATGTATTCGAGATTATATATATTATTCGAGACGATGGTGTATTCGCACTACAAAAAAAATACACTTCCGTGATGATACATGTTTGTCACAGTAGGTCACATTTTCTGTCATGCATGTACAACCATGACAAATTTATGACAGAATCAAGATAGTCATACCTGTGCTGTCGTAGAAGTGTTCCATGACATTACCAAAATTATCATCACGGAAGTGTCCACTTCCATGATGATAAATCGCGCGTCATAGAAGTGCTTTCGTCAAGGGTGACTGACACGTGGCATCCACCGTAACGGAACGCCGTTAAGCTATCGGGTCGGATTTTGGATCCGATAACCCGTTAACAGCCACGACCAATGCCGATTTTCCACGTGTAAAATTCTCATTGGCTGACGGATCCACGCGTCAGCTCCGCGTTGGCGCAGGTGTCACTCATCCAACGGTCGAGATGGGCCTATGATATGTTGACACGTGGACCGACCCAAAAGTGGCCCACAAAGTTTAAATGGGTCGGCCCAACCGAAGGGCCATAAGATTTAGCGGGCCATAATGGGCCGGCCCAGCTAAAGGCCCACAAAATTTAGCGGACCATAATGGGCCGGCCCAGCTAAAGGCCCACACGAATTTGCAGACCATAATGGGCCGACCTAGCTAAAGGCCCACAATATTTTGTGGACCACAATGGGCAGCCCAGCTAAAGGCCCACAAGATTCTGCAGACCATAATGGGCCGGCCCAGCTAAAGGCCCAACATTCTCTATCAAATCGGCCCGTCAACGGCCTGTCCTAAACTTGTCATCAACGCGGCCCATGGTCACTTCTGGCCCGTTAACTGTCCGCTAAGTAATTGGGCCGAATTACGGCCCGGTGTATTTCCGGCCTGTTAAAGGTCCGGCTTCATTTGGGCCCATTTACAGGCCATCAAAAATTTCGGCCCATAAACGACCGTGAAGGATTTGGGTCATATTAGGCCATGTCTGACATTCGGCCTGTTAGAGGCCCACTATAGATTTGGGCCACTTTCGGCCTCTTGTCATTTTTGGCCTGCTAACGGCGGACGTAAAACCATGGGCCATATGTGGCCCAACGTCATATCGGGCCCATTAATGGCCCATATAAAAATGACGATAATCTAGCCCGACCGAAGTTCCGGCCCGTTAAAGGCCCGTGTATTAGGTCGGCGCATTTACGGCCCGTCCGAATTTTGGCCTGTCAAAGATCCGCATCGTAAATGGGCCACCATTTCAGCCTGCTAAGTCCAGTGAGTTATTTGGCACAATCAGGGCCCAATCTCACTTTCGGTCTATTAAAGGCCCATGTTTTTTATGGGCTTGGGATATTTACACCTGTAAATGGCCTAATTTTACCGAGGGCCCAACTTATGTTTAGGCCTGTTAAAGGCCCACTATGGGCACAGGCCTACCAGAAAAATATGAAAGCTTATGCTGATTTAGGCCCAGATATTTTTAGTGGGCTACATGCCAATTTCGGCCCGTAATCATTTTTAGCCCAACTGGAATGGACCCGACGAATGTTGGCATGTTGGGCTGCTACGAAGCTTTCGGCCGAATACATTACTAAGATAAACCTACACTATACAAAAATAGTGTCGTAATTACTGCAGCCTGTGGCAGCATCATAAATGTTGTATTAGAACAAAATAAATTCCAACCATACAACAAAAGGCCTTTTGGCATAAAGTTTATAGTCCTTCAAGATAAAAGCACCATCATATGTATAGAAGCACAGATCATTTGACCTGAGTGCTAAGGTTTCAGGTTGTAGAATCTGATGGAGCAGCACGATCTCCACCTTTTTTTCGCCATTGCTCTTGAACAACGAAGCGAATGTCTGATAGTCTGGTTTCAAAACCACTCATATCTTGGCGACATTTCTCAATCACTATTCTTGTTTCTGAAACAACGTCCACTAGGGATTGGACTTGTGTCTGGAGCACAGATATATCACTCTGTCTAGCAGGAAGATTTTGTTCAGAAGGCGATTTGGACGAGGTTACCTTGACAACCAACCCAGAATTACGCAGGAAGGTGCTTTTTGCACTGTTAGTGGAGAGATACTGACGCACTGCAGCAAGAGGTGACATTGTGCCTGTAGTAGCCTCGTCACCTTCAGGTGGTTGTGGCTATTCAATCATTTGTTCCATAACTTCCTGAAAGTTTGAACTTGTAGATTAGTGTACCAGATAATTTACTAATGAGACAAAAACAAACAAAGTAGGTTAAACGTTTATACATAACTTATTTTGGTGAACTACTGTAATACATTAGCATGTATTGTAGTGCCAACTACATAATAAAATCACTTTCGGAACATATGTCCATGTAACAAGCCTAATGTATTGTCTATTTCCTCACATTCGTTGACATCTAAGGATAAAGAGACATGGTTTAAAGTAGGATGAACATAGTATGACATCATTCATATCATGGGCAAACAAATATAAAACAAACAGGCTATTTTATCATTGTGTGCACACGTGAACATAACAACTAGATTACAGATCAAGACCAAAAGAATATCTTTCATCTCTTTAAACCATGTAAGGTGAAATGATACGTTAAGACAACTGTGTATAAAAGTGAACAGAGTAACTGACATTGGATGCAAACCAAGTAGTTAAATGAACACATCGTAGTACCAATCAGTTCAAGGCAAGAGGAGTAAGGACTTACAAGAGCGGCTTGAACAGGTGTGCTCATGCCCTTCATCTTGCTGGTGTGGCAATCCTTGAAGATTTGCACTGCATTCGGTTCAGGTTCTTTTTGGTCCGCACGGGCTTTCCTCTGTATTTGGAACAAGTCAATATAGATACGATAATATGGCACACAAAAAAGAAGGAAGTAGCAGCTATTTACAAGAGCCTCACAGTGTGCAATATAGCTATGCGATCCTGTTGTCTGTTGGAATTTCACTTTAGGACGGTTGGTTTTGTTCTTCAAACAGTTAGCCTAGAACAAGATACACTTGTTAGGCACATACATAAATACAAGTTCAATATGTGGTCTGATCAAATACATATAGCCTACCTGATACTTTGGATCAGACCAGTGTTTAACGAGGGTTGTCTAGTCTTCATCTGTAATATATTCCACTAGAGATGTTTGGGCGATTTCATTGTTAGCCTTGCCTTCAAAGTGAGATTTTCTAAGGTGGTACCGATACTATTGCAAAGCAGACTGAAAAACATGAGTGCATGCTTGTTTAGTTGCATCATCTTTCGGATCCAACTTGAACCTCATCTGTTGAAAAAAGAATGTGTCTTATTAGGAGGAAGCTAGAAAGTATGGGATATAGCAAGACAATATTACTAATTGCGATGAATAACATTACTTACGGATAAAGGTCAAGGAAGGTGTTAAACTGGGTATTGTCTTTCTCATTCCTGTACTGGATCCACGTTGGGAGGATACGTGCATGACACCTAACGGCAACGGCTGCCTCTGATACTAACTTGGCTGACTCTGTAGCATCACGTGACCTTTTTAAACCTGCCTCAAAATGGATCTCCATTGTTCCTCCTTTAGATTTTGTTAATCTGGCAAGCATTATCCCTGATGTCTATTTTCCGCTTGCGCCGTGGTGCTAGTTCAAGAACGAATATGGAAAGTGTTAGTGTACATCAAACTGTGAGAGTACATATAAAGGAGCATGCAACTACAACTTGACTCGGTCAGGTACGGTCTTGGTGTTGATGCTCATGAGGTTCATCTAATCTTGCCAAGTCATGTTGTGTCAGCAGTGCTTCAGAAGTAGTGTTAGGTGTGAAGGCAGCTTTGGAACTAGCCAGTTCTGGAGCAAACGAATGAGTAACTGGTTGAGATGCTGGTACAGTTGAAGCGGATGCTGCAGCTGGTGGAGCAGGTGATACTGTGTTTGTAGATTTAGCGGTGGACTTGGACCTTCTACTGCACTATAAGTACCAGCAGAATCTCGACGGTAGATCCTTTTCCATTTCACCCGACGAGTAACAGCACTCCCAACTATATTATTTTCCTTGCTCTTTTTTGACATGGCATGTCAAGCTATACCCACAACACAAAAGAATAAAATCACTCTTCAGAACTCATTGATGCATGATACAGATAAGCAATACTTTGATGTAAGACAACCGTATGAGGATGAAATATGTAAGAAAAACAGGACGGCATGACATATTCACAGCTATGATGTGCAAACTAAGCAGAAGGATTTTCAAGAAAATAGAAGTAATGCAAGCTAGACACCATATGAAAGATGCAACCAATATTACTCTGCCAAGTTAAAAGTGTCGTGTCATAAGTGGCAATTCGAAAAATTAGAAGCAGTACAACATAGAAATCAATGCAAGATGCAACCACTATCAAACTGCCATGTTAAAAGCGTCCAATCATGAGTGACTGATGCGGGATACACAACAACAGTACTTTGATGTAAGAACATGGTATGATAGATAGATGCAGTGTATTCTAGACACAGAAAGCCATGTCATATGCACATGTATAACGTATAAACTCAGCAGGTGCAATTTAATCAAAATAGAAGAAATACAGGCTAGACAACATATGCAACATAAAACCAATTATCACATTGTCAACTTAGAGCAAGCACCTGCGATGGTGGAGTACGGGAGATGAACTCATCATGTAGACTTGGGACTTCAACTTCATTAGCAGTAGCAGTGGCAAATCTAGAGAGTCTCTATTTGCGTCGGTGTGGAGGACCACCAACATCCCCAAACTTACTCTTTTCCTTCCTATTTTCTGATATTGCCTTATGAAGTCAAAACCACAAGAAGATGAATAAAATTAGCTCTGCATAACTGGTTGATGCATGATACAGATGAACACTACTTTGATGTAAGGCAAGCGCATGATAGGAGGATGGAATATATACAAAAATACAGCATTTCATATTCACACGTACGATAGGAGGATGGAATATGTATGAAAAAATAGTAAGCGGAAGGCATTTCAACAAAATTAGAAGAAATGAAAGCTAGGCACGATATGAACACGCAACCAATATCACTCTATCAGGTAAAAAGTGTCTCGTCATAAGTGCCATTTCAAGAAATTAGAAGCAGTACAAGCTAGAAGACAATGCTAGATGCAACCTACATCACAGTCCCAAGTTAAATGTGTCTTATGGGTAAGTGATCGTTGCAGGTATAAGTTGTAAGCTACGCAGATGCAATTCAACATAATCAGAACAAATACAAACTAGACATCATATGGAAAACGTAACCACATATAATAGTTCCAAGTAAGAGCAAGCACCTGTGATGGTGGAGTTGGGGAGATGTGCTCATCATGTACACGTATGTTCTAGAAACAGGAACACGTGTCATATTCACAGGCATTATGTGTAAAGTAAGCAGATGCAATTCAAGTTAGAAGCAATACAAGCTAGACATCATACGCAACATGCAACCACATATAATAGTGCCAAGTTAGAGCAAGCACCTGTGATGGTGGAGTAGGGGAGATATGCTCATCATCTACACAACTACGTTGACTGTCCAGCCTTGTGTTGTCTTGCGAATCTTGTTGGGAGGATGGCGGGGTAGAATCTGTAGAGACCCCCTGTTTGAGTTGCTCTGAAGGACCACCATCATCCACTGCTGGACTAATTTCCTTCAGCTATAATGATTTTGCATTGTGAAGTCAAACCGATAAGAAAAAGGAATAAAATTTGCTCTTCAGAGCTCATTCATGCATGATACTGACAAACACTACTCGGATGAAAGGCAAACACATGATGCGAGGATGGAATATGTATGAAAAATAGGATGGTGTGACATATTCACACCTATGATGTGGTAACCAAGCAGAAGGCATTTCAACAAATAAGAAGCACTGCAAGCTAGACACCATATGAAAGATGCAACCAATATCACCCTGCCAAGTTCAAACTGTATGGCGTTTCAACAAATTAGAAGCAGTACATGCTAAAAATCATATGCAAGACACAACCAATATCATAGTGGCGACTTAAAGGTGCCTTATCATAAGTGACTGATGCGGGATATGCAAGAATAGTAGTCTGATGTAGAAACAGGAAAACATGTCATATTCACAAGCATTATGTGTAAAGTAAGCAACTGCAATTCAACAAAGTTAGAAGCAATACAAGCTAGACATCATACACAACATGCAACCACATATAATAGTGCCAAGTTAGAGCAAGCACCTGTGATGGTGGAGTAAGGGAGATGTGCTCATCATCTACACAGCTGCGTTGACTGTCTAGCCTTGCGTTGTCTTGCGAATCTTGTTGGGAGGATGGCGGAGTAGAATCTGTAGAGAACCTCCGTTTTAGTTACTCGGAAGCACCACCATCATCCAATGCCTTGCCAATTTCCTTCAGCTTCATTGATTTTGCATTGTGAGGTCATACCAACAAGAAAAAGGAATATCATTCGCTCTGCAGAACTCATTCATGCATGATACTAACGAACACTACTCTGATGAAAGGCAAAGTCATGATACGAGGATGGAATATGTACGAAAAAATGGACGGCTTGACATATTCACACCTATGATGTGGTAACTAAGCAGAAGGCACTTCAACAAATTAGAAACACTGCAAGACACCATATGGAAGGTGCAATCAATATCACTCTGCCAAGTTAAAACTATCTCGTCATAGGTGGTGTTCATCAAACTAGAACCAATACATGCTAAAAATCATATTCAAGACGCAAACCAATATCACATTACCAACTTAAAGGTGTCCCATCATAAGTGACTGATGCAGGATACACAAGAAGAGTAGTTTCATGTAAGAACATTGTGTGATAGACAGATATAGTATGTACCAAAAACAGGAAAGCATGTCATATTCACATGTATCATGTGTAAGCTAAGCAGATGCAGTTTACACTAATTAGGAGCAATACGAGCTAGACACCATATGCAACATGCAACCAGATATCATACTGCCAAGTTAGAGCAAGCACCTTGGATGGTGGAGTAGGGGAGCGGAGACTTGGAACTTGTAATGCACTATCAGTACAAGGAGAATCAATACAGATGCTCCGTTTACGTTGCTGCAGAGGACCACCAGCATCGCCTTCCTTACTCTTTTCCTTCCTCTTTCTTGATTTTGCCTTGTCAAGTCAAACCCACAAGAAAAAGGAATAAAATTTTCTCTTGAGAACTCATTGATGCATGATACTGACGAACACTACTTTCATGTAAAGCAGCCGCATGATAGGAGGATGGAATATGTATGAAAAATAGGACGGCGTGACATATTGACATGTATGATGTATAAAGTGCAAACTAAGGACAAGGTGCTTGAACTTGTTAGAATTGGTGCAAGCTAGAAACCATATGAAATATGAAACCAATATCACTCTGCCAAATTAAAAGGGTGCCCTAACAAATGTATTTGACCAAATTAGAAGCAATACATGGCAACAGGCTAGAAATAATATGCAATATGCAACGAATAAAGGTGACTCATCATAATTGATTGACGCAGGATATAGAAGAGAGGTAGTTTCATGTAAGAACAAGGTTAACACATAGATGCAGTGTGTACCAAAAATAGGAAGGCATGTCATATTCACAGGTATAGGGTGTAAACTAAGCAGATGCAATTTACCCTAGTTAGAAGCATTACAAGCTAGACACCGTATGCAACATGCAACCACATATCACACTGCGAAGTTAGAGCAAGCACCTGTGATGGTGGTGTAGGGGAAGTGCGGTCTTCAGGTATAGAGCTACGTTCAATATCTTCATTTAGGCTTGCTATTTCTTGAGGATCATGTGGAGAGGATGAAATTGCATTCTTTATAAGAGTATTGCGTCTCATATTACCCCACGCGTGTGACTGTCTCATCACAAGTGATAGATGCAGGATACACAAGAACAGTAGTTTGATGTAAGAACATGGTGAGATAGGCAGATGTAGTATGTACCAAAAACAGGAAGGCGTGTCATATTCATATGTATAATGTGTAAGCTAAGGGGACGCAATTTAACAAATTAGGAGCATTGATGAGGGATACACAAGAAAAGTAGTTTGATGTAAGAACATGGTTAATAGAAAGACATAGTATGTACCAAAAACAGGAAGGCGTGTCATATTCATAGGTATAGTGTGTTAACTAAGAAGATGCAATTTAACCTAATTAGAAGCATTACAAGGTAGACACCATATGCAACATGCAACCGCATATCACACTGCCAAGTAAGAGCAAGAACCTGCGATGGTGGTGTGGGGGAATTGCGGTGATCAACTAGGGAGCTACGTCGACTATCTTCATTTAGCCTTGCTGTTTCTTGAGAATCATGTGGGGAGGATGACACTGCACTCTTTAAACGAGTAGGGCGTCTCACAGTAACCCACCCGGGTGACTGTCTCATCATAAGTGATTGACGAGGGATACAAAAGAGCATTAGTTTGATGTACGAACATGGTTAATAGACATATGTAGTATGTATCAAAAATAGGAAGGCATGTCATTATGAAAGGTGTGTAAAGTAAGCAGATGCAATTTAACCAAATTGGAAGCAATACAAGCTAGACACCATATGCAACATGCAACCACATTTGACAGCGCGAAGTTAAAGCAAGCAACTGGGATGGTTGTGTGTGGCAATTGAGATCATCCACTGCAGAGCTACGTTTATTGTCTCCAACTGCTGACACTGCACCCATTAGAGCGCTGAAATGCTTAGTGCTTATCTTCGTATTACACTGGAGCGACTTCTGTCTTTTGTTTTCTGCATTCATCAACACTGCGTCAGAGTCTGAAATACCCATGCATAAAAAAACAATAGTGTGAGTATGGGTGAAGTGTGTGCACAATTAGTACAGTGTAAAGGTAGCAGATAGCAGGTCGGTGAGAAATAAATGACGGGAGACATATGATAGCTCTACAACATGCATGGCACACTAAATTACTACAGGATTCTATGAAACAACAGTCGACTGAAAGCAAATAGGTCACTCCATTTTTCTGCACCGTCTAATGTACAAAGAACGGGCAGATCGCCTTCATCTACCTCCAGCCAGTCAGTGTTGACGATCTTCCTTGAAACGCCAGCGACCATCGGCCCAGTATTCCTCCCCTGCCTGCGCCCTCCCCTCGACCTCACCGCACCGCCGTGCTTGGTACTGCCCCCCGGCCATCCATTCAAGCCCCGCCGACCTCCAGATCAGGCGCAAGCGGCTCCTGCGCCCCACACCCCTATGATAGATACCGATGCGCCGCTTTCCTGGGGAACAGGCGGACTAGGTGCTCCGCGCACCTAAAAGGGTGCTGCTTCTTTTAATTGCGGTTCAACTGACCCTGAATTGAAATCCAGGCGGGCTACTGACCTCTAGCAAAAGTGAAATAGTAAAAGGGAGGAAACCTTGTGCATTTAGTATCATGAAGAAGATGCAGTAAGAAGAGCTCAAATAGTTTCTTTCGTGGGATGAATATGGTGTGAGCGGAGACGTAAGATTTGCACGAATAAGGGAAGAGGAGTACCTCTTTCTGCTGGCAGTGCTGTGTCCTCCTTCTGTTTTTCCGACGATCTTCTTGTTGTTCGCTGGAAACCAGAAGTTGTGGAGGATGGTGAAGCCTTGGACGAACCCATGGCCAAGTTGTTGAGTGTGGTGCGGTGGCCGTCTGTCGGCGGCGGGGAAGAACATCCGAGGCGGCGAATGACGGCGTAGCGGGAACAGCTCCGGTGCGGTGGATGGTTGTGACAGTGGAACCGCAGCAGTGAGGCGCAGGACGGCATGGTCGGAGTGGTTCTGGTACGGCGCACATCGGCGTCGGCGTCGTGGAGGCAGCTCTGGCTCGGCTTCAGCTGCTAAGTCCTTGAGGGTGTTGCGGTTGCGGTTGCGTTGGACGACGACGTCGGGGTGCCGGCTCCGGCGTGATGGAGGAGGGCGGTGGTGGATTGGCCTCTATGGGGTGGAGGACGGAGGAGGATGGGGTTTCGCGGCTGGTGGAGAGGGCGTTTTCGCGCCCACGGAGTATGAATGGGGAAACAGAGGGAGGCAGGGAACTAAGGGGGAACAATGTCTCGGTTTGAGACGTGCTTGTTTGAAATTTAGGGAAAGTTACAAACTTTGCCCCCATCTAAAATTTCGGACATATTGCGGGTTGGGGGTAGGACAGCCATGTCAGGTGTCCCAAATGTGGGCGGGATAGATTTTGGCCGAGCGCATGGGTGTTTAGGCGCCCACGGTGTTTGAATTCTTCTCGGAGGCGGTTGAGACTGGCGTCTTGGTTAAGTTACAAACCTACCCCGGTTTAGACCTTTGGACATCGGGCCGATAGGTTACACGGGCCAGAGTCAGGACAGTAATTTCCTACCACCAAACATTAGTCTCGCGCGGTTTCGGGTGACCATAGGCCTATTTGGTGCTTCGTTCAATATTTGGGAGCAGAAGCATTAACGTTTTCGGTTCTCTTGAATTGAACTTTCAGGATTTGTCAAACTTCACAAATCTTTACTCTTGAAAATCCTAAAGCTAAGATTATTTTGGAATGGAGGGGGTACATTTGAATATACATTGTACACGAGTATATATTAAAAAATATGCAACTTACCTCAGTTCATGCATGGTTCCAGATATAATCTCCTTGGTTGCAAAAAATAAAAAGTTAGATATTCATATGAATATATATAGCATGTTCAAACTCACAACAAAGATTGATGCCCCCTTTTACATCTGATTTACAAATGCCATTATCTCGGGTTCAAATAGATGAATGCACTTCCTATGAATTTGAATCTTTGAAACCCCCTTTATGTTGAATTCGACATGTATTCTATTTCGTAGCTAGCAATTTGGAATGTATCCATGCATGTGACAAATGTGTAAACTGCTTCACACTAACAACATGGAGTGCACTAATTAATGTTTATATATGAATTGCAAACGCATCCATTGTCTGTATTTCAAACCGCTCTCACTCTATGGATCGATGATATGAAATAAACACATGCACATGCTAGAATTCAATAGAGTATGGGCGTCTGATAGACCGATTTTCGTCCATACGCAATTTGCAAAATTCATGATCTCATCCAAAAATAATAATGCCATTTATATTTTAATTTAATGTGTAGAATCGCCTTTTACACGTAGATGCACTATGCCTCGCCCCGTTCTCACAAATGCGTTATATATCTCTCTAAATAACGCATAAGTGCACACACTTTATATGCATCGGCATTTCTCTTTCACACATTCCCACAATCTCTCTCAGGGTGTCGAGGTGTCTCACGCACATGCTCTCTCTGTTTCTCTTTCTCTCTTTCTGACTACTATGTACCACTCTTTCCACTAATCTCAGTTGTAAAACACTATTTCTCTCGCATGCATATATACACATGCACGGTTCTACTAGCCCTCTATATGCACATATATGTGTCTACGTGTCTCCCGCACGCACATTATCTTTAGGCCTCTCTCGCACACATCCCCCCCGACACCTCTATCTTAGTAGTTGGCAGATATGATTTCATCATATCATTCGGTAGGATATCCCTGGCTGTTAGGCTGGATGGTAATACGAGGCAAAGTTTTACCCTAGTTCGAATCGGACCCTTGCAGTTGGAGAAAGAGCCTACTCTTGGTACTGTATATTAGTGATAGGGGTGTGTAGAAAGTACACGTGAATACCAGGCATTGTGCATGTGTGTATACTATCGATGAACTAGCCCCCAAGCTTGTATAACATACTAAGGGCCTAGGGTTACAAATCATATATAGTCGGCTTATCACCAATGGGGATAGAGTCCTCCGCGACTCTGGTAGCTTCGTGTTGTACGCTGAGTCCTCCACATGGGTCTTCATATAACACGTCTCGGTCCAACCTATATGTGGCGCATGATGGAACCGACCCATGAGTCTTCATGTTGACCCACCACAACTAGAAATGATGTGCCCACCACATCACACACGCAATCGGCCACTAAGAAAATAAGCATATACAATAGTACAACGGTATCTAGCTCACGATACATCTCCATATTTTGTTGACAACACTGACGGACTTTGCATTTGATGCGTGCTCCGTATTTTGTTGACGACACTTATGGTCATTGTATTTGAAGCGAAAGCACGATATGGTCACGGGACTTCAGAATAATCTCATCATGGTCACCACATACATTTTGTCGTGCTAACCAACATGTGGTTGGATGGTTAGGAGGACAGTGATTTCTCGAGCCCACCAAGGTTAAAGTCCCGGTGCTCGCATTTATCTTGTGTTAATTTCAGTATTTTCCG
This sequence comes from Triticum dicoccoides, assembly GCF_002162155.2. Classification (NCBI taxonomy): domain Eukaryota; kingdom Viridiplantae; phylum Streptophyta; class Magnoliopsida; order Poales; family Poaceae; genus Triticum; species Triticum dicoccoides. The sequence goes on along the minus strand of NC_041383.1, from coordinate 750,668,314 downwards.
GTGATGCACGTTCAGTGGGAGGAGACGTTCCACTCGACTACGAGGCACCTATGGCGACTTCCTAAAATCTCAAGATCATATATGCTGGCCCACTCTCTCGAAGGTGCTCATAGGGGTAGGGTTCGCGTGTGTGCGCTTATAGCGGTGAGTGCTTGCGCGTATATATGAGCCCTTGCGTCTGTACCGTGTTAAACAAATACATGTCATGATTATACGGTCACTGGCTCACCCGTACAACTCTGTGTTTTGTTGATGACACAATCAATTGACCAGTCAAACGTTCCACGTGGCGCAAATAGTGTTGCACCATCGGGGCGCGTAACCATGGGGCCCACCTATCAGCCCGTATATGAAATAAAGAAATGGTAGTTTGAGTCTGTACTGTGTTAATAAAATAGGAGTAGATTTTAGGGTGATCATGCATACGGTCACTAGCTCACCATACGACTCCATAATTTGTTCATAACACGATCAATTGACCAGTCAAACGGTCCACACTCAGCAGCGCGCATTACCATAGGGCCCACCCGTCAGCGCGTATATGAAGGACATAAATGGTAATAAATTAGTGGTCGGTGGGTATTCGAAGTCATGAGACCTCTGGTTGGCAGTCACCGGTGGTTGGAGGGGGGCATTCATTGGGCGGTGGGGTGGGGATCGCCGGAGAA
>NC_041383.1:750658326-750667395 GCF_002162155.2 Triticum dicoccoides | reverse complement strand
GGGGGGGGTGGAGTTTGATGATAAACTGGAGGCCCTTGATTTCGTATCCAACGGCTGGAAAATCTAATGACCAGAGATGAAAAAGTCAGTCGACTGACGTGTAGCCTCACCCCGCATGCAAGACACGCACGCATGCAGGTGTGCAACACTGACACGTACACATAACATACACATGCACGCACGCAAGACACGCATGCATGCAGGCGTCCAACACTGACACGTACACACGCACGCATGCTGGCGTGCAACACTGACACGTGCACATGCACTCACGAACACACGCACGTATGCAACCATGCATGCAACACTGAAAGGTACACTTGCACGCATGCAACACTCGCACGCCTGCATGCGCACAACACACGACGCAAGACACACGGTCAACCTATACGTGCATGCACCCTTTGTCAAGGACATGGATTGTTACGAGTATTAATCAATCTTATCTGTGATAAGAAGAACATTGATGTTTGCAGCGGTCTTTATGAATCACAACGTATCGCACGGGCTATAAACATAGTAGGCTTATCTACATGAAAAAGATGACGTCACACTCAATGAACAATCATCGGTTTATTAAATGCCCGCTTCTGACCGCCCTGGCCCACCAAAGGTTCCTCTGCTGTGCGCTGCCTGCATTGGGTCACTGACATCCAGGCCATGCACCCAAAGAGCCCACACGTCAGTGGAAGAACGGTGCGGTGTCTTAGGTCAGAGTCGAGGGCGCCACTCGCTGCACGCCCGGCTAAACACGCCTCCGTGCCACATTCAAACGCCTCCATGAAACCCGCCTGTGTGGAAACCGAGAAACCCACTCTGGACACACGTACGTTCATGACCGGGCTGGTGTTAAATGCAACACCGGCCGAGCTCCTCCCGTCCGCCATCTATTTAATCTCCTATTTAAACGAGGCCAAACGCCGGCCAAGAATCGCACACCTCCGCCACTCCCTATCTCCTCCACCATTTTGTCCACTCTTACAATGGCTTACGAAGAGTAGTTATTCCGCATCCAAGCCGGCTGGGTAGCCCGCCGGATACGAGCTATGCAGCTTGCTGATCCACCTCCCTCCCCTCGCCTGACGGAGCCAGTTGCCGTCCAAGCTGGCGCGCGCTTCAGGAACTCGCCGCTCCAGGCCAGCTCGACGAGGAGCAGCGCACGGGCGTCGTTGCTGCCGTCCGCGCTGCCGCCTCGTACTGCATCTCCCGTTTCTGTGGCCGAGACTCCCATGCCGACGGCCGCGCCATGGAAGAAGCGACAGAAGCCAGGTGCATGGAGAGCGACGAGTCGGTGGCCAGTGCCTCCACGTCCGCCACCATCATCGAGGAGAAGTAGAACACGGGAGGCCGCCGCCGCTTAGGTCCCATGAAGGCCACCGCGGAGGTGACGCCGGCGTACACAACAGGTGTCTTGCTGGATCCTTTTGTTGCGAGGACCTCCGTCGACCCCGCATGGGCTCCACGGAAGAGGGGAATGTTAGGATGAACTCGAGCCGGTGCTGGCCATGGCGAAGTAGTGGTCGGTGATGAACTCGAACCGGTGCCGGCCACCATCATCTTCGGCACCAGCCAATGATATCAGTTGGGCAGTTGGAAGCGAGCCGTCCTTTGCGCTGAAGCATATACCTCTGGGGCTCCCGGCAGTACGGTGATCGTGCTGCCGGACATGACACTACTAGGAAAAGGCCTACTAATGGCGCACCAGTTTTGCCTACTAATGGCGCACTACTGGTGCGCCATTAGTAGCACGCCACTAGTATTTTTTACTAATGGTGCACCACGCAGTGCACCATTAGTATGTAAGAACATGCGCCATTAGTATGCCTCCCGGGGGGCCATATGTAACCATGTGCTTTGTCATACTAATGGCGCACTCTGAGATGATGCGCCATTAGTATCCTTTGGCATACTAATGGCGCACCTGGAGGTGATGTGCCATTAGTATGAATATTTGTTTTTTTTTACTTTTCTGATTTTTGCACAGGTTACAAAATATATTATTGGACAAAATATAGACAGCAGCACACAACAATAGCAGATTCATCGAATACAATGGAAGATTAGTCTCCGAATACAATTCATTGTATTAGTCTCCGAATTCAAAAGACCGAACAAAGATAAAACATTACAAGTCTCAAGACCGCGAGTATCGAGTTTGTCTTCACATTACAAGTTGATATCGATCATCTAAACTACCATCACATAGAAGAGAGCTGCGGTCATCACGATGAGCATCATCGCAATCAAACTGGTCTTCATCCGATTCCTCCAAATCTCCCTCCTCTCTCCCGCTGGATAGCGGGCGTATCTAGATTTGGCCTCCGCCCTAGTGGTGTACCCTTTGTAACTGTTACCGCTGAAACGGTGAACCTGTATCTGACACTCCTCCGAGTCGTCGTAGACTCCGGGAACCTTACCCTTGTACATGACATACGACGACATCTCTATGCACAAGCCAAACAACAGACAATACATAAGCAATATGTAAGTATGCAACAAAAGGATCAAAAGAGAAAAGCAGGACATTAATAGCACGATTCACGATCCTACTAATAAATAGCATTGATTACATCTAAGTTGAACGACTATCCAAACCAAAGAGACATACAAATTCATTAAAGTTTAATTACAACATGAGCCAATCAAAGTTTCAGAACTACACATCACTACTTTCGACTCGACTCATCAGACAGGAGCGTGGATGAAGCCGTCGTCTGTCGTGATGGTCATGAAATCGCGGTCATTGTCACCCTGCATTTGTAGCATTCCATCTATCTCACTGTTGGACGGTTGATATCTGTGGAAGAACTGCCCCGAGGTATGAAGGACATCTTGATGGATGATGTCCGCAAACTCCGACTGGATGTGATGGAATTCTTGTCTGAGGTCCGCGTCCTAGGTTGCCGACAACCTCGCGGCCCAATCTTTGAGACTATATGGTAGCAGAAGGTTATGATGTTCCCTTAGGATCGCCCGCATGTGATGGTGGGCGTAGTAGGCATCCTTCTGACCGCCAGGCGGCTGCTTGACGCAGCAGAACTTCATATTGTGTGAGAAGGTGTGCTTGCCGTACTTACGAACTGTCCTGGTGAAGGTGCCTCCAGATTTGGCGTACCCGGGGAGAACATCATCAAGAACTTTCTTGACATTTGTGTAGTCTATCTTGGAGTTACGGTTCGGGTCGAAATACGTGGCCATAGAATATTTCGGGCTTAGGAGGATGAGTGTGCAATGTGTGTCACTGCACAGAACATGGAATGTTAGAAAAAAAAGAACGATCAAAATCTAAGAAATCATATGTTACGGGGCGGTTAAGGGATGACTTACTCGGGAAAGTAAGCCACAAGGAAGTTATCCTTATCTGGGTTTGCGAGAATGACGCCTTCGAGGTGTGAACTCACAACTTGGCGGTCCCCAGCGCTGCTCAAGTGCTTGGCACACATGTAGAAGGGGTCGACTATCACGTTGTCCGGGGTCTTGTCTCTAATGATCCGCATCTCCATACTCAGCGAAAACAGCCGAATGAAGGTGTAGTGCAGCAGATGAAGGTTAAACATAGCAAAGATGTCATCAAACCGCAGGACGATCGTACCCTCGATGTCGCCATCCACAAAGCCCTTGCCCTCTGGCACCTTGGCCACGAAAACTGGGTATGCCAAATCATTCTCTCTGAGACGCTGCTTCTCCAAAGAAAGAACACTGTCGTGCAGACTCCGCATAGCGCCGGTTGCAGCATTGAGAATATTTGGTGGTAGCATCGCCCTACCCGCCACATGCACCCTCCTCGAGATATCCTTAGGTGAAGGTGGCCCGTCCTGAGCACGGATCGAACTCGGTGCCGGCTGGCTCGCACCGGCGCCCTTGTTAGTCTTTTGTTTCCGTCCCTTCTTCTTGATCTCCTGTAATGGGACCGAGTTCTTCTCACAGACCGCCTTCTTGAGCGTGTTGGGGCTGATAATATTTCGCACCTTAGCTATCTGAGGCTCGGTGAAGGCGGGAGCTGGAGGCGTCTCCTGAGAACTGAACGCCAGACGACGCCTGTTGCAATTGGATTTCTCTGCCGTATCAGCTAGATTGCGGTCGTCTTGGTTGGGTTCTTGAGAAAGAGGCCCGCAGAACTCGTCAACATACCCATGTTCGGCAAAGTACTTATCGACTTTGGTAAATGTACCATCGTCGTTGTCGTCGTCATCCGGATCCTGTGCCATAGGGATGTCCGTATCCTGTGCCATAGGGATGTCCGACATAGGGATGTCCGGCAGGTCCGGTAGCATTGCGGCATTCTTGCCATGGCTTGGCGCCAGCACGACTGGCGGTCTTGTCTGTGGGGTGGTGTCCCCCGCCCCCAAACGAATCTGGCTCTTCTACCAAAGCAGGGGCCAGTTTACGCAGGTGCTGAGGGTCATCTCATCTTCTTCGTCGGCCCCAACGGGTCGAATCGGAGGTAACAGCTCGTCGCAGCCTGGCAGCACCCGAACCACTTCAACCCTATACACTGTGGGTGCCATCAGACTACCGTGGAACATGCGGTTGCCCGGTTGAACGATTCTGCCCTTGGCGACATCGACCAACTCGCCGCCCACGAAGTGCAGAAGAGTGCAAGGAACGTCGGCGGCGCCCTGCGAAAACATGTAGGGCGTCAGGAATGCCCAGTCAAAGGCAAGGAGATGAAGTCATCGGCTGAGAGGCTTAGTTACCATGATGCCGTCGAGCTCTGCTAATGTCGAGGCACCGCCAACGGCGGGCGTGCAACTGACGGAGGGGGCGCTTGCTGGCGAGGTGCCGGCCGGCGTACACCCGGGTGCATTAAGCTCCAATGCCCGTGCCGGTGCCGGAGACACGAATACCGCCTCCGCCGGAGACACCAATGGCGCCGCCGGAGACACAAATGGCACCGCCTGCGCGCTGTGCTAGTTGCTGGCCGTGAAGTTGGGAACCGGGGGAGGCCCCTGTTGGCTGCCCGCAATCCACGTCGTCAGCGCATGAATCAACTTAGGCACCATGGCGTTGAGCTTCGTTCCCAGTTGTTGTTCCACTTGCTCTTGGACAAGCTCCGGAATCCGCGCCACTTGTGCCTTGAGTGCTTCAATCTCGCGCGTCTGGCTTTCCGAGCTGGTCTTTTTCTCCTTCCGCACACCAACGGTATAATATGACCCCCATTTTGTGGACAAGCCTTTGCCGGCCACACGACCAGCTGACGTCGGCTTAGTGAGCTTATCCTTGTTTTTCATTACGTTCAACGCCCTATTTAAAGGGGTGTCGAAAGGGGAGCTCTGAGACGACCCCGCGCTACTGCTTTTAGTTTCCTGCGGAAGGAACGTGAACCATTTAGAAATATTGGGGATTAATTAGAGTGAAACCATATGGAGCTAATTACGCGGGGGTGTATTCCTTACCAGAACAAGCTCAAGCGCCCTGGTCTTCGGATCCGTGGTAAGCTCCTTTGTTATCGGGTCCTCCTTGTACCGGGCCCTGACAAAGTTCCTGGTTTGCTTGTCACCGCTGTATTTCTCGAAGCGGGGCGGTAGGCCTTGCTCGGCACGCTCCGCGTCCTCCTTGTCCCATATAGGCTCCGCCACTCTGTAACCGCCGGGACCGAGTTTGTGTTCCCCTAAGTTCAACTCCCGCATTTCTTTCCCCCACTGACTTGATTCGGAGGTTGCGCTGCTCTCGCACTTGATCTTGAACTCCTTGTAGTCATCTTCACTGATCGAAGGATATTTTGCCTTGATCTTCTCATAACTATCACCTTTATCAATCATTCTCTTCACCGCGCTTCTCCAAGTAGACAGGGCCGTGCTCATCCTCGTGAGGGCGGCACTGTTCACTTTATTCCCTGAGAGGCGTGTGTTTTCAAAATCGGCGGGGAACTTGTATCGTTCATGCAGCTTCGTGAAGAGGAGGTTGCGCAAATTCCCTCGGTCCTTATGCCTAAGGTTCTCGGTGTTGATCGAGACAGTGCTCCGGAGAATGCACCCGAGCTGAAGCGAGTACCCCTTGACTATATGTTTGGGCTCCGTTGGATGCCCGTCGGAGTCCACTTGAGTAAATTCCTCCTTGAGGGTGCTAAGCGCATTCGGGCGCCGGTCCTTCCTTTGCTTCTTCGGTTGGCTGCCATCTATGTGTGCGCCGCCATCATCAGTGGTGGCATCCTCGGCGGCACCATCGGTGGTGTCATCCCCGACGCTACTAGGGGTTGTGTAGTCAGGATCAGTGTCTTCCGCGGCGTCCTCATAGCGGTGAGGTTGTTCCTCCATCTCCTGGGACAGCTCCGAGAATTGCTTGCCGCCCGAACCGCCGGCCTCATCGTTGTGGGCCATGTTTCGCTCTAAATAGGAAAAAAGTTTGGTCAAAAAGTTGGTTATTGTCAAGGAACAAGATCATGGTCTCATCATTTAGGGTTTGTCGACACCGAGGCATCCTAAAAGCTAAGCTCTTATCATTTAGGGTTTGTCGATGCCGAGGCACCCTAAAAGCCTAAGCGTACATCATGAAGATTCTCATCGACACCGAGGCACCCTAAAAGCTAAGGTTTCATCATTTAGGGTTTGTTGACGCCGAGGCACCCTAAATGCTAAGTTAAGTTTTCATCATTTAGGGTTTATCGATGCCGAGGCACCCTAGGTTGGGCCTAATCACTTGGCACTAATCACTTGGCTCTATTGCCACATATGTTGGGTTTATCATCTAGGGTTTATCGACGCTAAGGAGAATTCTAAGTTGGGCCTAATCACTTGGATCTATTGCCACCTATGGTTTAATGCATCAAGAATAAAGGGGCAGTTGATCCTACTTAATTAAGTACTAAGATACCCCAGCCCATGCATTAGTAGCAAGTACCCCATATGTCCGATTTTTAGCAAAGTCATGCTAAAATTCACGGAAAATTTCAGCATGACCTTTGCTGAAAAGAGGACATATGGAGTACCTGAATTTGCCGGAACGGAAGTTAATCGACATTCCGGCAAACTCAAGGGCCTCTTAGGGTACCTGCAAAATCATCACGACATAATGGTCGGAGACAAAACCCAGCCACAAACCATATGGTCCTCTGCTTTCATATGGACAAAAATCAGCTCAACTTATGTGAGCTTCCATTCCAGATATAAAAGGTCACCCAACAAAAAATCATCAATAGTTTAGCAAGTCTGTACAAACATAGAAAGAATAGAAAGTTTGCTGCCTATTCAAACACAGAAACAAAACACTACTTGAAACTTCTACTACATTTGGACCATGGCAATTTACTTTCATGGAGCATGACAAATGTATTGTACAGATCATGGCATTGTTTTTACTATATGCACCATTGCAAATTTCTTTTCTTTTTGCAACATGGCAAATTTCTTTTGCACCGGGCCATGGCAAATATAGTCTATGCATCATGAAAATTATAGTGTATGGATCATGGCATTTTTTATTCTACATTTTTAGTCTATGGATCATGCCAGGAAATTATTGTCTATGCATTTTTTTAATCTCTGGATCATGATCCAACAAGATTGCCATCTCCCATGGCAAATATAGCCTATGCATCATGGAATTTATACTGTATGGATCATGGCATTTTTTTGTCTATGGATCATGATCTATAGAAAATTTTAGTCCTTGTCATTTTCTGAAACATATTTTTGCCATGGCAATTTTGAATCAATAGACATACTTCTCAAAAGAGGCATGATCAAATTCTGGTGCTCTTGACTTACTAGTATTTATCTCTTATGACTGATGAATGTGCATTGAGTCTAGAAGCAAAGACTCTACAGTGAAATGAAAAAAACCTTGGAAATATATTTATGATAACTCTAAATAGATCAGAAGGTGCAGATGCACTTGTAAAAAAAGGTATGCATTTGCAGCAGCTTTGTTCTGATTATGACACCATTCTGTTAAGAAGGCAAAATAATATTATCATCCCAATTCATAGTTGAAGTTGAAGACCCTAAGCTTTAAAATGCCAAGTCTCACTTACGCATGTTAACTTATTTACCAGTTCAGAGCTATCACCAGAAAATATTAAATCCACATTGACCACATAATATTATTTTGCAACCACTCAGTTTGTCCTTGACTGGGACACTTGAAGCACAAAACAACTAATGCAGAGCTAGGTCTACTTTGGTTCTGACAGATCACATCCTGGTGCATATGTGGGGTTTTTTTACTTAGAAAATACAAAACTTCTATTATTGTTTTTATTTTTAACCAGAGCCTAACCACCTCTGCAGTTTACAAACTGATTCAGATAATCACTAATCAGGCATGGAAAATTATTTTAGCCATGATCCCTGAGGATTAGAGGCTCCACAAGTCAGAGAAAATTAGTGTCTCCACTTATGTTGTCAATGCTTGTTGTATGTTTGGCTTAAGGGTTTTCCTTTTCAAATTCTGACTCTATTTCTAAACAAAGTAGGCTTCTATCCTGTCTAGAATGTAATGAAGATGTCTTGGATAAGCTGAGTGTTGTAATGAAGATGTCTTGGTGAGACTTGATATATGTCCAAAATTAGAAAAATCACAAAGTACTTTCTCTACCTAATAAACTCCATATGACCACAAGGCGGGGCCAGGGCGCGGCCCGAGCGTAGTGGAGGCGCGGTCGCGGTGCGGTGAGCGCGCCTGGGCGGGGCCAGGGCGCGGCCAGGGGCTGAGGGGAGCACAGCCACGGGGGGCGGCAACCAGGAGCTGGGGCGCGGTGGTGCGACAGTCTACGGCGATGAAATCGAAGGGAGGAGGGGAACTGGTGCAGCTCACCGAGAGGAAGAATATGGCGAGCTTGTGCGGGGTCGGGGTTGACGAGGTGACGCGGATCGACGGTGAGGCCGCGGTGGCCGAAGGTGGAAGAAGACCTCGATCCGCACGATGCAGAGTCGTCGAGCTCGAACGGCTGGCCGTAGATGACGTAGAAGAACACTGCAGAGCTCCTGGACTCCTTGATAGGGTGCGGGGACTATGGTGGTCGTGGGGACGATGTGGTGTCGACGGGGACGACCTAGTCGGGTGAAGCAGCGCGAGGGGAGGGGAAGTGGGGAGGTGCGGAGCGGTCGCGGGGGTCGTCGGGGCGGGTGC
>NC_041383.1:750657582-750658129 GCF_002162155.2 Triticum dicoccoides | reverse complement strand
GCGCGGGGGTCGTTGGAGCGGGCCGGGGGTCGTCGGAGCGGGTGTGGCGGGGGAGGGAAGGGGGATCTGGTGAGGGAGAGGGAAGGGGGGATCGGGCGAAGGGGTATCTAGCAATAGCAATGGCGCACCACCCTGTGGTGCGCCATTAGTAGTTTTTTTTTTCTGATAGCAATGGCGCACCCTCCTCTGGTGCTCCATTAGTAACTTTTTTTGACAGCAATGGCGCACCCTCCTCTGGTGCGCCATTAGTAACTTTTTTTTTCATTATTTCTTGTTGCATCTAATAATTTGTTTTTTTATCAAATTTGTTATTTTCATGAGGACTAGAACAGAAGATATCATCAATTTTTTTTTGAAAATATCATCAATTTTTTTAATTGAAAATATCATCAAATTTGTTATTTGAAGATATCATCAAATTTGTTATTTGAAGATATCATCAAATTTCTTATTTGAAAATATCATCAAATTTGTTATTTAAAAATATCTTCAAAAAGTGGGAGAGGGTGCGGATGTCGGCGGCGGCGATGGAGCAGGCCGGGGGAGG
>NC_041383.1:750602533-750657391 GCF_002162155.2 Triticum dicoccoides | reverse complement strand
GGGGAGGGTGTGGTGGTTCGTCAGCGGCGGTGGAGCGGGAGAGGCTGCGGGGGGTCGGCGGCGGCGGTGGAGCGAGGGGAGGGTGCGGGGGGTGCTCGGCGGCGAGGGGGATCTGGCGAGGGGGGTAGCTATCAAGAGGGAGGGGGATCGAGATCGAGTGTCCTCATGAATATTCAATATTTTTTCATATTGAATATGAAAAAATATCATCAAATTTAAAAAAATATTCATGAATTCAAATAGTGCCCATGAAATTTAAAAATATTCATGATATCAAAAAGTGCCCGAGAAATGAAGGCTACAATTTAAATACAATCGATCTTAGCTACCTATCTGTTCACAATCTTCTTGCCATTCTTTTTCGCAAATGGAGTTCTTCTGTGGAACGGACGTCCTTTAGGTAAGGTGGTCCTGCTTCTTCTTGTGGTGTGTGCTGCTACTTCATTGTCGTCGTCATGTTCGATCTTCGGGTCGCCGTACTTGTCGAAGTCTTGCTCATTGGCTACTCCATCCATTCCGATGATCTTCCTTTTGCCTCTCCTCACGACAACACGACTGGGCTTTGGCGGGTCGGTAATGAAGAAGCATTGGTCCACTTTGGAAGCCAGTACCCATGGTTCATTTTTCGCGGTGACTTTTGCGCCCACGGTCTTGGATTTGGCTTCGGGTATAACCATGGTGGTGAAATACTGGTCTTCTTTTAGGACGCTCTTGGCCCATCTGATACGGAACATCGGGACCTTCTCTCTAGCGTAGCTCAGCCCCCAGATCTCCTCGATCCTTCCGTAGTATCTCTCCTTGTCGTTGCCGGTGTAGGATTCCATCGTTAGCCCGGAGTTCTGATAACCATCGCTCTTCATGTCCTTGTTCTCGGTGTAGAATGTGTAGCCGTTGATATCGTACGCCTCATAGGTCATCAGGTTGTGCTCGGCGCCCTGTGACAAGGCGAATATGAGTTGTTCTTCCGCGGAAGAATCCTCATGTAAAGGGTACGATAGAAGCTTCTGCTTGAACCAACGCGTGAAACATGAGTTGTGCTCTTTGATTATATCTCCGTCCGTCCTCTGTTGGCCTCGGTCATTGTACGTCTTCTCAATAAAGGTTTTGTGCTCTACCACCCAAGTATCGACCACGTCTATGTGTTGTAGTGCGACTAGGTTTGCTCTTTCAAAGTCGGCGAGTCGACCCTCGAAGTCGACATGCATTTCGCGGTGACCCTCACGGTGACCCCATCCAGCGAGCCTGCCGAGGTGCCTGTTGACGGGCAGACAAACGGGGTTCTCGATGCCTAGATAATTCATGCAGTAGGAGATGCACTCTTCGGTCAGAAAGCCTCTGCCTATACTTCCCTCTGGACGTGACGTGTTGCGAACGTATCCTTTGATGACACCATTCATCCTTTCGAACGACATCATGTTGTGCAGGAACGTCGGCCTGAGTTGGATGATATCCTCCACGATATGGACCAGCAGATGCACCATAACGTCGAAGAATGCGGGCGGGAAGTACATCTCAAGCTCGCATAGTATCACCATGATCTCTTCCTGTAGCCTTCTGAGTTGCCTCACTCCAATCGACTTTTGAGAGATGACGTCGAAAAAGTTGCATAGGCCAAATAGCGTTTCACGGACGTGCGCGTCCATGATCCCACGGATTGCAACTGGAAGTATCTGCATCATCAGCATGTGACAGTCGTGAGACTTCATCCCGCTGAACTTCTACTTCGCTGGGTCTAGGTATCTGCATATCTTCCCCGCGTAACCGTAAGGAAGTTTTACTCCTAGGAGGCAGGTGAAAAACTGCTCGATCTCCTCCTGACTTAGAGTGAAGCACGCGGGAGGGTAGTCATTTCCGGTCTTCTTGGCCTTTTTGCCTTTGCGACGACTTTCTGTGTCCTGCTTCGCCTCATCATCATCATCATCATCATCATCATCATCATCATCATCATTAGCGTGAAGCTCCTGCCTAATGCCCATTGATTTCAAGTCTGCCCTTGCTTTCGGCCCATCTTTGGTCCTCTCTGGCATGTTGAGCAGGGTACCAAGCAGACTCTCGCACATGTTCTTCGTGATATGCATGACATCAAGGCTGTGAGGCACACGGTGGATCTTCTAGTACGGCAAGTCCCAGAAAACAGACCTCGTTTTCCATACCTTCGGCAGCGGCTCTGGCGCCTTTTGCTTCTTTCCCGGCAGTGGGCAGTCTTTCCAATTTTTCAACAGCTCGTCTATTTCCTCGCCGCTCCTCGTACACAGGCATTTTCGGGGTTCGGTTTCACCATCAAACAGATCCTTGCATTTCCTCCATGGGTCATTGTTGTGAAGCCACCTTCGATGTCCCATGAACACGGTTTTTGAAGACCCGAGATCTCTATCTAGCTGGCGATACCTTGTGTCATCCATGCATCTTACGCATCCAGAAAATCCGTGGACTACCTGCCCCGCGAGATATCCGTAACCGAGATAGTCGTGCACCGTCGTGAGCAATGCGGCTCTCATAGGGAAATATTCTTTCTCTGTGGCGTCCCACGTATTGGCTGGCGTTTTCCACAGCATGTCTAGCTCCTCCTTCAGCAGCCCCAGATACAGATTGATGTCGTTCCCTGGTTGTTTCGACCCTTCAATTAGCATACTCATGTGAATGTACTTCCTCTTCATGCACAACCAGGGGGGAAGGTTGTACATCCACACAAATACAGGCCAGGTGCTATGTGTGCTTCTCTGGCTGCCAAACGGATTGACTCCATCGGTGCTCGTGCCCAGCACGATGTTCCTTGGATCCATCCCAAATTCTGGGTATTCGAAGTTCAACGCTTGCCACTGGCTCGCATCCTTAGGTGACTCAGCATTTTGTCTTTTTTATTTATCTCCGGATCATTTCCGTCATCTTCTGCTTCTTCTCCTCCCTATCTGCGTGCCAACGCAGGAGCTTTGCTACCTTAGGGTCCACAAAATACCGCTGCAGACGAGGAGTGATCGGAAAGTACCACACCAATTTTCGAGGAGCTTTCTTCCTCTTCTTGTATCGAGTGACGCCGCACACCGGACATATGGTAGACTCCGCGTGCTCGTCCCGATAAATGATGCAATTGTTCATGCACACATGGTATTTCACGTGCGGTAAATCCATAGGACACACGATTTTCTTCGCTTCCTCGAAACTGGTCGGGCACTTGTTCCCCTTAGGAAGATGTTCGTGCCAGAATGACATGTTCTCGTCGAAGCATGCGTCGGTCATTTTGTGTTTTACCTTCATCTCCAGAGCCATGAGCGTTACTTTCAGGCGGGTATCCTCGGGCCTGCATCCTTCATACAATGGAGTAACCGCGTCTATCTCCAGTTGATCCAGCTTGGCTTTCTCTCGGGCGGCAGCTCTTGTGTTATCCGTCTGCTTGAGAAGCAACTCTTGAATATGAGGGTCCTGCACCCAGCCTCCATCGTCGTCTGCTCCGACATCTTCATCTTCATGATCATGCCCTTCGTCTTGATCTTCCTCATCATCATGTACGACATCTTCTACATGATGACTGTGTATGGCATCACCGTCGTGATCATGTCCTGGAGATTCTTCGTCTTCTCGCCCGCCCTCACCGCGGTGGTTGTCTTGTTGCCCTTCCTCATTTCTTGCCCGGCCCCCATGGACGACTTCATAGTCATCTTCATCACCTTGCCACCGATAGCCATCCATGAAACCACGCAAGAGCAGGTGGTCCCGCACCTGCCCGGAATCCGGGTCCGCAATAAGGCTCTTCAGCTTGCATCTTCGACATGGACATCTTATCTCCGTCTCGTTCTTTTGAAGCATCTCTGCCTTCGCGGAGCTCAAAAACCTATTCATGATGCCTTCGGTCATCGTGCGGACCATGGTCGCCTGCGGGGTAGAGCAAAATGATATTTTATAACCAAGAAATAATTTGGCATGACCTTCCCTAAAAATAGGACCAAAAAGAATGCATAGTGCCAAAATTCTCGCCGAAACGGAAATGAATCAACATTCCGGCAAAATATTGGCAACTATCGCATTTCAAATACCGGTACCTGCAAACACAAACATATATGCAACACCACAAACACATGCAACATCACAAACATACATAGATCTAGCTAGGCCACAAAAAGTGCATGTGCACGTTGTTGGAGCGAGCTAGGGAGAAAAAAAGTAGATCTGCAACATGAAGATAGCTTTCCCCTTACTTACCTATTAAAAAAAGGTAATTTCACCACTTAATTTTGATGAATCTATGGTGCAAATGAGGTGAGGAGGAGGAGGCAGCCGAAAGTTTGGAGAAGGAGGTGGAGGGAATGAAGTGGGGAAAGTGAGTGGGTAGGTGTGGCTGTCCAAAATATCTTGTTGGGGTCCCAGGTTACTAATGGCGCACCACCAGCAAATGCGCCATTAGTATGCCTGCTTACTAATGGCGCACCTGCAGGTGGTGCGCCATTAGTAGTTTGCAAAAAAGTAAAAAAAAATATACTAATGGCGCACTGTCTGTCTAGTGCGCCATTACTAGTTAGAACTAGTAATGGCGCACTTCGGTCGGATGCGCCATTAGTATGTATGTAAATATGAAAAAAAAACTTTATTACTAGTGGCGCACCGTTTTTCTGGTGCGCCATTAGTGTCTTCCACACTAATGGCGCATCACAAACTAGTGCGCCATTAGTATATAATAGTGGCGCACTACAACCCTGATGCGCCATTAGTGTCAATCCTATCTATAGCCCTTTTCCTAGTAGTGTGAGGAACACATATCGATCGGCGGGCGACCATTTAGGACAGGTATTATATACATGTGCTGTCGAGAACTAGCACCACGTAGTTCAGTTGAATGTAATTAAATCCGTCATGTTTGTATAACAATCCGGTATTTTATATGATTTCCGTCGTTTTTTATATCAAATATCAGTTTGTCTACGTGTTTGCGTGAATTTTGTCCGGTTGGATGGCGTAATTTGCGGGTCGCCGGTCGGTCTGCGGGCGGCTCGGGCGGCGTCGTGGGACAAAAAAACACAGCTCGTGCGAGCTCGTCTCCAACGTGCGCGCTAGAGGATGCATGACAGCATGAGCACCCAAGCCATTCCTTGTTCATCGGTGGCAAAGGCACCGGTGGACAAAAGGGTCGCCAATATTTTGGCTACCCCGGGCAAGATCCAAACAGCCCCTCCCAACAGATTCAAATCCCTCGTTCGCCGTGGAATTATGCCATGTGTTGTTTTCATGGACTAGCAAGATGCCCGTGCATTGCACGGAACATCAAGATGCATTTTTTTACAAACTCCTGCATGCATGCAAAGGATAATTAATGTCCTCCTTTGCTAGTACCACGAGGCAAACACCATTAATATTGTATCGATTAGTGTTAGTGGCCTTGTATATCTGCAAATTGTAGAGTAATTTTGATAGTGACCCCTTGTATATAAAAATGGAGGGAGAAAAGTTGAGAGATAAGGTGAGGAGGAGTGGGGCGTGGTGGTGACTGGTGGTCGGACTGGGCGGAGGCATGGGGATGGACGGCGCATTATGTCTAGGTTTGTATCTCTCTCACACACACTACGTAGGTGGGGGACGTGCACGAAGAGAAGAGGTGCACGCACGGTGCACGTACTCCCGTATCTTTCCCAACCACACCCGCGCGGGTACACGGTGGAGCTCATTTCTGTACGAAAAAGGCAGCCCACGTGGTAATTTGGCACGTGTACTGGTTGTCCACTTGGTGGAGGGAGGGTCGTCTACCAAGGGTGAACAAACAAATTGTGACTTGACGTGTTATGTTAAAAAAAGAGGCAAACCATGTGGGGCCTACCTTAGAGGCAAGGCTCTATACACTGGAGTAATTTTGATGTGTCCCGTCAACTCGCAGAGCAAGGAGAAGCTTGCTTAGTACGCCGTCTCCCCCACCCACGGGCGCGGTGGCTCGCAGGATGAGGTGAAGCTTGCTTACAAGTAGTAGTAGTAGTACTCCTACTACTGTACGCCTTACGCCCGCTCCCTCGCCCACACGCGCGATGGCTCGCAGCACGAGGTCTTTACTCCCACTAAATTTCCATGAACTTGTACATGCATTGGTTAGTTTCCTCTTGACACTGCTTGCGTCAGGTGATCTAACGCACCTGGAAATCCAACATGTAATGGTACTACTACTAGTATAGTAGAATTGAGACTTATCAAACGGAAAAACGAATGTTTTTTAGATGAGCCCTATAAACCCTAGTGGGTACGTATTCCGTAAAAACAGATTTTTCCAAAACCAAGTCACTCCCTTTCATGAATTCTGTAGTATACTCCTTCGTCGACGCTCCCTTTCATGAATTCTGTACTTCCTGTCACCGACATGTGGGACATATAGCAACCGGGTCGACGTGTCAAGCACCAAATAACAGTGTAGAACAGCAGGGGCACGCACCCCACTCGTACAGGCCCAGTAGTAGTAATGAGCAATGAGACGTCAAATCACAATGCCGCACCTTCCTAGACGGACGAAGCAACCATTATTTCACACTTCGGTTCGCCATCATCTCAAACCACGTAGTATTGCTTCTGCCTCAAGAGGGACACGTGCATCGCCTTGGTACATCATGACACATGGGACCGCATGACAGGCCATGCTCCCCCGCCGATCGCACGGTAAAATCACCTCATTTTACTATACTTACTTCGTATCGGTTTACTACATGGCATGCATGTCGTTCTAGGTTGAGAATTTAACTGGCTATATATGTGATGAACAGTACTCCAGCCTTTTAAAAAATGTATACTTTTGTACAGTAGTACTATCGATGGATTGCGCCGTGGAGCAAAAATTGAAATTAAAAAAAAAGTGGTACATATAGAGAGCACTCGTCGCCAAATTATGCATATAATACTATTAAAAAAGCTAGTATGTGCTTAATTGGGGGTGCTAAATTCTATTAAAGAAATACTAGTAGTATGTATCACACTGAGGAGTTAAAGTAACGAGAAGAAACATAACATAGTTCTGCTGGGGCTCAGCACAACACACCCCTCAAATTCAACTAAGCACACCTGAAATTAAACTATGCAACTAATCCGATAGACACTGCATTAGAACCACCATGAGCAACGATACTGACACCTTACTCACCGGAGGAGTTCTCGTCCATGTCCTCGACTTCGTCCTTGTCCCTCTTCCTCTTGGCCGATACTTGTTTGCTTGAACCGCACACTTGGCTCTTGCTCTTCATACAACCCTTGTAGATATTGAAACAATGGTAGCCATCCATTGCAGCGTAGTGGATGTGGTCTATATCTAGTACATTCCACTGCCATGCATGACGATGAAACGTGTAATGAGGTTTCTCCAGTTTACCGTATGAAGGATGAACCATGGCTCCTGCTAGGGTCAGCATTGAAGGCTGGCCACCGGAGGGCAGCAGTCGATTCTTCTAGAGGTCGAAGGGGTTGCCTACAATGAGGCCTATCCGACGCAGGACTTGTTTATCGTTACCAAAGTCTACAGTAACGAATTTGACTAGGTTGCTCTCGAGGAAGTTCTTAAAATCCAGGCATTCAACATCGGCATGGCATATGTGGTAGAACAAGCATAACTCATGCACGCAAACCTGGATCACGGCGGGCTTCTTCCTCTCTTCGTCCTTTAGATCCCTCTCTCGTCCCAAGACTGTGGTGTACTCAACATCTAGCCCAGTGACCCGCTCATCATCTGAGTCTTCGAACATGCGTCTGAAGCGAGAAAGGCATCCTTTCACCGTCGCGGAAGAACGGGTGTAGATGACGTCGAACTCATCGCCGGTGATGGTTCTAACCTTGTACTCACTGCCGATAGTGAAGATTTGGGACACCATGGATTTGGGAGGAGGGTTAGGATTAGTGGAACTGCCGTAATGTGAATGGACGGGATGACTAGGAGCGAACCGTCGTAGTATTGAAGGACGTGCGGGGATGAGTAGGAGCGAACTGCCACCGTGCGAAAGGCAGGGTAGTGGCTTTCCATTCTCCCATGATACGGGCTTCCGAGAGCCCTTGGATCTGAGATCGAACGGTTGCAATGCATGATTCTACACCTATGGGTGAATATCCTATCCTGGAGGGTTATTCTATAATTTTTCAGCAACTTAGCATGCGACCGTTTGATCTCAGATCCAAGGGATGCTAGCAGCCCGTATCATGGTCGCGCCTACCACGACCGTCGCGTCGCTCGCACGGTTGCGCCCTTGGAGATTTAACAAGGTGCGTTAGGCTATCTAATGTTGGCATGTCATACATAGTCATCACTTAGTGACTCATACTACAACAAGGTTAGCTAGAAGGTTGGCTATACGTGTATTTTTTTACTCCTCTCTATCTCTTTCTTCGTACTCCCTCCATCCCATAATATAAGAATGTTTTTGACACTAGGACACATGGAGTACTAGTATTTATTGCATTTGCCAAGGAGTGACCTCTTCCAATGAAATGGTGTTGCTAAGTTTGCTTCATTTAATTAGCTATAGACTCAAAATTGTCTTTTCACCTAGGTACACGCGCTTAGCACCGTTTCTTCCTTGGGTCACCAAACTAGTCTCTCTCTTCTTGATTAACTTGCCACATCAGACTTTATGCCTATGTGGCAAGCTTAGCACCTGTAGGAGCAAGTAAAAGTATATACAATAGTGTGCTTTACATGGCATTTTTGTATATGTGGAGGAAAGAGAGGCAAGGAAAAAGTGGAAAAGTGGGCTCTCATGCAAGAGCCAACCTCTACTACATGGTGGAGCATTGGGAGATGCACCTGTATGGAGGTGGTCAGGAATCGGGTGACTCACGCTAGTCGTAGCGCCGCAGTTAAAATGATAATGGCAAGTCAAATCACGGGGCCCCACCTGTCCAGCAGTAACTCGTTGTCAAATCACACAGCCCTATGTTTGCAGCAGCCTACTCCCTCGTCTTCTCGCGTCTCTGTCGAACCGACTAGGCGGAACTGTCCCACCTACCGTGCAGGAAAAGCCCCGCCCTCGACTTTTAAATACAACTACATCCGCTTAAGAATCCAATGATATAGTAGTACTTTTTGTGACATAGTAACTCATATTTAGTTAGTCAAATGGATGACCTAGAACTACATGCACGCCCTATAAACCGAGACGCCTAAAAATAAAAAACCGAGATGGAGAGGGTAGTTCAGCACATATCTTTTTAGATCAATATAGTCGGGATTCACCAAGGATCAAAACCAAGTGGTAGGCTGCTCCTGTCGTGTTGGCGTAGCAACTCAAGCAGGGTCAGTCCGCACACGAAATGGCGACACACTTAACAGGACCCCTTTGGCCGACATGTGGCTCATCCACCGTCTTGTTCCACATGCGATGCACCAAATTACAGTTCGGAGCAGCGGTTCAAACTGGAGGCACCCCGGTCGTAGCGCCGCAGTAGTAGAAAATGAGAGACGAGGGGTCAAATCACAAAGCCCCACCTTTCCTGCATTAAGTTGGACGGATGAAGCAACCATCATTTCACTCAGCGCAAGAGCATAAAGAAAAGAGAAAACAATGATGCGTGCGGTAGCTACCTAGGGCACCCTAGGGTAGGGTAGGGGTCTCCACTACATATCCTTTTTTTTGAAAGCATCTCCACTACAAATCGGCTTCTCCCTCGTCCTCTTGAATAAAACCGATGATGAGTGCGGCGGTAGGGTTTTTAGGAGTACTACGGCGTGCGGGGCCACGTCGTAGTAAACGGGTTCGAGTCGACGCATGTGTGGGCCGCTTGGTTTTACGGGAACGAGGCATCATTTTGGGTTCGAGGACCAGTGGAGATATAGTACGTACAAAAAATTGTGGATGTAGGTTCGACCAAAAGTCAATGATGGATTGAACGCATGAGATTTTGAAACCAAATTATGAATAAATACACACTATAGCATGTAAATCTTTGAGTCATATATGCATGATGTAGATGTTCGTTTAGTTCTTATAGTTCATCTCATTCAAAATCAATTAGTTTTATAAAAATGTTAAGATGCGTGGGGTTTTGCATTGTAAAGCATAAAGTAAAAACAAATAATGGCAATTCATTTAGAAAAAAAATTATGATACAGAAGATTCTAGAACAAAGGAGAAGTGCTTGTGTTTTGAGGTTTGTGCATTATGCTTAAGTTCAACCATGGAGTCTTCTAAATTGTACATGTGGCAGATCTGGTGGAATGTTGATGATATCCAACGGCCAGTAGTGCTAGGATTCACCATCGCTGCACTATCAGATTAGCTTCATCCAGCAACCATCTTTCAAAGTTATTGGCACACTATATAGTTCTTGTGCCATAGTTGCATGTTTTGAAAAAAAAACTACTAGTGGGTTGTACTATCTATTTAGGAATAGAAGATGTATACATGGAAGTTGTAGGGAAAGAGATGACATGGAGCATCTCAATTCCTATGAGTAGGGATTGGAAAAGAGATGTCATTTGGTTCACATCATAGGAACTTTTCTATTGAATCTAGAGATGACATGTATCTCAATTCCTATGAGGAGGGATTAGAAAAGATATGTAATTTGGTTCAGATCATAGTAACTTTTCTATTGAATATACGCTAATGTTTATTTTCCTTTGAAGTTAAGGGAGTATAGGAATCCATTCATTTGAACCAAGTGGCTCTAAAGCTATAGAAATGATATCATGTTTATTTCCTTTGAAATGTGGAGTATATGAATCTATTCCTATGAACCAATTGGCTCTAAAGGAAAAAAATCCTATAAAAATCATATCATATAGAGTTCCTATGATATTCCTCGACACCAAAGGATGGTTGAAATTGATGCGGGTGATACGATGGTCTTATTTTGTAGACTCCTCCCCCATCTTTATAGTTACCTCTCGAAGATGAATGAAATGATATATACAGGGTATCCTACATGTGCAATTTGGTACACGAAAACTCGATAAAAGTTTGCGAGGTTCGAATTTTCAATAAAGCTATATGCACTGCATTTCGGAACGGAGGGAGCATACGGCAGTTGCCAACACTCACGTGGAAGATTTGTGTGTAGGAGGAGTGTCTGTTCTGTTAAATGACATGGCAAAACAGACACTATCGGATGCCGATCTAACAGTTCTTATGGCGTTCGTCAGGAAAAGGCTTGTGGCGAATGTTTGTCGGATAATGATTTACGGACACATTCATTACATTGATACGTGCCCCCTCCCTCTCACGCACATGCACCCTCACGAGTCACGACTCTCCCGAGTCCTCTCGCAGACTCGCACGTTGCACCCATCTTCTATCTGCAGGTAGACGTCACGCACATATGTGCTCTGCACACCCTACCCTCAGAACTTCTAAAAAACAAAAGACATCACGCACATTTTATTTTAGCTCACACATCACACACTTATACTATTACTCTTGCGGCGAACGTTCTTTGGGCATAGAATATTATACTCTCACGAAGAGAAGCGGTGCACGCACGCACTAGTTCTCTCACACCCACTCACTGGTACACGTAGGAGTGCATTTTTTGAAGCTGGTACAACAAAATCACTCCACTATATATATAAGCAGGAGCCTGAGTGCTTGCTTTACTAGGGTTACTCTCGTTCACTCTCTAATGCTCTCCAGATCTAAGCAACACATAGGTGGCCACACTCTCTCGTAGCTCACGGCTGGTCACAAATCCGGCCGGACAACCTCGACCGGGGCAGGGGTGTAGGTGCATCGTTCACGCTGTCGTCAGCGGTGAGGGAGGAGACCAACGGCTTCCCGCTCGTCCCGATCGGCGGCCGTGTCGTTCTCTCTGAGAGAGCGGCGGCTCGGAAGTGCCTCCAACCCCTTCTTCCTCCCTGCGGTATTGTGGCCACGATGCGGCATCCCGACACCGTCTTTTCCACATGTCGACGACCCTCAGGTATATATTCCTTCAAAACCTGCCTTGCTCTACTGCCCCAGCTCCCTTCGTGTGGATATTTTTCTACTTCCGCCTGCTGTTCCAAAGCCACCTAGACTTTTACTATTATTAGAGGTAAAGCTAGTTCATACAGTCGACTCTAAGAGTTGGTTCAAACAGGGAAGAAAGTGGGAAAGCTGTAGCATGAATCTAGGACTTGGTTCTAAGAGGAAACGGGGGAAAGTAGTAGATACTGGCTACCCAACCGGTCTCTTGGTTTAAAAGACGAATAAAGCATGGTGGATGGCGAAGGGTGGGGGGAAGTGGACCTATCTCTTGGTTGAAAAAGGAAAGAAAGTGACGGGTGTTGGGGGACAACGCAAATGAGAATGAGCAGGTCTAGATTTCCTTTGCTCACATAGGAAAATGTCACCGAGGAGATAAAAAATGGGACAAATGCAGACATGCTGCCTGAGTGTTTGCCGCTCTCGGTAGCCACATCTGCCTCACCACTTTATGCCCCTGCTGTCCCTACACCCATATCGCTACCGTTAATGTAAAATCACATGAAGCATTAAGCAATGCCACCTAATGTCACTATAAGTAATGGTCTAGTGCCGTCGATAAATTGAAGCAATGCCACCATCATTTTATGAAGTGCTTCCGTCTTGCTTTATTTCCCTTGAATTGTGTTTTTGCAGTTACACTTAACTCTCACACCGCTAACATTGCTTCATCCCAGTGGAACTGCACAAATTTGATTGCACATTTACTGACCATGTACTACTCTCATGACAGTAATACTAATGCTATTGTTCTGCATGTTAATCTAGTGGCATTGTTGATGTGATGTGATGCTACTTACTTAAGGACTCTTCATACTGTCAATCTAGTTCCAATTATAACACAATAGATGCTGCTGTTAATCATACGCCACTGCAAATATCTGTCACTATTTAAATAACCGTATTTCGTATTTGCGCGAACAGGGATGTCTGTCTCCATATCGTTTCGGGATGTCTATCTCCGTATTGTTTCTATCCGCACAATCAAAAGCACACACCTCAGTTTTAGTACAACTGTGCAAAATGAGATGGCTATCGTCGTTGCCGTCATCTAACCTCTAGTCTTCAAGGTATTCCTACATTGGTAGTAACTGAGGTAGAATGACCAACACAATCTAAAAGAAGCTGATTCGTACGTTTTACTTCCTGATTGCAGTGCAGGGACGAGCAAAAACAACTGCATCCTAGTCCGGAATGCACTTTCTGTTAGTTCTTCCACGGAACAAGGACTAGCTGGCACGGCTGCACGGCGGTTTTTTGGACAGGTGCACGGACAAGAGGCATTGTGGTCTTCTTATTTCTGCAAATAACGGTGCTTAAATTTAGTGGAATGCACAAGCATTTCAACTGGTCAGTACACTGCATGGTTCAGTTCAGCATCCAGCTGAGACCACAATTATAATTGGTTATTTTGGAATGAGAGAACCTAACCCTGGATGGTGGCAACAAGAAAAAACCAGAGTGAAATCCAGGAAATTTAAGCCTGCCGGGAGGCCCTTTGCTCAGAGAAGCCTTGCTTGTTTTTTCCTGATTTGTAAACCTTCTCACAACTTTGTCTTTTGCTGTGAACTAGTATATGTTTGTTATGTTCTATGAATCATTGAGATGTATAAAATTTCTTAACTTATGCTTTTCAAGTTTTTTATGAAGACGAGTTTAATGTGAGTGTTCCACATGAGCGCTAGACTAGCGTGTGAACATTTGGAATTTATTACATTGTGGCCTCAATTAACTGCATGAACCACTGTAACAAGATACATAGTTGCTTATATGTCAGACAACAGATTGTTGATTGTTAGCTGGTCGATAGCATAGTGTTGAAGCGAGCTGAGCCAATGTGCCGTGTTTTGCACAACTGCTTACAAGTGGGGTAGCACCAACAGCGTTTAGAAGTACTTATGTATATGTTGGCGCACAGTTCTCGAACGAATGCTCTATTTCATCAAAACTCACACTGCTCGTATGATAAACCGTGACAACTTATGTCTTACCATGCCATATTCATGAAAAAACTAGTGAGGACACATCTGTTTCGGCAACAATTACGATGGGTCTAACATGATTCACGGGCACACAAAAGTAGCAGCAGTTCCCATAGACGGATTCAAACAGAGTACTAGCCCCAGAGGGGTCGATAACAGGCAAGGTTCGGATAATTAGACATAATCCAAACTACTATTAAACACTAGCTGGGGCAACTATTTCATGCCTCGATCTAATTTGGGCTGGACACAAGACGGACCTTGCCATGAACATCATCGAGGACGTCCCGCAGCAGCTCAATCCTGTGAACCTTCATGAAGACAACCTTGTGGCCTTGCCACTGATAAACTTGTTTGTGTAGGAATGCCACGTCATCTTCCTTGGTAAGCTTGACAAGAATAGTATGCCTCACAAACGAAGGAGTAGCTTTGAACTTCTTGTGGTTCAGTACACCCTGGACAACACGCCTGACAAATGTGAGGCTGGAATACAACTCTTCATTGGTATAACCGCAAATGGCTTCTAGGATCCAACAGCCTAAGAACTTTGTTTTCCCAGTGCATATATTCAGGTCGTCCGCCTCATAGCGAGTGACATGTACAACTACACAATCCTTGTCTGCATCAGGGCTCTAATTGAAACAGAAACAAATTCTGAATTACTTTTCATTATAAGAAACAAAAGTTATTTAAACCACTATGTATAGAATGGCATCGAAGCTAAATTTTTTTGCATTATTAATCACCACATACATCCTTTTCTAAAAAAAATCACCACATACTTAGATGAAAAACCACAATCGAGATCGACAAAGAAGGAAATCACCTTGGGCAGCTCAGTGGGGGGGGGGGGCACATCCTCGAAGGGGGAAAACTGCTCCTGCAGTGCCACGGGGGTTGTAACCTCAAACAGGGCGTTGACCATATCAGTAGTGGCCGTGAGCATATCTGGGGTCGGCTCGGTGGTTGCCTCCATCTTCTTGGAGCTCTCTGTCTCATGCGGATCAGCCTCCCGCGTCTGCTCCAATATCGGCAGATCTTTACCTGGTTCTCCTTGGTCCATCATGAAACTGACGAATACTAGGAGACCACTGAAAGGAAAACACAATCGCAATGACAATGAAGAAAAAGAAAGTGAGGATCGGTTACTGCTTTGCAAGAGTTCTTTTTTTTCTCTGAATGAAAATATACCAACATCACAGATCCGCTTACCTTCCCTTCGTTGGGAGAGAAGAACAGTGGCAAATGCGAGTGTTGCCTTTCTTGAAGATGGTGAGGGAGAAGGGGATTCAGCGAAAAGTGAAATGATGGTTGCTTCGTCCATCAAACTTAGACTACGGGGAGGTGGGGTTTTGTGATACGATGGCTCGTTACTGCCGCGCTACGACCGGGGTGACTCTCCGCCTGCATACTGCCTTCTAATTTGGTGGATGGCATTTGGGCCCGCGCGCTGCATGGCGCGCATGTCGGTGAACAAAAGTATAACGGCATTCAGTAGAGGGAGACGTTTCAATGACCTAGGAGGAGCCAGAAGCGGCAGAGTGTCTCCACTGTACTAGTAGTAATTGTTTTTCTGGGTAGCTGTAGAGTGTCTCCACTATACTAGTAGCAATTGTTTCTCTGGGCCCAAGACAAAATAGCCCATCCACACTAGTAAATAGTAAAACCAATTCAAAAGCCCATATATTTACTAAATGAGAGGCGCTATCCACACCCAGCACACCGCCCCCCCAAAAAACCTGGGTGCTCTTCTTCCTCTTCGCACCCACCCACCTCACGTCAGCTCGCTCCACTCGTACCCCCAAATTCCTCACCTCACTCCTACAGAAAACCCCATCTCCCCTTCTTCCTCACAACTACAGAAAACCCCCAGCTCCCCTTCTTCTTCGCTCGCACTACAACTAGGCTCGTCATTCGTTACTCTGCTCAAATCCGTGAGCGCGACGCGACGCCCTCGAGGAAAATGGAGTCGGCTGACCCCAGCGCCAAGAAGATGAGGCTCCCGCCAGCGGTGACGCCTGTTGTAGATCCGCACCCGGCAGCGCGGGGAGAAGCGGCGACCCCGCCCCCACCAGATCCCAGGAACCCGTAGAATCTCGGGTGGACCGCATCAGCGATCTCCCGGACGCCGTCCTTGGGGAGATCATCTCGCTTCTCCCCACCAAAGATTGCTGCCGCACCCAAGTCCTCTCAATTCGGTGGCGCCCTCTATGGCGCGCCGTGCCCCTTAATCTCGACTGTCGTCAGCTATCTCTCTTCAATGATTTTGAAATCCCCAGAGCCATCATCTCCTCCCACCAGGGCTCCGTTCAACGCCTCTGCATCCCGTCATGCTACCTAAGCAAGCATACCATGCCCTGCACGGTGGACGCCTGGCTGAAATCCCCTGAATTCAGAGAACTACAGCTGCTTGAGTTCTACTATTCCCCTGGAAATCACATACCACATACCGAACGCCATGAACTTGTGCCCTCAGCACTGATGTCCATCTCGCGGTTTTCCTCCTCTCTCCACACCGCCACCTTTGTGTTGTGCTACCTACCAGACAATCTGGTACTAAAACTTCGACTCCCATTTCTCAAGAAACTTTCACTTGTGCGGGTTCGTATATCGGAGGCCTCATTGCACAGCATCATCCACTCCAGTTGCCCTGCACTGGAGTGCTTGGTGCTTGTTTTCACAGTTAGAATCGGTTGTCTCCAAATAAAGTCGCCTAACCTTGTAAGAATTGGAATTTCTTTTGACGGAAGGCAGCTCATCATCCAAGATGCCCCTTCACTTCAAAGGTTGATCCTTGATTCTAGTTATTCACCGTTGCAAATAACCGTCCTCTCTGCGCCTAAACTAGAGACCTTGGGTGTAATACATGATCTCTGTGCTCATTTCAATATGGTGTTTGGCTCTAGAGTTCTTCAGGTACTTTATATTATCATCTACACTTGTAACCATAAGCTGCATTTTAAATTTCTACGCATAATTTATATATCATCTTAGAGTACACATTTTGTACTAATATTATGTTTTATGCTCAATGAAGAGTTTCTCCATGGATGGCCTATCAATGGTGCTGGATTCTGTCGAGATCTTATATATCCAAATGAATAGTTTTGATATGAACAAGATTATTGGCTTGCTGCAATGCTTTCCATGTCTGGAGAAGTTGTATATAAAGGTGATAATTTCACGCACATTGGAAGCCCGCATATAGTGTACTAGAATTAACCGTTCAGCTGTTGCTCTTTCGACACTCTTCTTTTAGACCTTAACTATTTTCAATCTTCATGTCTATTTTGGCAACAGGACGGGGTAAGAAAGTTATAACCAATCGGTGGATTCATAAGCATCGGGATTTTCTCACTTCTCATGAGATTCGATTGAAGACAATAATGCTAGAACGATATGTAGCCAACCGTGCAGACACAAGATTTGTCACATTCTTCCTACTGAATGCGAGGTTGCTATTGTCCATCAGGCTTAAGCTTATCAGCAGCATGGTCTTGATGGATGGGTATGTCGAAGAGAAAAAAAGGAGTTTCAAGTGGGCAAAAGAGCTTCTGAACGTGCCGGGCTTCTATTACAACATATTGTGGTCATAATCCAGTAAATTTTACGACCCAGGATGTTCATTCTATGGACCTGACCGATCCATTTGACTGTGACTACTAAAAACTGTGCTGGAGTTAGATGTTGTTGCCCTTTTCAATCTGGGTTTTTTCGTAAACCTGAGGAACAATTAACCCTCGTGCTTTTGTACAGTTTGTAAGCTGGAGTTAGATGTTCCTGCCCTTTTCAACTCAGCTGTGACTGTCATATTTTCTTTGAACCAAGGCAAATGGATTGCCATTCGTTTAATTTAGAGTGAAATATTGTAACAAATCCCAACCAAGGGAAATAACATCACTCTCGCTGGCTGCTTGAGCTCAATGTGCATTACAGAAGCCAAGTGATTAACCCCCACCAGCACCCACAAACTTATTTCGAACTAGCACATCAAATGGGCTATAAATTTTCATAGGAAAGGCTGCTTGACCGTGACAGATTTGGATTTTGACATTTGGGACCCACGAGGAAATAGCCTATCCAAGGTGGTGTCGACCTACTAGCCAGTCAACAAACGATTCTGCCTACCAGCCGTTAGATTGACATCCAACATCTGTCGTGTATCTTCTATCTCTTGTCTTCTTCTTCCTCAAGCCGCGCAAAGCAAACCACCCCGTCGGCTCCGCCTGCTCACGCCTCCCATGGCTGGCTGCGCCTCCGCCGCCCTACCATACGTACCCTCCAACGTTGGCCAGTCCCTCCTTCTATTTCCCCACACGTCCTGTTATTATCCGGCGATGCCACGCCGAAGCTAGTCAACCCTCGTACTCCCCTCCGCCTGCGACTGGACCGGCGCATCTTCAACAGCTCCTGTTCGTTCCGTCCGAGGCCTCGCCGTTGTCCTCCGCCTTGCGGCCTTGGTTCGCTCACCGTGCACGGTGCGCCGCCCTCTTGCGTTGTCAATGTCGTCAACAACCGAGAAGAACAAGGAGATGACTATATGTGGAGAGGATGACAGTAGGGACCCACCAGCGTCATGGCAGTACGCAAGCAAGTGCCTCTATAGTACAAGCCCAAAAATATGGTTCCTCCTAATGGTTGGACATCTGGGGCTCACGCCATTATCAATGTAGTCAATAAACGAGAGAACTACACTACGAGCGGCTGACACCAGGACCCAGCAAATCACGTAGTTTTTTTGAGGAACAAGCAGTTGTTATTTATACTAGTTTTAGCGACGGATCAGGGTAACAACAGGGCTGCGGCCCGTCTAGCCAGGGTTTTATTTATGTTTACCACATCATGAGCCCAGTTGTGTTTTTTTCTTGCTGAAAATGGCTAGCCCAGTTCTATTTTTTAACAGAAATACCCAAACAAGGCCTACTTGCTTTACCGGCCCTGCAGGGCTGCAAATCTTTCAAGACGAGGAGAGTTTCATTCGGTTTGCTCAAAAATGGGTGTACATTTTTAAAACACATCAAACCGGGAATTAGTTTCAATTTTTTTTCATTACAAGATCTTAAATTCCATTGATTTTTATGCGTGGACAATTATTTGGATTTTATATTTATATAAATTATTTTTCAAAATAGTTTGAATGTAAATCGATATTTTTGGATTACAAACAGTTGACCGCACTGAAATATGCAAAATTTCGTATAATTTTTAACCGTGGCCACAATATGGGGTGTAATGCTAACAAAAAGAAGATGGGCTCCAAAAAAATTCTTAAGAATTAGCAAATGGGATGTACATTATTAGAAATAATGGCAGATGGGCTGAATGCTGTTTTCCATAGATTTGAGGCTGACTTGTGCGCCTACTACAGGTTGACGCATATGCTTTCACAAAAAAAGGTTGACGCACACGCAACGCCCTGTCAACTTAGTCAACACACGAGAGCAGTGACTGTTGGATGTCCATCCAACGACTGTCGTGCTTCTTCAATCTCTGCTCTTCATGCTCCAGCCGCTCAAACAAGCGCCGGCGGGACTGCTTGCTCCCTCCTCCCGCGGCCGGCTATGCTGCTGCGCAGGCATCATGGCCCCACCGTACTCCCATCGTTGGCCTAGCCATCCCTCTACTCACCCACACATGCTGTTATTCTCCGGCGACGGCAAGTATTCCCTCGCTCCATGTCGTTCCCTTCCTCGGCCTCGCCTTCGTCCACTGCCCTGGTGCTCTCGGCGCGGCCTGGTCAACGTGGTCAATGAATGACATCCATCGGAAGTGGACTGTACGTGGAGAGGCTGACAGCTGGGTCCATGGCCGCACGCAAGGAAATGCCTCCTTATTACGCGCAAAATAATTATTCCTCCACCTGACAGCTAGGACCCACAGGAAGGGCCTCTGTATTTCGCGAAAAAAATGTTCCCCCCGCCGACTGGTCGGACCCACCAGCTATATCTTCACACGCAAGGAAGTGCCTCCTTATTACGCCAAAAAAAATGAATACCCCCCTACTAGCTGGGACCCACCATATTGTTGGGGTGACTTGTGGGCCTACTAAGTTGAAGGGGACAGAGGGCTTTGTCAACTTAGGCAATACTCCAGTGACTGTATGGCGTCCATCCAGCGGCCATAGTGCTTCTTCAACCTCTGGTATTCTTGCTCCAGCCGCCCAAAGCAGCGCCGGTCGTTCTGCCTGCTCCTGCCTCTCGTGCCTGGTTGTGCTACCGCGGAGGCCTCACCACCCCCATACTACTCCCACCACTGGCCAGGCCTCCCTCCACTCACCCACACCCCCTGTTATTCTACGACGATGGTAGCCTCACACCGCAGCCGAACCAGTGAACGCTCGTACTCCTCTCCA
Source organism: Triticum dicoccoides (assembly GCF_002162155.2). Taxonomy (NCBI): domain Eukaryota; kingdom Viridiplantae; phylum Streptophyta; class Magnoliopsida; order Poales; family Poaceae; genus Triticum; species Triticum dicoccoides. The sequence continues at coordinate 750,637,154 of NC_041383.1, read as the reverse complement.
CGTGGGCATCCACTGCCGCGTCTTGCCCGTCTCCGCGTCGTCCCCTTCCTAGGCCTTGCCGTCGTCCATCGTCGTGGTGCTCTCGGTGCGGCATGGTCAATGTAGTCAACGACCGACTTCCATCGGAAGAGTACTGTACGTGGAGAGCCTGCCAGCTGGGTCCACCGTAGCCGCAAGGAAGTGCCTCCTTATTACGCGGAAAATAATTATTCCTCCACCTGACAGCGGGGACCCACCGAACGGGCCACCAGTATTTTGTGAAAAAAATTGTTTCTCCCTGACTGCTGGGACCCACCAGACGGGCCACCATATTTCGCGAAAAAAACGTTCCCCCCGCTGTCAGCTCGGACCCATCGGAAATGCCTCCTTGTTACACACAAAAAATGAATACTCCCCCGGCTAGCTGGGACCCACCTTGGTGGGAGGCTGACTTGTGGGCCTACTAAGTTGACGGGGACGAAGGGTTTGTCAACTTAGTAAGTATGAATGATTCTAGTTCCAGTGATCGTACGATGTCCATCCAATGGCCGTAGTGCTTCTTCAACCTCTGGTCTTCTTGCTCCAGCCGCCCAAAGTAGCGCCGGTCATACCGCATGCTCCTGCCTCCCGTGGCCAGCTGTGCTGCCGTAGAGGCCTCACCGCCCCCTACTATTCCCACCGCTGGCAAGGCCCTGCGATGACGGCAGCCTCACACCGCAGCCGAACCAGTGAATCCTCGTACTCCTCTCCGCGCGGGCTTCCACTGTCGCGTCTTCCCGGATCCGCGTCGTCCCCTTCCTAGGCCTCGCTGTCATCCACCGCCGTGGTGCTCTCCGCGCGGCATGGTCAACATGGTCAAGGAACGACTTCCATCGTAAGAGTGTTGTACATGGAGAGGCTGACAACTAGGTCCACGGTTGTCGGTGTCAAAACCGGCGGATGTCGGGTAGGGGGTCCCGATCTGTGCGTCTTAGGCTGATGGTAACAGGAAGCGAGGGACACAAAGTTTACCCAGGTTTGGGCCCTCTCGATGGAGGTAAAACCCTACTTCCTGCTTGATTAATATTGAAGATATGAGTAGTACAAGAGTAGATCTACCACGAGATCGTAGAGGCTAAACCCTAAGAGCTAGCCTATGATGGTATGATTGTAATTGTGATCGGCCTTCTAAGGACCATCCTCTCCAGTTTATATAAACATCGGAGAGGGCTAGGGTTTACATGGAGTCGGTTACAAGGAAGGAAACACAATATCCGGATCACCAAGCTTGTCTTCCACGCAAACGAGAGTCCCATCCGGACACAGGACGGAGTCTTGAGTCTTGTATCTTCACGCTCCAATAGTCCGGACGGTGTATATAGTCCGGCTGTCCGGATACCCCCTAATCCAGGACTCCCTCAATAGCCCCTGAACCAGGCTTGAATGATGATGAGTCCGGCGCGCAGTCTTGTCTTCAACATTATAAGGCGGGTTCCATCTCCGAATACTCCAATGTACCTATTACGACGAATAGTGTCCGGCTTCTCATCAATGTTGTACTCCTCGGCTTCAGTGCCTCAATAATGACCACTTCCACGTGTCGAGCGAATGCAAGGAGTTGAGGCATTTTTGCATTTGCCACCCTCGATCCTTTGGGCTAGTTGTCTATTTGAAGAGACGGGGATTCCGAGATCCAAACCTCACTCTCCCCCCTCGAGCAAGCACCCAACAGAGCGCCCCGGAAAAACCATTCCAACATGGCCGGTTGTTGCAGCTCTTCTGCTCGCTCCCCTTGTCCCAAGCCAGGGGACTGGGAAGAGTGTTCAGTTCATCATAGCCGTTTGATAAAGTTACAAACCCAAGGGTTTCTCCCACCGGCGTTCATGGTCCCCGTCCGAGCCGGAATAGCCACCTATAATGGCGGGGAACAAGCGGAGAGATCTCCTAATCCGTCTCCAGAGGAGCGAATATGCCTCATTTCACATCTATTAAGGGGCGTCGGGTTTCCTATCCACCCGTTCCTTCACGGGCTCCTGGAGTTCTACGGCCTCCAGTTGCACAACTTTACCCCAGCTTCCGTACTACATATAGCAGGGTACGACGCCCTTTGTGAGCTATTTCTAGGCTGCGAGGCTCACTTCGGGTTAGGGAAGAAGCTGTTCTGCCTTGTCCCCCGCAACCAGGGATACTCCCTATGTCAAGTGGGCGGGGCCGAAGAATGGCGTATCGCCTAGACCGGATACCTATCCGGCACTCGCAAAAGGGTACCAAAGAATTGGTCTTCGGAGTGGTTCTACATTGATGACGTTCCCCTTCCGATCCACTCCGGACAGGTCTCCCAAAGTTCAGTAATGCCCCGCCGAGGGCACGTCTAAGCTGGCGCCCCCGAGGTCCCCAAGAGGAGGACACCAGGGAGATACTCTTCCTGATGAGCAGGATAAAGTTACTGGCCAAATCCGGACTGACGATAGTCAAGGTTATGGCAATATGCATCATGCGGGGAGTGCAACCGCACCAATATCGGGGCAATCCCATGTGGCATTTCAACGGGGAAGACGATGCCACCCGTTGTGGCCGTAAGGGTCCGGACTCCGCCACTGCTCTGGCAAGGATACTGTCCAATTTATACAAAGGAGAAGAGGAAGACTTCCTTCACATCAAACTGCGGGACGGATTCTCCATGTACAATCCCCCAAACTGGGTAAGTCGTCATTCATTTTCCCGCCTCACTTATTGTGGCGTTCTTCGCTAAGATTACCTGCCTCGATATTTCCGAGCAGGAACTGAGGAGGGCCGTAGAAGGAATCTCTAGCCCTTCCCCGCAGCCAGAGGACCCCAAAAGGGCCAGGATCCAGGACTCGAAGAAGATCCGGATATGACCATGGATCTTGTCAACGGGATATTTTATCGGGCGAGCTGTGACGGTGCCTTAGTGGATATTACTGCCGATTATCCCGGACTGCTACCTACGTTGCGTGTAAACCAAGCCGAAGACTCTATCCTCCAAAGAGGAATCCTTCCTGATGTCATGCCTTACCCCTGAAGTGTCGTGTTTTTGCAGAGACGACGGTCGGAGCGCAGGGCCGAGCCCCTAGGGACCTGTCGGCCACAGGCGTCCGGATTGGGTAGGCTCAAGAGGAAGGCGGTTAGGGCTGAAACACAGCTACAGAGGTAAGGCAAAAACATGTCATGTAATTATTGTAGTTAAAGTATAACAGCGCCCTTTACATCCTGGCAGGAAGAGGAGTATCCGGACTATATTCGGGGATCCTGCCAATCACGCCTCCACCACTCAGATTCCAGAACCGGCTTCGAGAGAGGAGGCGGACGTGGGGCCGATGCCGCATAGTCTTCCGACATAGGACGCGGATATGCTCTCTGCCACGAATTCCGAAGTAGAGAGCGCCATGAATCATCGGCGTCGATGGGCCGTGCTTCGCAACAATATCTTTTCTGAAGAGGCATTTAATGCTTTCAATTCGGGAGACGCATACATCCAAGCTGCTCAAGGTGGGCTTGCCCGGGCGACGGACTAGTATACCAAAGATATACGGGTAAGAAAGTTTGATAAGCATGTATAGCAGTAGCCCCTGAGACTTGAAACGGTTGGAACAACTGTTTTAAGGATCAATTTATGCGCATGTTCTTGTAGATAAGAATGAGAAATTGTCTCGGGAGCTGGAGGGGTGCAAGGCCCAATTGAGGGCCATGGTTGCCAAGCTAGAGGAATCCTAGAAGGCCTCATATCATAACATTTATCTCGATTGTATGAAAATGCACCAGTTAGTAAGTGGCTGGTATGACGAGTTTAACAGAAAATTCTGCAGATAACCCCGGGGTGAATCCGGAGGGCGGAAGGGATGACGAGTCGCATCTCCAGAGGCAGCTAAAGGCTGGCGAGCGCATTCTTACGCAAGTTAAGCAGGAGAAGCATAATCTTCAAGATGCCAATGTTCGGCTGGATGTGGAATTGAAAGACGTCAGCGCGCAGCTGGCGGAGTCTGTGAAGGAGAACAAAAGGCTTCGCCGCTGCATTTATGGTAAGTGCCTAGACGAACTGTAGCATAGTTCGGCGAGGATGTATATTGAAAGAGTTTTGCTTGTAGGAATGTTAACGGGTCGCCCTGAGCAGGAGATGCTCGCATCTGCAGGTGATTTACTGCAAAACCTCTCACAACTGCACGAGCGAGCTCGGCAGGCGATGCAGGGCATTGCTCAGGCCTTGTGGCTATCAAGCTTCCTGCCGAATGGCATGGGGGAGTTTGTGGACATGCTTCAAGGAGCACGGCGGCGCTTCCGGATTGTGGAAGATGTCAGCCTGCCAGCAACATGCAAGAGAAGCATGGGCTATGGTGAAGACGCGCTACACCAAGCTGGACCCGAACCATATGGCCGAAGTCGGACCGGCAGGGCCAGATGGGCAAGAAATTCCCATGAGTCTGGTATATGACAAGGTGGCGTTAGCCACAAAGTATTCTCAACAGGACTGTAAGCTAGATAGCCCGTTGGATGGAATAGAGGAGGAATATAGTCAGTCCAAGTGACTGTGTAATTCTATGGACATAAGTAGCCCCTAGCCGGATTAAATTCATTTGTCATGGTGGACCTTTTCGCTTCAGCCCCCGGATCCTACAATCCGGGGTGTGTCCGAATACCAGCTCAGTTATACAAAACCGGGGTATGCGTGGAAACTAGGCATAGGGGTCATAAGTGCTTGAACAGACAAATACCCAACTAGTTATGTTATATTACATGGATAGTAAGAAACATCTTCCAGGGAGAATAGTTCCGTTAAGGGTTCCTTTCCTTGGGTACGCATGCGATGATGCACATGTCCGGACTGTGAACAAAGGCGCATGATACAAAACTTCTGGGGATTTACGTTATGATAAATGAAGACACATTTTGTTCACCGACTGAATATTCTCTTAAGGAAAATAGCTTTCGGCTTCACCCAGTCTGAGGTACACATCCGGCTGAACCGGCAGTAACAATCGCAGAGGTGCTCCCCTTATGCCCTAGCCGAATTAACGGGAACATAGGGCATAAACACAAGAGCCAGGCAACCCAGCTTGGCCACATCTTAAGTCATATCGATGCATATAATGGTGAAGAAAAGGCACACATGGAAAAAGAAACACATATGTGATGGGCAAAAAGCCTTTAGAGTAATTTATGTTTAGCTTCCGTATAGGGAGCCCCCAGGTATTGCTTACACACATAGTGCGGCCGGAGTAATCCGCCGTACTGTATTGAATACTTTGTGTGAAGAGAAAAAAGGTCAAGAAAGAAAAAGGGAGGGAGCATAATTAAAAAGGAGGAGGTAAGGAGACAAACACTGAGTTCGGCGCTAGGCGTAGAATCTCTGGAGTCTGGCTGCGTTCCATGAGTTCGGCTCGAGTCTATTATCGGACGCATTACGTAAGCGGTATGCTCCTCCGGTGAGAACTTTGTCAATGACGAAGGGACCTTCCGACTTGGGTTTGAGCTTGTCCTTCTTCTTCTACGGTAAGCATAGAACGAGATCGCCAATATTTTAAGTTTTGGCCCGCACTTCTCTGCTTTGGTATCGTCGAGCCTGTTGTTGATAGAATGGGGAGCGGGCCTTCGCGATGTCGCGCTCCTCCTCTAGGGTGTCCAAGTTATCCTGCCGATCTAACTTGGCTTCCTTCTCTTCGTACATGCATACGCGTGGCGAATCATGTATTATGTCGCAGGGTAGTACTGCTTCTGCGCCGTACACCATAAAAATGGTGTATATCCGGTGGTGACATTCAGCGTGGTCCGCAGCCCCTAGAGTACGGAGTCGAGCTCCTCGACCCAGTGCGTGTCCGACTCTGTCAAGGATCGCACTAGTCTGGGTTTGATGCCGCTCATGATGAGACCATTTGCCCATTCGACCTGGCCGTTTGTTTGAGGATGGTAGACGGAAGCGTAGTCGAGCTTAATGCCCATTTTGCCTCACCAAGCTTTCACTTCATCGGTTGTGAAATTTGAGCCATTATCGGTGATGATGCTGTGGGGGACACCGTATCGGTGTACGACCCCGGAATAAAGTCTATTATTGGTCCGGATTCGGCTGTTTTGACTAGTTTGGCTTCTATCCATTTGGTGAACTTGTCTACCATGACCAATAAGTATTTTTTCTTGTGGCTTCCCCCTTTAAGGGGTCCAACCATATCCAGCCCCCAGACCGTGAAGGGCCAAGTTATGGGGATTGTTTGGAGAGAGGTAGGGGGCATATGACTCTGATTGGCAAAGAGCTGACAACCGACACATTGTTGGACAAGGTCTTGTGCGTCTGCTCAAGCCGTCGGCCAAAAAGCCAATAGAAACCTATACGGAAGGCCTTGCTGACTAGTGCTCGAGCCGCGGCATGGTGCCCACCCAGTCCGACATGGATTTCAGCCAAGAGCTGCCACCCTTCCTCTTCGGAGATGCCCCTTTGGAGCACTCCGGTCGCACTTTTCTTATACAGTTCCCCTTCATGGACTTTGTAAGCTTTAGAATGCCGGACGATGCAGCGTGCTTCATTTTGGTCTTCGGAGAGCTCTTGCCTATTTAGGTAGGCCAAGAAAGGCTCAGTCCACACGGCGATGACAGCCATGATTTCGTGGGCCGAAGATGTTATTTTGGTGGTAGAGCCTCCGATTATGTCTGATAGTTTAGAATCTGGGGATGTATTCGGATCCGTGCTGGTATTGCCGGACTCCCCTTTCCATACCACGGATGGCTTGAACAACCTTTCAAGGAATATGTTAGGCGGGATAGGGTCGCGTTTAGCTCCGACGCGGGCAAGGACGTCTGCCGCTTGATTTTTTCTAGAGCCACATGGTGGAATTCGAGCCCCTCGAACCGAGCTGACATTGTAAAGACGACATTACGGTAGGTCGCCATTTTCGGATCCTTGGCATCAAAGTCTCCATTTATTTGTGATATTGCGAGGTTTGAATCCCCGCGCACCTCTAGGCGTTGAATGCCCATAGAGACTGCCATCCGAAGACCGTGCAACAGAGCCTCTTATTCGGCTGCATTGTTGGAGTCCGTGTATAATATTTGGAGGACGTATTGGACCGTGTCTCTGGTCGGAGACGTCAGGAATACACCTGCTCCCAATCCGTCCATCATTTTAGAGCCGTCGAAGTGCATGATCATGTTAGAGTACGCGCCATAATCTTTAGGGAGTTCGGCTTCCGTCCATTCGGCAAAAAGTCAGCTAATACTTGCAACTTGATGGCCCGCCGAGGCTTGTATGTTATGTCGAACAGAAGGAGCTCGATGGCCCATTTAGTGATCCGGCCCATGGCATTGTGGTTATTTATTATATCGTTTAGTGGTACTTCGGAGGCCACCGTAATCGAACACTCTTGAAAGTAGCGTCGTAGCTTTCAGGATGCCATGAAGACCGCGTATGCTATTTTTTGATAGTGTGGGTATCGGGATTTGCATGGGGTGAGGACCGTGGATACGTAATAAACCGGCTTCTGTAGCGGGAATTTGTATCCGTCAACCTCTCATTCGACGACGAGTACTGCGCTTACAACTTGATGTGTTGCAGCTATGTACAGCAGCATAGGTTCGCCGATATTTGGCGCTGTTAGGACTGGATTATTGGCCAATAATGTCTTTATTTCATGGAGTCCGGCCGTGGTTGCATCCGTCCACATGAAGTGTTCGGTGCGTCGAAGAAGGCGGTAAAGAGGTAATGCCTTTTCTCCTAACCTGGAGATAAAGCGGCTCAAAGCAGCCACGCATCCGGCTAGTTTCTCACTGTGTTTGAGCTTTGTTGGTATAGCCAACTGCGACAAAGCTTGGATTTTTGCCGGATTCCCTTCAATTCCTCTACTGGAAACGATGAAGCCCAGCAGTTTTCCAGAGGGGACGCCGAAAACGCATTTTTCCGGGTTCAGCTTGATGTCATATGTTTGGAGGTTGTTGAACGTAAGCCTCAAGTCATCTATTAGGGTTTCGACGTGTCTTGTTTTTATGACTACATCGTCCACGTATGCCTCCACTGTTTTGCCGATTTGCTTTTCCAGGCATGTGTGAATCATGCGTTGATAGGTTGCACCGGCATTCTTAATCCCGAAAGGCATAGTGTTGAAGCAGAAAGGGCCATATGGCGTTATGAAAGCTGTTGCAGGTTGGTCAGACTCTGCCATCTTTATTTGATGGTATCTAGAGTATGCGTCGAGGAAACACAGTGAGTGGTGTCCTGCTGTGGCGTCGATGATTTGATCGATGCGAGGGAGGGGAAAGGGATCCTTGGGGCAAGCCTTGTTGAGGTCTTTGAAGTCGATGCACAGGCGCCAGGATTTGTCCTTCTTTGGTACCATTACCAAATTTGCCAGCCAATCCGGATGCTTGATATCTCTGATGAATCCGGCCTCAATTAGCTTGGCTAGCTCTTCCCCCATGGCTTGCCGTTTGGGCTCTGAAAACCGCCTTAGAGTCTGTTTGACGGATTTGTATCCTTTTAATATGTTGAGGCTGTGTTCGGCCAATCCACGTGGGATGCCCGACATGTCCGATGGGTGCCAGGCGAAAATGTCCCAATTCTCACGTAAGAAGTCTCATAGTGGGCGTCCATTGCGGGGCTCAACTGTGTCCCGATGGAAGCTGTCTTCGTGGGGTCCGTTGGATGGACTTGGAATTTGACTATCTCCTCTACAGGTTGAAATGAGGTGGACTTGGGTCACTTGTAGAGTATCACGTCGTCCCTGTCCACGGTGGCGCGCGGTGTTGTTAATTCTTCGGCTGCTAGGGCTTCGGATAATTCTTCTGAGGCTAGTGCCGCGGTTTTGTTTTCAGTGTGGAGTGCGACGTTCGGATCACTGGCTAGAGTGATGATTCCATTGGGTCCGGGCATTTTAAGCTTCATGTACCCGTAACGGGGTATAGCTTGAAAGCTTGTAAAAATGTCCCGCCCTAGAAGGGCGTGGTATCCGCTGCTGAAAGGAGCCACTTGGAATGTGATTTCTTCGGACCTGTAATTCTCCAGGGTGCCAAATACCACATCGAGTGTGATTTTTCCCGCACACCGTGCTTCCCGACTAGGGATAATTCCCCTGAAGGTTGTGCCGCTTTGTTCAATGCGGCTTTTATCAAGTTCCATCTTCTTGAGTGTTTCTTCATAGATCAAGTTTAATCCGCTTCCGCCATCCATGAGTACTTTAGTGAGCCGAAAGCCGTCCACTATTGGGTTAAGGACCAGAGCGGCTGGTGCCCGGATGGTCCGGAATTGGGGTTCGTCACTGGCATTACAAGTTATAGCAGTGTCGTTCCACGGATTTATTTTTGCCACATGGCAGATTCCAGCGGGGCTACGATGAGCTTGCTTGCGCCTATTGTTTGAGGCGAAAGTCTCGAAGACTGTTAGTACCGTATTGTTTTCCTTCGCGGGATGTTGTTCTGCTTTATGGCTCACGAGGAGATCCTCGCCACTTTCTGCTACCTGCCGGAGTATCCAACATGCCCTAAGGCTATGGGTTGGTGTTGTGTCCGGTGTACTGTGAAGCTTACATGGCCCATTGAGCCATTCTTCCAATACGGTTCCACGCCCTGGGGCGGGTTTCGACTTCTTGGGGATTGGATCGGCCGACCTTTGAGAGTTCGCCCGTTTAGCTCGAATAAAGGTTTTGGTGAGAGCCGGGCTATCCCAAAATTTTGTTTGGGTTTTCCAGGCGCTTCCCATCGCACAGTATTTTTGTACTATGGTTGCTAAGTCAGCAAGGTGTACTATGTCACGTCGACTTATAGCATTAAGGATTCCTTTGTCCGTACAGTTTTTGTAGAAAAGTGAGACGGCGTCCTCCTCGCGACAGTCCTTGACATTATTTAACACAAGGAGGAATCTGGCCCAGTAGCGATGTACTTTATCATGGGAGAGACGGCTTAAGCACGGACAGGAGTCCATGGATGAGTCCGGATTCTGATCCGGCCCAGTGCCTAGGGGCAGGGGAGCCGCCGAGTTTGACAGCTCGGGATTCGGGATGCTGCCCCATTTTTCCGGCCGAATACCCGATCCTAAGTCTGGGATCTGGGCCATATCTTCCCTCGAGTGGGAGTTCGGATCAGGGAGCTTGGTGATCTGTACACGATTCGTCCCCAAAATAGAGGGGTAAACCGTATGTGGTTCCTCCACTACCGCTATCTCATGGGTGGCCGGCGGGGATCTAATGTCCATTTGGTCGGGTTTAAGCCCAATCCGGTCATAGTCCGTAGTGACTCCCAAAGCAGCGATGCGATCCAAGAGCTCATTAAGGGAGGAGAGATCTATTGGATCCATCTGTTCGGCAAGCTCCGAATTGATACGAAGGTTATGCGTGATGACCCGAGAGGCCATCATTGGCGCGACAGCCGATGGGGTGGCCATAATGAAGCCGCCAAGTCGGAGAGTTTGTCCTACAGGCAGCGCTCCCCTGGAGGTGATGTTGTCCTTGACAACGAGACGAGCCATCGAGGCTTGGAGCGACGACACAGAGGAACTCTCAATGAAAGCAGCAATGTCGGTGTCAAAACCGGCGAATCTCGGGTAGGGGGTCCCGATCTGTGCGTCTTAGGCTGATGGTAACAGGAAGGGAGGGACACAATGTTTACCCAGGTTCGGGCCCTCTCGATGGAGGTAAAACCCTATTTCCTGCTTTATTAATATTCAAGATATGAGTAGTACAAGAGTAGATCTACCACGAGATCGTAGAAGCTAAACCCTAAGAGCTAGCCTAAGATGGTATGATTGTAATTGTGATCGGCCTTCTAAGGACCATCCTCTCCGGTTTATATAGACACCGGAGAGGGCTAGTGTTTACATGGAGTCGGTTACAAGGAAGGCAACACAATATCCGTATCGCCAAGCTTGTCATCCACGCAAAGGAGAGTCCCATCCGGACACGGGACGGAGTCTTGAGTCTTGTATCTTCACGCTCCAATAGTCCGGACAGTGTATATAGTCTGGCTGTCCGGATACCCCCTAATCTAGGACTCCCTCAATGGCCACAGCCCAGTTTTTTGTGATTTGCCAAGTAAGTCACTTTGTCAGGCCTATTGGGCTGGAAATCTTTCAAGACAAGGAGAGCATTCATTCGGCTGGCCAAGAAAATGGCCCATCTGTAATGAGAAATGGGTTGTACATTTTTAAAACACATCAAACCGGCAATTAGTTTTAAATATCTTTTTTTTGATTTCAAGATTTTAAATTACATTAATTTTTATGCGTGGAGAATTTGTTGGATTTTATATTGATATACATTTATTTTTAAAATCAGTTTCAATGTGAGTCGAAATTTTGGGATTAAAAACAGTTCAGACCGCATCGAAATATGCAAAATTTCATATAATTTTTTAACCGTGGCCACAATATGGGCTGTGATGGTAACAAAAAGAATATGGGCTCCAAAAAAACCTTAAGAATTAGCAAATGGGCTGTAAATTATTAGAAATAATGGCAGATGGGCTGTATGATGTTTTCCACAGATTTGAGGCTTTCCTAAAAAAAGGTTGACGCGCAAGCAGTGACTGTTGGATGTCCATCCAACGACCGTCGTGCTTCTTCAATCTCTGCTCTTCCTGTTCCAGCCGCTCAAACAAGCGCCGGCGGGACTGCCTGCTCCCTCCTCCCCGCCGCCGGCTATGCTGCCGCGCAGGCCGCACCGCCCCATCGTACTCCCATCGCTGGCCTAGCCATCCCTCTACTCACCCACACCTGTTGTTATTCTCCGGCGACGACACCTGAACCAGTATACCCTCGTATAGTCGTACTCCCCTCCGCGTGGGAAACAACTGCCAAGTCTTCCCTGCCTCTGTGTCGTCCCCTTCCTAGGCCTCGCCGTCGTCCACCGCCATGGTGCTCTCGGCGCAGCGTGGTCAATGTGGTCAACGACCGACTTCCATCGAAACAGTACTGTGCGTGGAGGCGCTGACAGCTGGGTCCACGGCCGCAGCAAGGAAGTGCCTCCTTATTACGCATAAAGTAATTATTCCTCCCCCTCACAGCGGGGACCCATCGGACGGGCCACCGTATTTCGTGAAAAAAACTTTTCCCCCCTAACTGCTAGGACCCACCAGCTACACCTTCGCACGCAAGGAAGTGCGTCCGGCCAAAAAAAGCGATTCGCCCCCCTGACTGTTGGGACCCACAGCTACATCTTCGCAGGCAAGGAAGTGCCTGACAGTCGGGACCCACCTGGTTGAAGCGTACGTAGCGTTGTCATTCTGGTCGCGAACATGTACGTACATATATACTGGTGGATGTAGAGGCGCGCACGTGTCATAGTAGAGGCGCGCACGTAGAATGTACATGTACGTACATCGGCCAGGGTGCAAGAAAGAAAATACGGCAATGTATGTGTACATATGGGCGGGGTCTCGAACGCATACTCACGCATACGTACCGCGAGGGCTCGTGTGCATGGCTGGGTCGGAACGGAGAAACAACGTCATCGTCGTGTTCATGGTTAGGCAACAGAGTGCGTCGTGTTCATGGGGAGGCAACGGAATGCTCGTGTTCATCGGGAGGCAATGGAACGCTTGGGAGCCAACCGGCTGGGTCGGAACGGAATGCATGGTCGTGTTCATCGGGAGACTTGGACGGAATCGGTGATGGAAACGAGGCCTGGCATACTGCACAACGGTGGAAACGGACCTCCTATGTTTGGAACGGGGTCCTGTTGATCGGGAGGGGTGTGGCATACCGCAAAACGGAGGAAACGGACCTCCTACGGTCGAAACGGGGGTCCTATTGATCGGGAGGGGTGTGGCGTACCGCAAAATGGACAAAACGGACTTGTGTTGGAGCTCTACGGTCGATATGGGGGTCCTGTTAATCGGGAGGGGTGTGGCGTACCGCAAAATGGACGAAACGGACTTGTATTGGAGCATTACAGTCGAAACAGGGGTTTTGTTCATCGGGAGGGGTGTGGCGTAAAGGAAATATGCCCTAGAGGCAATAATAAAGTTATTATTTATTTCCTCATATCATGATAAATGTTTATTATTCATGCTAGAATTGTATTAACCGGAAACATGATACATGTGTGAATACATAGACAAACTCAATGTCACTAGTATGCCTCTACTTGACTAGCTCATTAATCAAAGATGGTTATGTTTCCTAACCATAGACATGTGTTGTCATTTGAGTAACGGGATCACATCATTAGGAGAATGATGTGGTTGACTTGACCCATTCCGTTAGCTTAGCACTTTGATCGTTTAGTATGTTGCTATTGCTTTCTTCATGACTTATACAAGTTCCTATAACTATGAGATTATGCAACTCCCATTTACCGGAGGAACACTTTGTGTGCTACCAAACGTCACAACATAACTGGGTGATTATATAGGAGCTCTACAGGTGACTCCAAAGGTACATGTTCAGTTGGCGTATTTCGAGATTAAGTTTTGTCACTCTGATTGTCGGAGAGGTATCTCTGGGGCCTCTCGGTAACGCACATCACTATAAGCCTTGCAAGCAATGTAGCTAATGAGTTAGTTACGGAATGATGCATTACGTAATGAGTAAAGAGACTTGCCGGTAACATACCGATGACAAAGGGAACAACGTATGTTGCTATGCGGTTTGACCGATAAAGATCTTCGTAGAATATGTAGGAGCCAATATGAGCATCGAGGTTCCGCTATTGGTTATTGACCGGAAACAGTTCTAGGTCATGTCTACATAGTTCTCAAACCCGTAGGGTCCGCATGCTTAAGGTTTCGTTGACAGTTTTATTATGAGTTTATGAGTTTTGATGTACCGAAGGTAGTTCGGAATCCCGGATGTGATCACGGACATGACGAGGAGTCTCGAAATGGTCGATACATATAGATCGATATATTGGACGACTATATTTGGACACCGGAAAGGTTCCGGGTGAGATTGGGACAATACCGGATCTCCGAGAGGTTATCGGAACCCCCTGGGAGGTATATGGGCCTTATTGGGCCTTAGTGGAAAGGAGGGAGAAGAAGCAAAGGAGGGGGCGCCCCCCAAGCCCAATCTGAATTTGGAGGGGGGCCGGCCCCCCCTTTCCTTCTTCCCTCCCCCTCTTCCTTCCCTCTCCCTCTCCTAATAGGAAAGGGGGGAGTCCTACTCCCGGTTGGGGTTGGACTCCCCCCTAGGGCGCGCCACCCCCCTTGGCCGCCCCCCCCCTCCACTCCTTTATGTACGGGGGAGGGGGGCACCCCATAGACACAAAAATCGATCTCTTGATCTCTTAGCCGTGTGCGGTGCCCCCTCCACCATAGTCCACCTCGATAATATTGTAGTGGTGCTTAGGCGAAGCCCTACGACGGTAGAACATCAAGATCATCACCACGCCGTCGTGCTGACGGAACTCTTCCCTGATATTCTGCTAGATCGGAATACGGGGATCATCATCGAGCTGAACGTGTGCTAGAACTCGGAGGTGCCATAGTTTCGGTGCTTGATCGGTCGGGCCGTGAAGACGTACAACTACATCAACCGCGTTATTCTAACACTTCCGCTTTCGGTCTACGAGGGTACGTGAACAACACTCTCCCCTCTCGTTGCTATCCATCACCATGATCTTGCGTGTGCGTAGCAAAATTTTGAAATTACTACATTCCCCAATAGTGGCATCCGAGCCAGGTTTTATGCATAGATGTTATATGCACGAGTAGAACACAAGTGAGTTGTGGGCGATACAAGTCATACTGCTTACCAGCATGTCATACTTTGGTTCAGCGGTATTGTTGGATGAAGCGGCCCAGACCGACATTACGCGTACGCTTACGCGAGACTGGTTTTACCGCCGTGCTTTGCACACAGGTGACTAGCGGGTGTCTGTTTCTCCAACTTTAGTTGAACCGAGTGTGGCTACGCCCGGTCCTTGCGAAGGTTAAAACAGCACTAACTTGACGAACTATCGTTGTGGTTTTTGATGCGTAGGTAAGAACGGTTATTGCTCAGCCCGTAGCAGCCACGTAAAATTTGCAACAACAAAGTAGAGGACATCTAACTTGTTTTTGCAGGGCTTGTTGTGATGTGATATGGTCAAGACATGATGCTATATTTTATTGTATGAGATGATCATGTTTTGTAACCGAAGTTATCGGCAACTGGTAGGAGCCATATGGTTGTCGCTTTATTGTATGAAATGCAAACACCCTGTAATTGCTTTACTTTATCACTAAGCGGTAGCGATAGTCGTAGAAGCAATAGATGGCATAACGACAATGATGCTACGATGGAGATCAAGGTATCGCGTCGGTGACGATGGTGATCACGACGGTGCTTCAGAGATGGAGATCACAAGCACAAGATGATGATGGCCATATCATATCACTTATATTGATTGCATGTGATGTTTATCCTTTATGCATCTTATCTTGCTTTGATTGACGGTAGCATTTTAAGATGATCTCTCACTAATTATCAAGAAGTGTTCTCCCTGAGTATGCACCAGTGCGAATGTTCTTCGTGCTGAGACACCACGTGATGATCCGGTGTGATAGGCTCTACGTTCAAATACAACGGGTGCAAAACAGTTGCACACGCGGAATACTCAGGATAAACTTGACGAGCTTAGCATATACAGATATGGCCTCGGAACATGGAGACCGAAAGGTCAAACGTGAATCATATAGCAGATATGATCAACATAGTGATGTTCACCATTGAAACTACTCCATCTCACGTGATGATCGGACATGGTTTAGTTGATTTGGATCACGTGATCACTTAGATGACTAGAGAGATGTCTGTCTAAGTGGGAGTTCTTTAGTAATATGATTAATTGAACTAAAATTTATCATGAACTTAGTACCTGATAGTATTTTGCTTGTCTATGTTTGTTGTAGATAGATGGCTCATGATGTTGTTCCGTTGAATTTTAATGTGTTCCTTGAGAAAGCTAAGTTGAAAGATGATGGTAGCAATTACACGGACTGGGTCCGTAACTTGAGGATTATCCTCATTGCTGCACAGAAGAATTACGTCCTAGAAGCACCGCTGGCTGCCAGGCCTGCTGAGGGACTCCTGGATTAGGGGGTGTCCGGATGGCCGGACTATGACCTTTGGCCCGACTCCTGGACTATGAAGATACAAGATTTAAGACTTTGTCCCGTGTCCGGATAGGACTTTCCTTGGCGTGGAATGCAAGCTTGGTGATACGATATGTACATCTCCTCCCATTTTAATCGACTCTGTGTAACCCTAGCCCTCTCCGGTGTCTATATAAACCGGAGAGGTTTAGTCCGTAGGATGAACAACAATCATACCATAGGCTAGCTTCTAGGGTTTAGCCTCTCTGATCTCGTGGTAGATCTACTCTTGTACTACCCATATCATCAATATTAATCAAGCAGGAGTAGGGTTTTACCTCCATCGAGAGGGCCCAAACCTGGGTAAAAACATCGTGTCCCTTGTCTCCTGTTACCATCCGCCTAGACGCACAGTTCGGGACCCCCTACCCAAGATCCGCCGGTTTTGACACCGACATTGGTTCTTTTATTGAGAGTTCCACTGTGGCTTCACCATCAGGAAGGATGCCACGTCCTGTCTTTAAAGACGGCACTCTTGCCAAAAGAGCTTTGGCTATCGGCCAAACTCTGCGACTAGGCGGTTTTCTTATGACTGCCTGTTCGGCCGTCGCGCCGACGATGACTTCTCGGGTCATCAAAAGCAATCTCCACGTCGACTCGGAACTCGCCGAGCAGTTAGATCCGATGGAGCTCTCTTCCTTAAACGAGCTCTTGGATCGCATCGCCGCCCTGGGAGTCACTACATACTATGATTAGATTGGGATTAAACCCGATCCAAGAGAAATTGACTCTCCCCAGGTCACCCACCATGTTGTAGTGGTGGAGGAACAATGCGGCGAATCTATACCCATCTTAAGGACGAAATATGTCCGGATTCCCGACCCCCCAAGCCGGATACCCACGGAGGGGAGGTCATCACTCAAGCCCTGAACCTAAAGTCAGGCAGCAGGCCAGATTCGTTGGACAGCATCTAAGAACCCAAGCTTCCAAATTCGGAAACTCCTTGGCCCCCGAGCCTCAGATCGGGCGAGGTTCCGTATTTAACTCCACCCGCCCACCCTAACATAAGGGATCTATCCCAAGTTCGGCAAGAGCCCATGGAAACAGTACATCATTACTGGGCCAGATTCCTCTTGGTTATGAACAGGATAGAGGACTGCCACGAGGAGGATGCAATTTCATCCTTTTGCAATAATTGCACGGACATCGGAATCCTCAACGCCATAAGTCGCCGTGATATTACACGCTTCACTGACTTGGCATCCATGGTACGAAAATACTGTGCGATGAAAAGCGTCCGGAAAACCGAAATAAAATTCTGGGACGATCCGGCCCTGAATACAACCCTAATCCGAAATAAAAGGGCGCATTATCGCCATGCACAGGGGTTAATTGCCAAAAAAACAAAAACCCTCTATAGGGTATGGAACCGTACTGGAGGGATGGCTCAATGGACCCTGTAAAATTCATAGTACAGAGGGCATCACACCAACTCATAGCCTTAGAGCATGTTGGATACTCCGGCAGGTGGCCAGAAGTGGCGAGGAGCTTCTAACTCCAGAATCCGCAGAGCACCACCCCAGGAATACCAGTACGGTATCAACATTCTTCGAGACTTTCGCGTCAAACAATGTGTGGAAACGAACACTCCACAGCCTTACCAAAGTCTACCAGGTAGCAACAATAAAGCCATGGAGTGACACGGCTATTACTTTTAATGCCAGTGACGAACCTAAATTCAGAACAGCCCGAGCACTAGCTGCATTGGTCCTCAGTCCGATAGTGTACGGCTTTCGACTTACCAAGGTACTCATGGACGGTGGCAGCGGATTGAACCTCATTTATGAAGAAACCCTTCGAAAAATGGAAATAGACTGGAGCTGCATTGAGCGAAGCAACACAACCTTTAGAGGAATAATCCCTAGTTGGGAAGTGTGCTATACAGGAAAAATCACACTGGATGTGGTGTTCGGCACGCCGGATAATTACAGGCCCGAGGAGGTCACATTTCAAGTGGTCCCGTTCAGTAGCGGATACCACACTCTGTTAGGGCGAGTGGCATTCACAATTTTTCAAGCTATACCCCATTATGGGTACATAAAGCTCAAAATGCCCGGACCCAATGGAATCATCACTCTTGCTAGTGACCCGGACGTAGCACTCCGCGCCGAAAACAAGACAGCCGCACAGGCCCTTGAGGCATTATCCGAAGCCCTAGCGGCCGAGGAACTAACTGCGCTGCGCTCCACGCTGGACAGGGACGACGTGATACTCGACAAAAGATCCAAGTCCACCTCCTTTAAACCGGCAGACGAAATAGTCAAATTCCAAGTCCATCCAACGGACCCTACAAAAACGGCCTCCATCGGGGAACAATTAGACCCTGATGTAGACGCCGCACTACGAGAATTCCTACGCGAAAATTGGGACATCTTTGCATGGCACCCTTCAGACATGCGAGGAATCCCACGCAGGCTGGCCGAGCACAGCCTTAACATCCTAAAAGGATTCAAGCCTGTTAAGCAGGCTCTTCGGCGTTTCTCCGAACCTAAGAGACAAGCCATGTGAGAGGAGCTAGCCAAACTACTGGAAGCCGGATTCATCAGAGATATAAAACATCCGGACTGGCTAGCAAACCTGGTGATGGTACAAAAGAAGGACAAATCCTGGCGCCTATGCATCGATTTCAAGGACCTCAACAAGGCTTGCCCAAAGGATCCCTTCCCCCTCGCCCGCATTGATCAAATCATCGATGCTACCGCAGGACACGATTCATTGTGTTTCCTCGGCGCATACTCTGGCTACCATCAAATTAAGATGGCAGAGCCAGACCAAGCCGTAACGACATTTATCACCCCATACGGCCCATTCTTCTTCAACACAATGCCCTTCGGGCTCAAAAACGCCGGCGCAACATATCAGCGCATGATTCAGACATGTCTGGCCAACCAGATCGGCAAAACAGTTGAAGCATACGTGGATGACGTGGTCGTCAAAACCAAGCATGTCGAAACTCTAGTAGACGACTTGAGGCTCATGTTCGATAACCTCCAAAAATATGACATCAAGCTTAACCCGGAAAAATGCATTTTCGGCGTACCAGCCGGAAAGCTCTTGGGCTTCATTGTATCCGGTAGAGGAATTGAAGCAAACCCAGCCAAGATCCGAGCTCTGTCACAATTGGATATTCCAAAGGACCTCAAGCAAATACAAAAATTTACTGGATGTGTGGCGGCTCTAAGTCGCTTCATCTCCCGCTTGGGAGAAAAGGCATTACCCCTTTATCGCCTCCTCCGGCGCACCGAACACTTCGAGTGGACGGATGCTGCCACGGCCGGACTCGAAGAAATAAAAGCCATATTGGCAACAAACCCGTCCCTGGCCGGGCCTAACATCAGCGAACCTATGCTATTATACATTGCGGCAACTCATCAAGTTGTAAGCGCAGTGCTAGTCGTCGAACGATAAACGGACGGACACAAATTCCCCCTTCAAAAACCAGTCTACTACGTGTCCACTGTCCTCACTCCATGCAAGTCATGGTACCCGCATTACCAAAAGATAGCGTACGCAGTGTTCATGGCGTCCCGGAAGCTACGACACTACTTTCAAGAGTGTTTAATAACAGTAGCCTCCGAAGTACCCCTTAATGATATTATAAATAACCGCGACGCGACGGGCCGGATTGCCAAATGGGCCATTGAGCTCCTCCCATTCGACATAACCTATAAGCCACGGCGAGCTATCAAGTCGCAAGTTTTGGCCGACTTTGTCGCTGAATGGACTGAAGTCGAACTCCATAAAGAGTACGACACATATTCTAACCGGATCATGCACTTCGACGGATCCAAAATGCTAGCGGGTCTGGGGGCTAGCGTCGTTCTGACGTCCCCACTAGGAGATAAAGTTCAATATGTACTCCAGATAATGTATAAGGACTCTAACAATGCAGCCGAATACGAGGCCCTTCTACATGGTCTCCGGATGGCAGTCTCCATGGGCATTTAACGCCTCGAGGTGCGTGGGGATTCGAACCTCGCAATATCCAAAATAAATGGAGATTTTTGATGCCAAGGATCCGAAAATGGCAGCTTATCGCAATGTCGTCCTAAAAATGTCAGCTCGATTCGAGGGGCTCGAATTTCACCATATAGCCCGGGAAAACAATCAGGCAGTAGACGTCTTGGCATGCATCGGCGCAAAGCGCGATGCAGTCCCTCCCAACATTTTCTTGGAGAGGCTATTCAAGCCTTCCGTACAATGGGAAGGGGAGTTCGGAAATAACAACCCGGACTCAGCCCCACCACCTGACGCCGAACATTCTGACACAATGGGAGGCTCTGCCAGTGAAGTAACATCCTTAGCCCACGTAATAATGGCAGTCATTGCCCCGTGGACAGAACCATTCTTAGCCTACGTAACTAGGCAGGAACTCCCCGAGGACCAAAACGAGGCACGCTGCATAGTGCCGCAATCTAAAGCCTACAAAGTTCACGAAGGAGAGCTTTCTAAGAAAAGCACCACCGGAGTCCTTCAAAGGTGTATCTCCGAAGAGGAAGGGCGGAACCTTCTGGCCGAAATTCATGATGGACTCGGCGGGCACCACGCCGCAGCCCGAGCCCTTGTAAGCAAGGCCTTTCATACTAGATTTTATTGGCCGACGGCCCGGGCAGATGCTCAGGACTTAGTCCAACGATGCGTCGGTTGCCAATTATTCGCTAACCAAAGCCATATGCCACCCACTGCCCTCCAAACTATACCCATCACCTGGCCCTTCGCGGTCTGGGGGCTTGACATGGTTGGACCCCTTAAAGGGGGAACCCACAAGAAAAAATACTTATTGGTCATGGTTGACAAATTCACCAAATGGATAGAGGCCAAGCCTGCTAAGACGGCCGAATCCGGACCCATGATAGACTTCATATCAGGGGTCGTACACCGTTATGGCGTCCCCCACAACATCATCACTGATAATGGCACGAACTTTACGGTCGACGAGGTAAAACTCTGGTGCAAAAACATGGGCATCAAGCTCGACTATGCTTCAGTCTATCACCCACAAACTAATGGTCAAGTCGAGCGGGCAAATGGTCTAATCATGAGCGGTATCAAACCCAGACTAGTGCGGTCCCTCAAGGAATCTAACACGCACTGGGTAGAGGAGCTCGACTCCGTACTCTGGGGGCTGCGAACCACGCCGAATTGCACTACCGGATTCACACCATTTTTTATGGTATACGGCGCAGAGGCAGTTCTGCCCTGTGACATAATTCATGACTCACATCGCGTGTGCATGTACGAAGAAAGAGAAGCCGAACTCGATCGGCAGGACAGTTTGGACGCCTTGGAGGAGGAGCGCGACGTGATAAAAGCCCGTTCCGCATTCTATCAACAGCAGGCTCGAAGATATCAAAGCAGAGAAGTACAGGCCAAAACCTACAATGTTTGCGAATTAGTTCTACGCCTGCAGGACAAGAAAAAGGACAAACTCAAGCCCAAATGGGAAGGTCCCTTCATAATCGACCAAGTCCTGACTGGTGGAGCGTACCGTCTGCGAAATGCATCGGATAACCGACCCGAGCCGAACCCATGGAATGTAGCCCGTCTACGAAGATTCTACGCCTAGCGCCGGACTCTGTGTTCGTTTCGTTCCTCTATCCATTTTTTACACATTAGCTGTCTTTTATTTCTCTCCTTCTCCCTCCTTTTCTCTTACAGCCTTTTAAGGGCTCATTTGCACCTTGTTCGCACACAATGGACGCGCTATTCGCGCTCATTATACCCGGGGGCTCCTTTAACAGAAGCTTGTTTATACGGGTCTCATGCCCAACACATGTGTCACACTTCCGCATGTACCTTTTATTCACCACTATATGCATCGATATGACTTAAGTTTTGGCCAAGCTGGGTTGCCTGGCTCCTGTGCTTACCCCTACGTTCCCGATTGTTCGGCTAGGTGGTAAAGGGAGCACCTCTGTGATTGTTACTCCCGGGTCAGCCGGATGTGTACCTCAGACTGGGTGAAGCCGAAAGCTAGCGTTCTTAAGGGAATATTCGGTCGGTGAACTAAAAAATGATTTCTTACTCGTTTATTCATCTGCCCCCAGATGCCTTTCTGCTTTTTTCGCAGTCCGGACATGCACTTTAGGGCATGCCTCCCAGGGAAAGGAACCCCTAACGGAACTATTCTCCCTGGAAGATGTTTCTTACTAACCATGTAATATAACATAACTAGTTGGGCACTTGTCTGATAAAGCTCTAATGACCCCTATGCCTGGTCTCCACGCATGCCCCGGTTCTAACATAACCGAGCGGGTATTCGAACACACTCCGGACTATCGGTCCCGAGGTTTAAGCGAAAAGGGCCACCATGACAAACGATCTACAATCTGGCTAGAAGGCATTTTACATGTCATTTTAAATTACATAGTCAATTTGACTGGGTATATTCTTCTTCAATACCATCCAATAGGCTGTCTAATTTACAGTCTTTTGGGAATACTTGGCGGCCAGCTCTACCTGGCCGTACACTAAACTGACAGGGATCTCTTTCCCATCGGGCCCCACAGGTCCGACCTCGGCCATGTGGTTTGGGTCAGCCTTCGTGTACCACATCTTCACCATGGCCCAGGCCTTCCTGGCGCCTTGATGGCAGGCCGATATCTTCCATAATCGGAAGCGCCGCTGCGCTCCTTTTAGCTTCTCTGCAAGCTCTCCAAGTCCTTCGGGCATGGAGACGGATGGCCACAGAGCCTGGGCGACGCCTTGCACCACCTGCCGAACTCGTTCGTGCAGTTGTGAGAGCTCGGGAAGAAGGTCGCCCGTAGAACCGGGCATTTCCTCCGCAGGTCGACCTATCAGCATACCTACAGACATAACTCTGTCAATTTGACTTCCTCGCCGAACTCTTCTTTTTATAGTTCGTTCAAGCACTTACTAAAAATGCCGCGTCGAAGCCGTTGATTCTCCTTTACGGAGTCCGACAGCTGAGCACGAACATACTTTAGTTCCTCGCCCAGCTGGGTGTTGGCATCTTGAAGCTTGTTCTTCTCTTGCCTCACCCTCGTAAGCACGCTCTCGCCGGCCTTTAACTGGCGCAAGAGCTGCTGCTTGTCCGGATCCACTCCGGCGCCATCTGCACTGTTATTGTCAGAATTGCACACATGCCGCACTTCACAACATACTTATCTTTCGAAGCGTATATTACCAGAGGGGGTCTCATTGGCCTTCCCTATTGCGGCTAGTGCGGCCTCAAGTTGGGCTTTGCACTCTTCCAACTCTTGGGACAGCTGGGTATTCTTTTCTGTAAGATCCTGCATAACAAATGATCCTTAAATCAGGTATTCTAACTGTTTCAAGTCTCGGGGGCTACTGACATATATAACCATCAAATTTTCTCACCCGTATGTCTTTTACATACTGCTCTGTGGCTCTGGCTATACCATTTTGAGCGGCACGGAGGTACGCATCTCCCGTATTAAAGGCGTCCAACGCCTCTTGGGAAAAACAAGCGTCCCGAAGAATAGTCCGGCAATGCATGTGGTTCATGGCACTCTCCATCTCTGAATTGGTGGCAGATAGCCCGTCCGCGTCCTCTGTCGGAGGAGCATCTGATGCGCGCCCCGTCTTCACCTCCGCTTCCGGACCCGGCCTTGAAGCCTGGCCGGTGGATATAGTCCGGCGGGCGCTCTTCTTCCTGAAGAGAGCATGAGTGTTAGTATGCCTTGAGGGCATAAACCCTGGGCATTAAAGTTGCACGCCGTACCGTTGCGCCGGCGTCTCGATCCGGTCCGCACTTCTTTTTAGCCTGCTGGGCCTCGATGGCCCTTGTTGGCTAACCACCGCGGGCTCGGCTCTCCGCCTCAAGGACTTCCCCTTCAAAAAACGCCATTGGTATACGGGGATAAAAAATAAGCACGGATGGATCCTCCTGAAGGTACTGGGACTTCGGTCTCGGTTACCTTTGAGGCTGGAAGTAGTCCGGGATAATCGGCCGTAATGGCCACTAAGGTGTTGTCCTTACTCAATTGATGAAACACCCCATCAATTAGCTCCACACATAAGTCCGGGTCCTCTTGGGAGTCCGGGTCGAGGGACCGTTCCGGGTCCTCGGGTTGTGGAGAAGGGCTGTTTATCTCCATTACAGTCTGGCGTAGCTCCTGCGTTAAAATTGCTAGACTAAGTACTTAACTATGGGAATATAAAAATGGATAGGCAAGTGAAAGTGTTCGCTTACCTAGCTTGGAGGATTGTACATAGAAAGTCTGCCCCTTGGGTTGACACGGAGGAATTCCTCCTCTTCTCCCTTGTACAAAGCGGACAAGATCTTTGTTAGAGTGGCAGCTGAATCCGGCCCCTTACGGCCGCACCGGGTGGCGTCGTCCTCCCCGTTAAAATCTCACATGGGGTGGCCTCGGTATTGAAGCGGCTGCACCCCCCGCGTAATGCATATGGCCATGACCTTGATCATGGTCAGTCCGGAATGAGCTAACAACCTTATCCGGCTCATCAGGTAAAGGACGTCCATGTTATACTTTCCTTCTGAGGGCTCCGTGGGCGCCAGCTCAGGCATTTCTTCAAGGGAGCGTTATCAAACTCAGGGAGGCCGATCCATACCGGGTCCGACAGAGGGACATCTTCTATATAACACCATTCAGAAGGCCAGTCTTCGGACGCCTCCTTTGGGGTTCCAGATAGATATCCGGTCCCGGCGATGCGCCATAGTTCGGCTCCGCCCACTTGATATATCGACCCCTCCTGAGAACGGGGCACGTGGAAGATGGCCATTATTGGGCGCAGAAGCCAAGGAGCGCAACATTCATCAGAAGCCGGACACTATTCGACAAGTATATGGGATTTGGAGAAGAACCCGCCTTGCAATGCCGAAGACAATTTGCGCGCCGGACTCGTCGTCATTGAAGCCTGGTTCGGGGGCTACTGAGGGATTCCGGGATTAGGGGGTATCCGGATGGCTAGACTATGACCTTTGGCCGGACTCCCGAACTATGAAGATACAAGACTAAAGACTTCGTCCCGTGTCCGGATAGGACTTTCCTTGGCGTGGAAGGCAAGCTTGGCGATACGATATGTAGATCTCCTCCCATTGTAACCGACTCTGTGTAACCCTAGCCCTCTCCGGTGTCTATATAAACTAGAGAGGTTTAGTCCATAGGACGAACAACAATCATACCATAGGCTAGCTTCTAGGGTTTAGCCTCTCTGATCTCGTGGTAGATCTACTCTTGTACTATCCATATCATCAATATTAATCAAGCAGGAGTAGGGTTTTACCTCCATCGAGAGGGACCGAACCTGGGTAAAAACATCGTGTCCCTTGTCTCCTGTTACCATCTGCCTAGACGCACAGTTCGGGACCCCCTACCCGAGATCCGCCAGTTTTGACACTGACACCAGCTGCAGATGCAACTGATGATGTTAAGAACGTCTGGCAGAGTAAAGCTGATGACTACTCGATAGTTCAGTGTGCCATGCTTTACGGCTTGGAACCGGGTCTTCAACGATATTTTGTACGTCATGGAGCATATGAGATGTTCCAGGAGTTGAAGTTAATATTTCAAGCAAATGCCCGGATTGAGAGATATGAAGTCTCCAATAAGTTCTATAGCTGTAAGATGGAGGAGAATAGTTTTGTCAGTGAACATATACTCAAAATGTTTGGGTATAATAATCACTTGATTCAACTAGGAGTTAATCTTCCTGATGATAGTGTCATTGAAAGAATTCTTCAATCACTACCACCAAGCTACAAGAGCTTCATGATGAACTATAATATGTAAGGGATGGACAAGACTATTCCCGAGCTCTTCGCAATGCTAAAAACTTCAGAGGTAGAAATCAAGAAGGAGCATCAAGTATTGATGGTCAATGAGACCACTAGTTTCAAGAAAAAGGGTAAAGGGAAGAAGAAGGGGAACTTCAAGAAGAACAACAAACAAGTTGCTGCTCAAGAGAAGAAACCCAAGTCTGGACCTAAGCCTGAAACTGAGTGCTTCTACTACAAGCAGACTGGTCACTGGAAGCGGAACTGCCCCAAGTATTTGGTGGATAAGAAGGATGGCAAGGTGAACAAAGGGACTACGGATTAAGCGAAGATTGGCTAAGGACGAGGTGACGATGCACGTGGGAAATGGTTCCAAAGTCGATGTGATCTCGGTCGGCACGCTACCTCTACATCTACCTTCGGGATTAGTTTTAGACCTGAATAATTGTTATTTGGTGCCAGCGTTAAGCATGAACATTATATCTGGATCTTGTTTGTTGCGAGACGGTTATTTATTTAAATATGAGAATAATGGTTGTTCTATTTATATGAGTAATTAATATCTTTAATTGTCATGCACCCTTGAAGAGTGGTCTATTTTATTAAATCTCGATAGTAGTGATACACATATTCATAATGTTGAAGCCAAAAGATGCAGAGTTGATAATGATAGTGCAACTTATTTGTGGCACTGCCGTTTGGGTCATATTGGTGTAAAGCGCATGAAGAAACTCCATACCGATGAACTTCTGGAATCACTTGATTATGAATCACTTGGTACTTGTGAACCGCGCCTCTTAGGCAAGATGACTAAAACTCCGTTCTCTGGAACTTTGGAGCGAGCAACTGATTTGTTGGAAATCATACATACTGATGTATGTGGTCCGATGAATATTGAGGCTCACGGCGGGTATCGATATTCTCTCACCTTCACAGATGATTTGAGCAGATATGGGTATATCTTCTTGATGAAACACAAGTCTGAAACATTTGAAAAGTTCAAAGAATTTCAAAGTGAAGTGGAAAATCATCGTAACAAGAAAACAAAGTTTCTACGATCTGATCGTGGAGGAGAATATTTGAGATACGAGTTTGGTTTACATTTGAAACAATGCGGAATAGTTTTGAAACTCACGCCACCCGGAACACCACAACGAAATGGTGTGTCCGAACGTCGTAATCGTACTTTACTAGATATGGTGCGA
Organism: Triticum dicoccoides; assembly: GCF_002162155.2. Lineage (NCBI taxonomy): Eukaryota > Viridiplantae > Streptophyta > Magnoliopsida > Poales > Poaceae > Triticum > Triticum dicoccoides. The sequence continues at coordinate 750,610,208 of NC_041383.1, read as the reverse complement.
TCTATGATGTCTCTTACTGATTTACCGCTATCGTTTTGGGGTTATGCTTTAGAGACGGCCGCATTCACGTTAAATAGGGCACCATCAAAATCCGTTGAGACGACGCCTTATGAACTGTGGTTTGGCAAGAAACCAAAGTTGTCGTTTCTTAAAGTTTGGGGCTACGACGCTTATGTGAAGAAACTTCAACTAGATAAGCTCGAATCAAAATCTGAGAAATGTGTCTTCATAGGATACCCAAAAGAGACTATTGGGTACACCTTCTATCACAGATCTGAGGGCAAGATTTTTGTTGCTAAATTCGGAACCTTTCTAGAGAAGGAGTTTCTCTCGAAAGAAGTGAGTGGGAGGAAAGTAGAACTTGATGATGTAACCGTACCTGCTCCCTTATTGGAAAGTAGTTCATCACAAGAACCGGTTCCTGTGACAACTACACCAATCTGTGAGGAAGCTAATGATATTGATCATGAAACTTCAGATCAAGTTACTACCGAACCTCGTAGATCAACTAGAGTAAGATCCGCACCAGAGTGGTACAGTAATCCTATTCTGGAAGTCATGTTACTTGACCATGACAAACCTACAAACTATGAGGAAGCGATGATGAGCCCAGATTCCGCAAAATGGCTTCAGGCCATGAAATCTGAGATGGGATCCATGTATGAGAACAAAGTATGGACTTTGGTTGACTTGCCCGATGATCGGCAAGCCATCGAGAATAAATGGATTTTCAAGAAGAAGACTGACGCTGACGGTAATGTAACTGTCTACAAAGCTGGACTTGTTGGGAAAAGTTTTCGAGAAGTTCCAGGGGTTGACTACGATGAGACTTTCTCACCCGTAGCGATGCTTAAGTCTGTTCGAATCATGTTAGCAATTGCTGCATTTTATGATTATGAAATATGGCAAATGGATGTCAAAACTGCATTCCTGAATGGATTTCTGGAAGAAGAGTTGTATATGATGCAACCGGAAGGTTTTGTCGATCCAAAAGGTGCTAACATAGTGTGCAAGCTCCAGCGATCCATTTATGGACTGGTGCAAGTCTCTCGGAGTTGGAATAAACTCTTTGATAGTGTGATCAAAGCATATGGTTTTATACAGACTTTTGGAGAAGCCTGTATTTACAAGAAAGTGAGTGGGAGCTCTGTAGCATTTCTGATATTATATGTGGATGACATATTGTTAATTGGAAATGATATAGAATTTCTGGATAGCATAAAGGGATACTTGAATAAAAGTTTTTCGATGAAAGACCTCGGTGAAGCTGCTTACATATTGGGCATCAAGATCTATAGAGATAGATCCAGACGCACATACCTTGATAAAGTTTTGAAAAAGTTCAAAATGGATAAGGCAAAGAAAAGATTCTTGCCTGTATTACAAGGTGTGAAATTGAGTCAGACTCAATGCCCGACCACAGCAGAAGATAGAGAGAAAATGAAAGATGTTCCCTATGCTTCAGCCATAGGCTCTATCATTTATGCAATGCTGTGTACCAGACCTGACGTATGCTTAGCAATAAGCTTGGCAGGGAGGTACCAAAGTAATCCAGGAGTGGATCACTGGACAGCGGTCAAGAATATCCTGAAATACCTGAAAAGGACTAAGGATATGTTTCTCAGTTATGGAGGTGACAAAGAGCTAGTCGTAAATGGTTATGTCGATGCAAGCTTTGACACTGATCCGGACGATTCTAAATTGCAAACCGGATACGTGTTTCTATTGAACGGTGGAGTTGTCAGTTGGTGCAGTTCTAAACAAAGCATCGTGGCGGGATCTACATGCGAAGCGGAGTACATAGCTGCTTCGGAAGCAGCAAATGAAGGAGTCTGGATGAAATAGTTCATTTCCGATCTAGGTGTCATACCTAGTGCATCCGGACCAATGAAGATCTTCTGTGACAATACTGGTGCAATTGCCTTGGCAAAGGAATCCAGATTTCACAAGAGGACCAAGCACATCAAGAGACGCTTCAATTCCGTCCGGGACCAAGTCCAGGTGGGAGATATAGAGATTTGCAAGATACATACAGATCTAAATGTTGCAGGCCCGTTGACTAAGCCTTTTCCACGAGCAAAACATGATCAGCACCAAGACTCCATGGGTGTTAGAATCATTACTGTGTAATCTATATTATTGACTCTAGTGCAAGTGGGAGACTGAAGGAAATATGCCCTAGAGGCAATAATGAAGTTATTATTTATTTCCTCATATCATGATAAATGTTTATTATTCATGCTAGAATTGTATTAACCGGAAACATGATACATGTGTGAATACATAGACAAACTCAATGTCACTAGTATGCCTCTACTTGACTAGCTCATTAATCAAAGATGGTTATGTTTCCTAACCATAGACATGTGGTGTCATTTGATTAACGGGATCACATCATTAGGAGAATGATGTGATCGACTTGACCCATTCCGTTAGCTTAGCACTTTGATCATTTAGTATGTTGCTATTGCTTTGTTCATGACTTATACAAGTTCCTACAACTATGAGATTATGCAACTCCCATTTACTGGAGGAACACTTTGTGTGCTACCAAATGTCACAACGTAACTGGGTGATTATAAAGGAGCTCTACAGGTGACTCCAAAGGTACATGTTGAGTTGGCGTATTTCGAGATTAGGTGTTGTCACTCCGATTGTCGAAGAGGTATCTCCGGGCCCTCTCGGTAATGCACATCACTATAAGCCTTGCAAGCAATGTAGCTAATGAGTTATTTACGGAATGATGCATTACATAACGAGTAAAGAGATTTAATGGTAAAGAGAGTGAACTAGGTATTGAGATACCGACGATCGAATCTCGGGCAAGTAACATACCGATGACAAAGGGAACAACCTATGTCGTTATGCGGTTTGACAGATAAAGATCTTCATAGAATATGTAGGAGCCAATATGAGCATCCAGGTTCCGCTATTGGTTATTGACCAGAAACATTTCTAGGTCATGTCTACATAGTTCTCGAACCCGTAGGGTCCTCACACTTAAGGTTTAGTTGATAGTTTTATTGTGAGTTTATGATTTTTGATGTACCGAAGTTTGTTCGGAATCCCGGATGTGATCACGGACATGACCAGGAGTATCGAAATGGTCGAGACATAAAGATCGATATATTGGACGACTACATTTGGACACCGGAAAGGTTCCGGGTGAGATTGGGACAATACAGGAGCTCCGGGACACTACTAGGGAAAACCTTATACACATAATCTTAGCAGCAGCGTGGTTTAAAAACAGACGCTACTACTAATTAGTAGTAGCGAGCTTCAGAAAAGAGCGCTACTAATATCTAAGTAGCAGTAGCACTCTAGGTGAAACGAGCACTACTACTATAATTGCCACGGTGTTGCCTCCAGGTTAGATATAGTAGTAGCGCCCTTCCAAGGGATGCGCTACTGCTAAAGTACTTAGCAGCAGCGTTTTCCCTCAAAACTCGCTACTGCTAAGTATCACCGCAACTAATTAAGTTTAGTCCCATACTGCTAAGCGAACAAGGTGTTTACCACATTAAATATGTTACTTCTCAACCTATCTCGATCACTTGGTCTTCATTGAACTATATGTGTATGATTTGTGGCTGCAATATGAATCCTCGCCTATACCTATACAGGTACAGTGAGGATTCATGTTGACTATTTAGATTCTACACAAAAATATCAATGATGACCAATGTATATTTTTGATGTTTCTACATTGCTTAGACTTAGATCGTTTTTTCAGGACAAAGCGTTACTGATAGTGGGATAAACAAAAGAAATAACTGCTTCCATTAGCAGTAGCGTTTTTCACTAAAACACGCTATAGATAAGTTAGCTATAGCGCATTTTCCTTATGAGCGCTACTGGTAGTTCGACTTAACCACCCCCCGGCTCAAAATTTCGCTGAGTACTCCTTTCAGCCCCCCCCCCGGCATGTTCCCCTACTCCCGTCGCCGCCGCCCAAGCCCGAGCCTGCCCTCACCGCCGCTGCCCGAGCCTGCCCTCAACCTCACCGCCGCCGCTCTCGACCACACTGTCGCCGCCCTCGACCTCACCGCCGCCGCCCTCGACCTCACCGCCGCCGCCCGAGCACGCCCAGGACTGCTGCCTCCCGATCCTGAGCCCACCCTCGCCGCCCCTACCTCCGTCGCCGAGCACCTCCCCGCCATCGTCTCTCCCTCTGTAAGCCCCCCACCCCTCCCCCACCCCATCTCTCTTTGCTTAGTTAGTACATGATTTTAGTAGTAGTAGATGTTAATTTAGGGTTCATAGATAATGATTTTTAGTACTAGTGGATATTAATTAGTAGTAGTGATGGTAAACTAGTTGTATAATTAGCGACAGTAGATGTTAATTAGTAGTAGATGTAGTAGTAGATGTTAATTAGTAGTAGTAGATGTACTAGTTTCTTTCTATTTATAGTAAGTTTACATTTAGCAAGAACGAGTTGAATTAATAGAACTAGTTTAGTTTTAGTTGAACTAGTTAGTTTTAGTTGAACTAGTTTAGTAAGTAAATTAATAACTAGTTGAACTACTTTATTTTTAGAAAGAACTAGTTTTTTTCTATTTATAGTAAGTTTATATTTAGTAAGAACTAGTTGAATTAATAGAACTAGTTGAACATGTCATATTTGTTGTTATTTTTTAGTTTAAGCAATTATTTCATGTTTTGGTTACACCTCCGAGTGGCCTATGTTTTGCCGGAGTGTTGATTAATTTCCGTTCCGGCAAATTTCAGGCGCTCGATATGTCCTTTTTTAGCAAAGGTCATGCCGGATTTTTCTGTGAATTCTGGCATGACTTGTGCTAGAATATGTACAAGTTTAATCTTTGAATTATGAACGTAGGAAATGTCGTACTCGGACGACGACAGTCTCCCGGGGGAGTGCAGCTGGTGCCACGACGATCGAGGTATGTGCGATAGGTTCGTTGGGCTGGATGAAGATCGGCGCTTCAGCATTAAGCTCGAGGAGACCTTCGATGTTGAAATGTTACGCAACAACGACAAGTGTTTTTTTTCGTAATTAAGCATGACTTCAACTATTTCAATGTCTAATTTTCATCTTTTACAATTCGACTAGCTTATCCCATGCCATGCAAGACACTATGTCTTGGAGAGGATGGGTTTTGAAAACCATGAAAATTTTGAAACAAAGAAAATACACCTAAGGACCCATCATGATATGGATTTTGAAGTAAATATGTGCAATGCTCAGAGCGTAACCCATTTTGGTTGCCAAAATTGGGAAGCACTTTACAAAATGTATGGTTTTTATGAGGGTATGATTGTCACCATGGATCTTGGTGATCCTGACATCGAGCAAGATAATATGGACATTTGGGTCCTTGTTGATACGCTTCTGATTGTACCGCTATGTGAGTTTCTCAAACATAGTTATTAACTAATTTATATTGTTTATTTCAAAATAGTTGACAACTTATTTCCATTGACAGCTTATTTTGATTCTTCAAAGTCTGTGCGGAAGATGGTAGACAAAACCCACTACACCGATGGCTCCGAATTAACTTATACGGAGAAAAATCATCTGATCGCATTTTGTACTCTTCTTGAGGATTACAATAACTATTATCGAACTCCTCCAAATTATGGTGAATACGTGCCACTAGTGCACGTGTTGAACCATGGTAACTTCTCTAGAGATACCCTGGTAAGATTTTTTACTATTACGACATCCGTGCATCTTTTGCATACTTCTAAAACTAGTACATCATTGCTAACTACGAAGTTATTACTATGTTTTTCAACAGAAACTCCCGATGGATTGCGTGCCTCATCTGATGTATCTGAATGGTCGCCTTACAGTTCTGAACATACTGCCAGGTAAATCTAGGGAGCTCACCTGTGCATATCGGATTTCTAAACCGGGGAACACATGTTCATCAAAGAATGGAAGAAATGTATGGACATTCGCGAGGAGGTTCTTGGAAGTAAAATTCATTCAGCAAAAGGCAAGGAGACAGGCTAATCTCCATTGTCCATAATGGAGAGTCAGGGGCTATCTTGTTTTTTGCTATTTTACCTTAGAAAATGTAGTAGGTGTTAATCGAGTGTAGTAGGTCCTATGAGGTACAATATGTTTATTATGTGGTAATGTGTTAGAGTTGATAATGAGGAGTACTTGTGATTACGACTAGTGACCAATTTGCTAAGTTGATCTTGAGGAGGTATTATATGACAATGATGTATTATGATGATAAGTTGTTAATGATATGATGATGACAATGATATTATTATGTCATTGGGTGAAAGAACCACGAATTAGTTTCAAGTGGATGGACATCCACTTGAAACTAGTCCATGGTTCTTTCACCCCGTGATGTAATAACTCATTATGATGTAAAAACAATCTCTAAATTCCTGTTGTATGAAAACTTGTGTAAAGGTGTATGAATACAACATGAAATAAAAAAGAAATAAAATACTAAATAATAGTAGTAGCGCGGGCAAGGAGAAGCGCTACTACTAATTACCAATAGCGCTCTTCTGGAGAAGCGCTACTACTAAGTCAATTCAGCAGTAGCGTGGGTCTAGGCACACTATTGCTAAGATTTAGCTGTAGCGCCTTATCAGTAGCGCTCCTGCCCGCAGTACTGATAGGCCTAAAACTCGCGCTGCTGCTAGGCTTTTCCCTAGTAGTGGGAGGTTATCGGAACCCCCCGGGAGGTATATGGGCCTTATTGGGTCTTAGTGGAAAGGAGGGAGAAGAAGCAAAGGAGGGGGCGCCCCCCCCCCAAGCCCAATCCGAATTGGCAGGGGGGCGGCCCCCCCTTTCCTTCTTCCCTATGCCTTCTTCCTTCCCTATCCGTCTACTAATAGGAAAGGGGGGAGTCCTACTCCCAGTTGGGGTTGGACTCCCCCCTAGGGCGTGCCACCCCCCTTGGTCGGCCGCCTCCTCCACTCCTTTATATACGGCGGAGGGGGGCACCCCATAGACACAACAATTGATCTCTTGGTCTCTTAGCCATGTGCGGTGCCCCCCTCCACCATAGTCCACCTCGATAATATTGTAGTGGTGCTTAGGCGAAGCCCTACGACGGTAGAACATCAAGATCGTCACCACGCCTCGTGCTTACGGAACTCTTCCCCGACATTCTGCTGGATCGGAATACGGGGATCGTCATCGAGCTGAACGTGTGCTAGAACTCGGAGGTGCCGTAGTTTCGGTGCTTGATCGGTCGGGCCGTGAAGACGTACGACTACATCAACCGCGTTGTTCTAATGCTTCCGCTTTCGGTATACGAGGGTACGTGGACAACACTCTGCCCTCACGTTGCTATGCATCACCATGATCTTGCATGTGCATAGGAAAATTTTGAAATTACTTCGTTCCCAACATGGCGTACCGCAAAACGGGACTCCACGGGATACTGTTCATCTCCACCGTCGACCTCCTCCAGCCTCCACGGGCTACCATCGACCTCCTCCAGCCTCCACGGGCTCCTGTTCATCCAGCCTCCACCGCGCGCTACTCCACCGGCTACTGTTCAACCACCCCTCCACCGTCTACTGTTCATCCAGCCCTCCACACCACGGGGGTCCTGTTCAACCACCCCTCCCCGGGCACCCCTCCACCGTCTACTGTCCATCCAGCTCTCCACACCACGGGGTCATGTTCATCCAAAGGCAACGCCACCACTCACTGTTCATCCAACCCCCC
>NC_041383.1:750581432-750602270 GCF_002162155.2 Triticum dicoccoides | reverse complement strand
GGCTTCAGTTAGCAGCAGTAGCAAAGGAATCGCTCGATCGGGTTCAGTTAGCAGCCACCGATCGATCGCTCCGGTTCAGTAACGCGTAGCCTACAGTGCAATCGCTCGGGTTCAGTTTGAGCCCACGCCTCACTCGGGATCAGTTAGAGCCAATGCCTCGCACACACACGCATACGTGTACGAGAGAAACGTGCATCGCTCGGCCCCCGACCTCCCACCATAACCGGCAACTCCTCGAAATTTTCCTCCCCCTCGCTTCTACCACGGTTTTTTCCGTCATGGACGGCCCAAAGAATGTCATGCAGCTGCATCTCCGGCCCGCCCAGGACGAAAAGTCCATTTTCTATCATGATTTTTTGTCATAGAAGTAGGAGCCCACCACATCTATGATGATACCGGGTTTTGTCACAATTATCATCATAGAAGTGTCATATGTATGACAGAAAAAAAATTCGTTCGGCCCAAAATGTCACGGATGTGTCTTTCTTTTGTAGTGTCAAGATTATATATTAATCGAGACGATGAATATTATGTACTAAATGATTCCATTTTTCCTTATTGATTGCATCCATGCATTATAATTTGAATACTAAGTTGTTTTATATTTCTTCTGTTTTAGTTAAGTAAAAGCTATGGCGGACAATGTTGGCAGAGAGAGAAGATGAATTGTTTGACATCATACACAGCCCTCGCAGGCTAGATGATCTGAATGAAGCAGATGACGGCTCCCAATATCTGAACAATACCGGAGAGGGTGATGAAAAGATATTTGATCTCGACGACCGAGCTAATGAAGTCATGAACTATGATTATGATTATGATGACACAGACAATGTTTATGATGACACAGACAATGCTGATCTTGAAATAACAAAGACTACCGGTGAGGTATATTTACATAAGCAGGTATATGGTGATTATCACATGTTTTTTTATTTGAAGATATATTAACGAATCGATCTTTCTTCTTTCAGCCCTCCGGATCGAGCAAATCTGCTTCTACAGACAGCAGGACAAAGCGAGGCCCAGGCAAAAAGTTGAAGGAGGGTGTAAAGTACAACATCGACTCCATCAAACCTAGTGGCGAACCCCTCACACCTAATAACATTGCGAACAAGTGGACTCGTTAGTGCGGAGTTCTTATGAAGGACGAACTCCCGATCTCCATTCAAGAATGGAAAGAGCCAAAAACTAAATGTCTAGGTGTTACTTGGGTCGATGACAGAGCAAAAAAAACCTTTGGGAATCTCTGATGGAACATTTCACCCTACCAGATTATTTCACTGAAGCAGATGTGCAGAAAGTCAAGGACGCTGCTCTTAAGAAGATGGCAATTCCATTCAACACCCACAAGATAACTTTATGGGCCAACTACCTCGCTGTAGAAAGGAAAACTCCAGAATTCACGGGAACACTGGAGAAGCAAAGAGAACACTGGGCCGATTTCGTGAAATTCAAGGAATCAGAATTATCTAAGGAAGGGTCGATAAAAAACAAGGCCTATGCCGCAAAAAAGACACAGTTCCATAGGCTCGGTCCAGGTGGCTACGCAGTGGGAATGCCTAAGTGGGATAAGTCTTAGCAAGAGAAGGAGGATGCAGGGGTCACTCCGGTTACTAGGAGCTTGCCCCCCAGGTGCAGAACTTGGTTCTATGCGCATGGGGGGCGTTGGACTCGAAGACAGGCCTTTCAAAGAAGGCAAGTCTAAAAGGAGCCGAACACAAGATACTTGACGCAATAGAAGAAGCTTGAACGGGGGAGTTCACGCCCAACAGAGAGAACGACGAGCTTACACGCGCCCTGGGGAATCCTGAACACCCGGGAAGAACATGAGGCAAGGGCGTTATTCCCTGGTATGAGGGCTTTTTGGAATGGAACGACGACTACAGGTCCCGTGCAAGAAAGAATATGGAGGAGGAGAAGAAGAGGAAGCTGGAGGAGGAGCAGAGGAAGCAGGACACAGAACGCCTTCAAGGCCTAGAAGCAAGGCACGCGGACTTGGCACTCAAATTCCAGCAGCAGCAGCAGCAGTAGCAGCAGATCGACTCACTTAGCCAGGAAAGGGGATCTTAGTAGCGGGAGCAGCAAGCGGATGATCGTCCAGCATTGGATAGCATCGTCCCATCCATGCTGAGAAGCAGCGTTGGTTCCGCCCCGGGCGACACACTGCTGGATACATACCCTATGGATGACATCATAGAGAACACTAACTGTGAGCTACACTCCAAAATGAAGAACATATCCATGAAGGTGGCGGACACCGTTGCTTTTACAATTACCCCCGAAGAAACCTTCCATTACACCCCGATTCTAGAGGTCTATGCTCGTGTCTTGGTTGATGAAGTGGTGGACCCATATTCGGGGCTACAGCTTGACATTCCTGGAGGTGACGACGAGCGCACACTGGGAGAGGCCATACATTGTATCATCATATGGAGAAAGGACTGCATCATCTTTCGAAGTCCATCGACACCGCATCGTCTGCTGACTCCTCCTCGAAGTACGCCACCGAGTCAGCAGACTCCCGCTCCTCCAAGTCCACGAACGCGTGAGCCGACTCCTCCTCGAAGTCTGCCACCTCCTCCAAGTCCCCGAACACGTGAGCAGACTCCTGCTTCAAGTCCGGCACATCGTGAGGCCACTCCTCTGGTTTCAAGTCTGACACCGTGTCAGGCCACACCTCCTGCTTCAAGTCCGGCATAGCGTCAGGCCACTCCTCCTACTCCAACTCAGCCACGTCAGCCGTCTCCACCATCTCAGCAATCGCAGAAGAGACACGCCGCAACTATGGTGTGTAGCGGTACGAGTCGAGATAGTACAGGAAGTACAGGTGGAGACAAGCAATATAAATATGGTCCAAGCCTCGCTCCTCTTCCTCAGAGGCCTTACGACATGGTCGAGGAGCAAAACGCAACCATAGTGCGGGCCCAAGTGGTCGCCCATTTTGGACCGAAGCCGGCACCGCCGCCAAGGGAGAAAGTGCCTGAGGAAAAGATTGACCACTTCATTCGTATGGCTGGAGCACCAGCTTCCAAGCCTATTGACTCAGACTATGAGCGCCAAATCAGGAAGGCACATCAAGCACGACTACAAAAGGAAGCGAGCTCGAGCTCGAACCAACAAGCAGCTGGCAAAAATGCGGGAAAACTGTTTCCCATCTGGGAGAACAGGCGGCGCAATCGATCCCCCTGCTTGTTGTGCCAACAAGACATGAGAGGATTCCGCGCGCCCAATATTATTGTGCAAACCATTAATGTTCCCCAGCTGGGCGATGTGGTAATAACGGAGGAGCATATAATGCAGGCTGAAATGCTCAAGATCACTGTTGGACAACTCCTCAAAATCGGGCCCATGTCTCTGCTTAGAGAGGAGGAAATAAAACGGGAATATGTCCGGGGCCAACCTTTGGTCGAGCCAGACAAGGTCAAGAACCTCCCAACGAGAATGTATGAATTGCATCAATGGTACATGAACATAACCAAGATTTCCAATCGAGAGTCCCTCATGGTGAATGTCAAGGAGGAGCATTACTTCCATGAGAAAGCTTTGTCCGTTGAGTATTCAGAACTATTTTAGTTATACAATCAAGACACTCTACAAATCTATCGTCAGTTGCAATTGTCTGTAAGTGATTTCTTTCTGTAATTTAAGTCTCAAGCTAGCTGTAGTGATCATTTTGATCAATCGTTACATATAATTATCCTCATTATATATTCTTTTCTGTGGTATTATATGCAGGATGGAGATGTATGAAATGAAAAAATCTGGACGGTATGGCATTGGGTTCATTGACCCAAATACCATTAATGAGTACATATGGAATCTTCCAACTTCTCGAGTAAGTTTAGAGGAAAGCATGCTAGAGTTCTTCAAGCGCCTCAATACCAATGAAGATATAGTACTTCCTTACAACTTCCTGTGAGTCACACTGTCTTGTACTACAAATTCTGTTTTTGCTTACTAGCTAGCTAGATGTTAATAATTAAGTGTATAGGGTTTATGGTAGTTGATTAGTGTTATGCACATGCCCTCTTAATTAAGACATGCAAATGTGTGCGCATGCAGTTTCCACTGGATCTTGTTAGACATTAAAGTTGACAAAGGAACAGTTGAAGTACTAGACTCACTACTTAAAGAAGAAAAAGACTACACCATCGTGAAGGGGATAGTCAACAGGTAATTTCAATCATTATTAACTATATCTCGGCCTATTTAGTTCGTCATTTCCTGATATGAACTATTTAATCACCCCTTTATTAATTTTCTTTGCCGGCGGGCAGGGCTTGGGCAAAGTTCATCAAGCTGACTCCAGGCAAATGGGCAAAAAAGCTGTTTTGGTATCGACCAAAGGTAAGTAATTAAGTAGTACTAGCTAGCTAGTTAGCTACCATCTCTTTATTTCTTGTTTCAATACCATTAATTAATTATCATGCTTGATTAATCATTGTCTGATTCAATTCCATTCTCGTAAAGGCCCTGAAGCAGGCGCAGGGGAATGATCTGTGTGCATTCTACATTTGCGAGAACATTCGCATGATGGCGTCCGAAAGGAGCAGATCTCAAAGACATGACTAGGTACGTTTGTCAGAACATTATTCACACCATTATCGATATCTAGTCACACAACTAATACACATGCATATTGATCTCCTTCTTAACAGTTCAGAGAGGTGCGGGAGCAGCTCCTACCAGCGGACCGCATACTAGCAATTCAAGAGGAAATAGCGGGATTTTTGCTCGACTAGTTCATAGATCCCAAAGGAGAATATTATTACCCGCTACCGCCCCCATGAACCACTTGTCATCGTGCTCCTATGGACCCAAGGCGACATGTAGGAGAAATTGTATATATATATATATACATGTGTATTTTTGAATGATTAATGGTGTTGGTTGTGAGACATTCGATGATATATATTTATGTATATATGCGGTTCTACGTAAGAGAAAATCTATTTATATATATGCATAATGTGTACAATTTCTAGTGTCGTAAAATACCAGCAAACAAAAAAGAATTAAATGGAAAACACAAAATTAATGGAAAATAAAAAATAAACCCCCCCAAACATTTAGTACCGATTGGTGTTACCAACCGGTACTAATGGTCTACCAGCACCTGGGCCTGGCTCGTGCCACGTGGTGGCACTTTAGCGCCGGTTCGTGCCGAACTGGTAGTAAAGGGGTGGGTGCCTTTAGTCTCCACTCTTTAGTGCCGGTTATAGAACCGGCACTAAAGGCCCTTACAAACTGGCGCTAAAGCCCGGTTCTGCACTAGTGGGACTCCGCTCCTCACTCACAAGTAAATGGCCGGTAACCGGGATGCCCAGTCCCATGCTCAAATAAAATCAAAATAATTGCAAACAAAACTCCCCTAGGATTATTGTTAGTTGGAGGCACCCGTTGTTTCGGGCAAGCCATGGATTGATGCTTGTTGGTGGAGAGGGAGTAAAAACTTTACCATTCAGCCTATAATGTGTGTAGTATGGAAGCACTACAAAAAATACACTTCCGTGATGATACGTGTTTGTCATAGGAGGTCGCGTTTTTTGTCATGCATGTACATCTATGACGATTTTATGACAGAATCAATATAGTCATACATGTGCTGTCATAGAAGTGTTCCATGACATTACCAAAATTATCATCATGGAAGTGTCCACTTCCATGATGATAAATCGCGCGTCATAGAAGTGCTTTCGTCAAGGGTGACCGACACGTGGCATCCATCGTAACGGAACACCGTTAAGCTACCGGGTCCGGTTTTGGATCTGATAACCCGTTAACAGCCCGGACCAATGGGGATTTTCCACGTGTAAAATCATCATTGGCCACAGGAAACACGTGTTGCCTCACCATTGGGACAGATGTCATCCACTCATTGGACAGGAGGCGCCTATGATAGGTCACCACGTGGCACGGCCCAACAGTGGCCCATTCCGGTGAAAAAGGCGGACCCAGTAAAAATTAGTAGGCCGGCCCATATAAGGCCTACTTGTGTCAGGTCCATTTAAGCCCACGACCCATATGAGATGTGCCAATTTGGCCCGTCAACGGACCGTTAAAGATTTGACACCATTGCAGCCCATCGTCATTTCGAGCCCGTTAACAACCCACTATATATTTGGGCTCAATATTGTCCCGATGAGATTTCGTCCTGTTAACGGCCCATTCAATGGATGGGCCAATTTTCAGGATGTACATCTTTCGGCCTTTTAGCGACCCATTTAAATGTTGGGCTAATTTCTGGCTCGGTGTGTCTTTCAGCCTGTTGATGGCCCATAAATCTGATGGGCCATTTGTAGTCGGACCTGAGTTTCGGCCTTTTAGCGGCCCCTTTTAAGTGTTGGGCCAATTTCCGGCCCGGTGTCTCTTTCAGCCTGTTGACGGCCCATAAATCAGTTGGGCCATTTGTAGTCGGACCTGAGTTTTGTCCTTTTAGCGACCCATTTAAGTGTTGGGCCAATTCCCGGCCATGTGTGCCTTTCGGCCTGTTAACGGACCATAAATGAGTTGGGCCATTTGTAGTCGGACCTTAGTTTTGGCCTTTTAACGGCCCATGCCCTTCATGGTCCAATACCAGCCCGGTTTCTCTTTCAGCCTGCTAAAGTCCCACAACCAAGTTGGGCCATTTACAATACGACCTGACTTTCGGCCTCTTAGCGCCCCATGCGATTCATGGTCCAGTACAAGCCCGCTGTCTCTTTCGGCCTGCTAAAGGCCTATAATATAGTTGGGCCATATGTAGCCCAAACTTAGTAACGGCCTGTAAAATTAATTTGGCCCACCTGTTGCCCGCTTCGATGTCGGCCTGTTAACTACCTGGGAGGTAAGAGGGCCGACCATTAACTTCCGGCCTAGTAACAGCCCATTAACTTAATGGGCCCACTAAAGTTAGTACATGTCTTTAGGCCAAATTAGATAATTTGAGCCCATTACGACGAGCAATTATGCACAGGACCAAAACCGATCAAGCAAAGGTACGACTTAAAGGGAATAACGTTGCACATCCAGTATATATTATAGGAAATTACATCCACTTGGCAATCAAAGATTGATGCCAGTGCAAATAAATGAGCAGAACCTAACCATCTACAACGTCACAATCTACAACCTCAGCATAGATGACGCCCATAAGCATGTGGGCAAGTTCTTGTTGTTTGCTACACTGTCTCTAAAAACATTGATCAGTTGTTGTGTCGCACGACTCTGCACCTCTGATTCATCCACCATTTCCATCATTGCTTCAGCCATTAATTGGTTCACAAACAGACATTTATTCCATTGCATTCGAGATAGAGGATACTGAACAGATTTAGATGGCGATTTTGGCAGGCTTGTATTATTGATAGTGGAGAGTGTCTCGACCCACTACTAGGGAAAAGGCTAGCAGCAGCGTGGGTTTTAGATGTATCAGTAGCGCGGGGATAGGCGCTACTAATAAGGCGCTACTAATAACAGATAGCAGTAGCGCGTGCTCACCAGCGCTCCTGCTACACAAGTGTAGCAGCAGCGCTGTTAGAGGAAGCTCGCTACTGCTAGTAGCTCTAGTGCGCTTTACCTTGACGCGCTACTGCTATCGCGGTACTGCTGCTAACTTTTATACACTCGCTACTGCTAATTTAAGTACGTTTTTTTGTTTTTTTGGCATATTTGTTTTGTATTTGAACAGGCTTTATAGAAGAATCTTTAGCACATAGAACTGTCATCATGATACACATACAAATGCCTGCGAGACCACAAATGTAATCATAGCATGTACATACAAATAGTCTCATCATAATCATCATCCAGCACAAAGTGATATCTTGTCATCATCTCGAAAATAGCGATACATGCAAGTCTCGAATACTTGCAACTACAACAACGTCATCCATCTAAACAAAGGTATATGCAAGAAGTGCTATCACTATGAGTGAGAGCGGAACTATGCAATACATGAGGTGGCGGTTACAAGTCCTCTCTCGCGCTAGCGTGAACCTCAAGTAACTAGCTTCTCCTTCTTGTTTGCTTTTGAAGCCTTTATGGCTGGCGCCTGTGAACCCATTCACTTGCGCCTGACACTCATGCCACTCGTTGTACACCCCCTAAACCTTCCCTTTGTACACGACATAGCAATTCCATCTCGCCATCAAGAAACTAGGTACCTGTTAGAGATGCATGTTCATGAAGAGGATGTACAATCATATATATGCAACAAAATATACTAGAGCAACACCGACAAAAAAAGGGTTAGCAACTAGATGCAACATACAGTATGCAAATTAATTAACTAAAGGTACGCAGGTCATCGTACGCAAACTAACAAAGTAGCGTTATGCAAGTTCGGCAGGGACCGTGGAAATCACAAAGTTTCATCGCTACAAAAAGTATACAAGTTCAACCGACACATATCATCATCATCGGCATCATAAATCACTAGAAGTTCCATCCTTCCATATCATCGAGGACGAACCCTAGCTTCTTGAACGGCGTGAGGTCTAGACATTGCATGCCTATGCGAGTTCGGACGTCAGCTTGCGATATAGGGCCATGGTGGAACATCCCCTTCTCATCGACAACTTCTTTCATGATGATCGTCGCAATGTTCCTTTGGATGCGAAAGGAGTCATCTCTATGTTTATAATCCGCTTCTCCATGAGATTCTAGCCACTTGTGGATACGATCATCATTTCTGCTGTTAATGCGAAGCTTTTGGTGATCCGTGTTGAACTGAATCATGAGATGGACGATGTAGAATCCATCCTTCTTGCTTGGTGTTGGGACATGGATGCAGGAGAAGTTAGTTTTATGCATGAAACCCATCTTCTTGTTCCTTTGTTTCTTGATCTGCACGTGGCCACCTCTAAAGCTGAAGCCTTGGAGAGCATCATCTAGAATATTCATTATGTGGTGTAGTCTTTTTCTTGTAGTCTCTGGAAGGGTCAAAATAAATGGCGTGGGAGACTTGCGGGTAAAGAACTATAAGGACGGCGCGCCCGTTGATGCGGGGAAAAGACACCTCAAATTATTCCCCATATCAGAGAGAAGGAATGATTGAAATGTATGAAAGGGTTGTCCGAAACTGACTTACTTTGGATGATAAGGCACGAGGACAATTTCCCGATCCTTATTCTGTACCATGAAGTTTTGGAGGTACTCCCCAGCAGTTTCATGCTCAAAGTCGCCGAGACCCAAGAAAGACTCGTGCATGTTGTACGGATCCGCTACACAGATTTGCGAGCACTCTTCATGACGGAGCTCATATGTAACGCAAAAAGGCGGACGATAGTAAAATCAAGCCGCCTTGTTAGAAACATATCAAAGATATGGTCAAACCGCAGGAAGAACACCTCCGCAGGCCGTGTGTCAACGTAGCACTTCCCCTCAGGCACACGAGCCGCGTATGTCGGATATCTTGGATCCTTTGAGGCTAGTAGGCTTTTCTCAGTCGACAGCACATGGTCATGCAGTCTCCTGAGATCCCCTGATAGCATACGCAGTGTTCATGGCGTCCCGGAAGCTATGACACTACTTTCAAGAGTGTTCAATAACAGTAGCCTCCGAAGTACCCCTTAATGATATTATAAATAACCGCGACGCGACGGGCCGGATTGGCAAATGGGCCATTGAGCTCCTCCCATTCGACATAACTTATAAGCCACGGCGAGCTATCAAGTCGCAAGTTTTGGCCGACTTTGTCGCTGAATGGACTGAAGTCGAACTCCCTAAAGAGTACGACACATATTCCAACCGGATCATGCACTTCGACGGATCCAAAATGCTAGCGGGTCTGGGGGCTAGCGTCGTTCTGACGTCCCCAACAGGAGATACAGTTCAATATGTACTCCAGATAATGTATAAGGACTCTAACAATGCAGCCGAATATGAGGCCCTTCTACATGGTCTCCGGATGGCAGTCTCCATGGGCATTTAACGCCTCAAGGTGCGTGGGGATTCGAACCTCGCAATATCCAAAATAAATGGAGATTTTTGATGCCAAGGATCCGAAAATGGCAGCTTATCGCAATGCCGTCCTAAAAATGTCAGATCGATTCGAGGGGCTCGAATTTCACCATATAGCCCGGGAAAACAATCAGGCAGTAGACATCTTGGCACGCATCGGTGCAAAGCGCGATGTAGTCCCTCCCAACATTTTCTTGGAGAGGCTATTCAAGCCTTCCGTACAATGGGAAGGGGAGTCCGGAAATAACAACCCGGACTCAGCCGCACCACCTGACGCCGAACATTCTGACACAACGGGAGGCTCTGCCAGTGAAGTAACATCCTTAGCCCACGTAATAATGGCAGTCATTGACCCGTGGACAGAACCATTCTTAGCCTACGTAACTAGGCAGGAACTCCCCGAGGACCAAAATGAGGCACGCTGCATAGTGCGGCAATCTAAAGCCTACAAAGTCCACGAAGGAGAGCTTTCTAAGAAAAGCACCACCGGAGTCCTTCAAAGGTGTATCTCCGAAGAGAAAGGGCGGAACCTTCTGGCCGAAATTCATGATGGACTCGGCAGGCACCACGCCGCAGCCCGAGCCCTTGTAAGCAAGGCCTTCCATACTGGATTTTATTGGCCGACGGCCCGGGCAGATGCTCAGGACTTAGTCCAACGATGCGTCGGTTGCCAATTATTCGCTAACCAAAGCCATATGCCACCCACTGCCCTCCAAACTATACCCATCACCTGGCCCTTCGCGGTCTGGGGGCTTGACATGGTTGGACCCCTTAAAGGGGGAACCCACAAGAAAAAATACTTATTGGTCATGGTTGACAAATTCACCAAATGGATAGAGGCCAAGCCTGCTAAGACGGTCGAATCCGGACCCATGATAGACTTCATATCAGGGGTCGTACACCGTTATGGCGTCCCCCACAACATCATCACTGATAACGGCACGAACTTTACGGTCGACGAGGTAAAACTCTGGTGCAAAAACATGGGCATCAAGCTCGACTACGCTTCAGTCTATCACCCACAAACTAATGGTCAAGTCGAGCGGGCAAATGGTCTAATCATGAGCGGCATCAAACCCAGACTAGTGCGGTCCCTCAAGGAATCTAACACGCACTGGGTAGAGGAGCTCGACTCCGTACTCTGGGGGCTGCGAACCATGCCGAATTGCACTACCGGATTCACACCATTTTTTATGGTATACGGCGCAGAGGCAGTTCTGCCCTGTGACATAATTCATGACTCACATCGCGTGTGCATGTACGAAGAAAGAGAAGCCGAACTCGATCAGCAGGACAGTTTGGACGCCTTGGAGGAGGAGCGCGACGTGATAAAAGCCCGTTCCGCATTCTATCAACAGCAGGCTCGAAGATATCAAAGCAGAGAAGTACAGGCCAAACCCTACAATGTTTGCGAATTAGTTCTACGCCTGCAGGACAAGAAAAAGGACAAACTCAAGCCCAAATGGGAAGGTCCCTTCATAATCGACCAAGTCCTGACTGGTGGAGCGTACCGTCTGCGAAATGCATCGGATAACCGACCCGAGCCGAACCCATGGAATGTAGCCCGTCTACGAAGATTCTACGCCTAGCGCCGGACTCTCTGTTCGTTTCGTTCCTCTATCCATTTTTTACACATTAGCTGTCTTTTATTTCTCTCCTTCTCCCTCCTTTTCTCTTACAGCCGTTTAAGGGCTCGTTTGCACCTTGTTCGCACACAATGGACGCGCTATTCACGCTCATTATACCCGGGGGCTCCATTAACAGAAGCTTGTTTATACGGGCCTCGTGCCCAACACATGTGTCACACTTCCGCATGTACCTTTTATTCACCACTATATGCATCGATATGACTTAAGTTTTGGCCAAGCTGGGTTCCCCTACGTTCCCGATTGTTCGGCTAGGTGGTAAAGGGAGCACCTCTGTGATTGTTACTGCCGGGTCAGCCGGATGTGTACCTCAGACTGGGTGAAGCCGAAAGCTAGCGTTCTTAAGGGAATATTCGGTCGGTGAACTAAAAAATGATTTCTTACTCGTTTATTCATCTGCCCCCAGATGCCTTTCTGCTTTTTTCGCAGTCCGGACATGCACTTTAGGGCATGCCTCCCAGGGAAAGGAACCCCTAACGGAACTATTCTCCCTGGAAGATGTTTCTTACTAACCATGTAATATAACATAACTAGTTGGGCACTTGTCTGATAAATCTCTAATGACCCCTATGCCTGGTCTCCACGCATGCCCCGGTTCTTACATAACCGAGCGGGTATTCGAACACACTCCGGACTATCGGTCCCGAGGTTTAAGCGAAAAGGGCCACCATGACAAACGATCTACAATCTGGCTAGAAGGCATTTTACATGTCATTTTAAATTACATAGTCAATTTGACTGGGTATATTCTTCTTCGATACCAGCGGCTAGCTCTACCTGGCCGTACACTAAACTGACAGGGATCTCTTTCCCATCGGGCCCCACAGGTCCGACCTCGGCCATGTGGTTTGGGCCAGCCTTCGTGTACCACGTCTTCACCATGGCCTAGGCCTTCCTGGCGCCTTGACGGCAGGCTGATATCTTCCATAATCGGAAGCGCCGCTGCGCTCCTTTTAGCTTCTCTGCAAGCTCTCCAAGGCCTTTGGGCATGGAGACGGATGGCCACAGAGCCTGGGCGATGCCTTGCATCACCTGCCGAACTCGTTCGTGCAGTTGTGAGAGCTCGGGAAGAAGGTCGCCCGTAGAACCGGGCATTTCCTCCGCAGGTCGACCTGTCAGCATACCTACAGACATAACTCTGTCAATTTGACTTCCTCGCCGAACTCTTCTTTTTATAGTTCGTTCAAGCACTTACTAAAAATGCCGCGTCGAAGCCGCTGATTCTCCTTTACGGAGTCCGACAGCTGAGCACGAACATCCTTTAGTTCCTCGCCCAGCTGGGTGTTGGCATCTTGAAGCTTGTTCTTCTCTTGCCTCACCCTCGTAAGCATGCTCTCGCCGGCCTTTAACTGGCGCAAGAGTTGCTGCTTGTCCGGATCCACTCTGGCGCCATCTGCACTGTTATTGTTAGAATTGCACACATGCCGCACTTCACAACATACTTATCTTTCGAAGCGTATATTACCAGAGGGGGTCTCATTGGCCTTCCCTATTGCGGCTAGTGCGGCCTCAAGTTGGGCTTTGCACTCTTCCAACTCTTGGGACAGCTGGGTATTCTTTTATGTAAGATCCTGCATAACAAATGATCCTTAAATCAGGTATTCTAACTGTTTCAAGTCTCGGGGGCTACTGACATATATAACCATCAAATTTTCTCACCCGTATGTCTTTTACATACTGCTCTGTGGCTCTGGCTATACCATTTTGAGCGGCACGGAGGTACGCATCTCCCGTATTAAAGGCGTCCAACGCCTCTTGGGAAAAACAAGCGTCCCGAAGAACAGTCCGGCGATGCATGTGGTTCATGGCACTCTCCATCTCTGAATTGGTGGCAGATAGCCCGTCCGCGTCCTCTGTCGGAGGAGCGTCTGATGCGCGCCCCGTGTTCACCTCCGCTTCCGGACCCGGCCTTGAAGCCTGACCGGTGGATATAGTCCGGCGGGCGCTCTTCTTCCTGAAGAGAGCATGAGTGTTAGTATGCCTTGAGGGCATAAACCCTGGGCATTAAAGTTGCACGCCGTACCGTTGCGCCGGCGTCTCGATCCGGTCCGCACTTCTTTTTAGCCCGCTGGGGCTCGATGGCCCTTGTTGGCTAACCACCGCAGGCTCGGCTCTCCGCCTCAAGGACTTCCCCTTCAAAAAACGCCATTGGTATACGGGGATAAAAAATAAGCATGGATGGATCCTCTTGAAGGTACTGGGACTTCGGTCTCGGTTACCTTTGAGGCTGGAAGTAGTCCGGGATAATCGGTCGTAATGGCCACTAAGGTGTTGTCCTTACTCAATTGATGAAACACCCCATCAATTAGCTCCACACATAAGTCCGGGTCCTCTTGGGAGTCCGGGTCGAGGGACCGTTCCGGGTCCTCGGGTTGTGGAGAAGGGCTGTTTATCTCCATTACAGTCTGGCGTAGCTCCTGCGTTAAAATTGCTAGACTAAGTACTTAACTATGGGAATATAAAAACGGATAGGCAAGTGAAAGTGTTCGCTTACCCAGCTTGGAGGATTGTACGTAGAAAGTCTGCCCCTTTGGGTTGACACGGAGGAATTCCTCCTCTTCTCCCTTGTACAAAGCGGACAAGATCTTTGTTAGAGTGGCAGCTGAATCCGGCCCCTTACGGCCGCACCGGGTGGCGTCGTCCTCCCCGTTGAAATCTCACATGGGGTGGCCTCGGTATTGAAGCGGCTGCACCCCCCGCATAATGCATATGGCCATGACCTTGATCATGGTCAGTCCGGAATGAGCTAACAACCTTATCCGGCTCATCAGGTAAAGGACGTCCCTGTTATACTTTCCTTCTGAGGGCTCCGTGGGCGCCAGCTCAGGCGTTTCTTCAAGGGAGCGTTATCAAACTCAGGGAGGCCGATCCATACCGGGTCCGGCAGAGGGACGTCTTCTATATAACACCATTCTGAAGGCCAGTCTTCGGACGCCTCCTTTGGGGTTCCGGATAGATATCCGGTCCCGGCGATGCGCCATAGTTCGGCTCCGCCCACTTGATATATCGACCCCTCCTGAGAACGGGGCACGTGGAAGATGGCCATTATTGGGCGCAGAAGCCAAGGAGCGCAACATTCATCAGAAGCCGGACACTATTCGACAAGTATATGGGATTTGGAGAAGAACCCGCCTTGCAATGCCGAAGACAATTTGCGCGCCGGACTCGTCGTCATTGAAGCCTAGTTCGGGGGCTACTGAGGGAGTCCTGGATTAGGGGGTGTCCGGATGGCTAGACTATGACCTTTGGCCGGACTCCCGAACTATGAAGATACAAGACTAAAGACTTCGTCCCGTGTCCGGATAGGACTTTCCTTGGCGTGGAAGGCAAGCTTGGCGATACGATATGTAGATCTCCTCCCATTGTAACCGACTCTGTGTAACCCTAGCCCTCTCCGGTGTCTATATAAACTAGAGAGGTTCAGTCCATAGGACGAACAACAATCATACCATAGGCTAGCTTCTAGGGTTTAGCCTCTCTGATCTCGTGGTAGATCTACTCTTGTACTACCCATATCATCAATATTAATCAAGCAGGAGTAGGGTTTTACCTCCACCGAGAGGGACCGAACCTGGGTAAAAACATCGTGTCCCTTGTCTCCTGTTACCATCTGCCTAGACGCACAGTTCGGGACCCCCTACCCGAGATCCGCCAGTTTTGACACTGACACCTGCTGCAGATGCAACTGATGATGTTAAGAACGTCTGGCAGAGTAAAGCTGATGACTACTCGATAGTTCAGTGTGCCATGCTTTACGGCTTGGAACCGGGTCTTCAACGATGTTTTGTACGTCATGGAGCATATGAGATGTTCCAGGAGTTGAAGTTAATATTTCAAGCAAATGCCCGGATTGAGAGATATGAAGTCTCAAATAAGTTCTATAGCTGTAAGATGGAGGAGAATAGTTTTGTCAGTGAACATATACTCAAAATGTCTGGGTATAATAATCACTTGATTCAACTAGGAGTTAATCTTCCTGATGATAGTGTCATTGACAGAATTCTTCAATCACTACCACCAAGCTACAAGAGCTTCATGATGAACTATAATATGTAAGGGATGGACAAGACTATTCCCAAGCTCTTCGCAATGCTAAAAACTTCAGAGGTAGAAATCAAGAAGGAGCATCAAGTATTGATGGTCAATGAGACCACTAGTTTCAAGAAAAAGGGTAAAGGGAAGAAGAAGGGGAACTTCAAGAAGAACAACAAACAAGTTGCTGCTCAAGAGAAGAAACCCAAGTCTGGACCTAAGCTTGAAACTGAGTGCTTCTACTACAGGCAGACTGGTCACTGGAAGCGGAACTGCCCCAAGTATTTGGTGGATAAGAAGGATGGCAAGGTGAACAAAGGGACTACGGATTAAGCGAAGATTGGCTAAGTACGAGGTGACGATGCACGTGGGAAATGGTTCCAAAGTCGATGTGATCTCGGTCGGCACGCTACCTCTACATCTACCTTCGGGATTAGTTTTAGACCTGAATAATTGTTATTTGGTGCCAGCGTTAAGCATGAACATTATATCTGGATCTTGTTTGTTGCGAGACGGTTATTTATTTAAATATGAGAATAATGGTTGTTCTATTTATATGAGTAATTAATATCTTTTATGGTCATGCACCCTTGAAGAGTGGTCTATTTTATTAAATCTCGATAGTAGTGATACACATATTCATAATGTTGAAGCCAAAAGATGCAGAGTTGATAATGATAGTGCAACTTATTTGTGGCACTGCCGTTTGGGTCATATTGGTGTAAAGCGCATGAAGAAACTCCATACCGATGAACTTCTGGAATCACTTGATTATGAATCACTTGGTACTTGTGAACCGCGCCTCTTAGGCAAGATGACTAAAACTCCGTTCTCTGGAACTTTGGAGCGAGCAACTGATTTGTTGGAAATCATACATACTGATGTATGTGGTCCGATGAATATTGAGGCTCACGGCGGGTATCGATATTCTCTCACCTTCACAGATGATTTGAGCAGATATGGGTATATCTTCTTGATGAAACACAAGTCTGAAACATTTGAAAAGTTCAAAGAATTTCAAAGTGAAGTGGAAAATCATCGTAACAAGAAAACAAAGTTTCTACGATCTGATCGTGGAGGAGAATATTTGAGATACGAGTTTGGTTTACATTTGAAACAATGCGGAATAGTTTCGCAACTCACGCCACCCGGAACACCACAACAAAATGGTGTGTCCGAACGTCGTAATCGTACTTTACTAGATATGGTGCGATCTATGATGTCTCTTACTGATTTACCGCTATCGTTTTGGGGTTATGCTTTAGAGACGGCCGCATTCACGTTAAATAGGGCGCCATCAAAATCCGTTGAGACGACGCCTTATGAACTGTGGTTTGGCAAGAAACCAAAGTTGTCGTTTCTTAAAGTTTGGGGCTACGACGCTTATGTGAAGAAACTTCAACCAGATAAGCTCGAACCAAAATTTGAGAAATGTGTCTTCATAGGATACCCAAAAGAGACTATTGGGTACACCTTCTATCACAGATCTGAGGGCAAGATTTTTGTTGCTAAATTCAGAACCTTTCTAGAGAAGGAGTTTCTCTCGAAAGAAGTGAGTGGGAGGAAAGTAGAACTTGATGAGGTAACTGTACCTGCTCCCTTATTGGAAAGTAGTTCATCACAAGAACCGGTTCTTGTGACAACTACACCAATCAGTGAGGAAGCTAATGATATTGATCATGAAACTTCAGATCAAGTTACTACCGAACCTCGTAGATCAACTAGAGTAAGATCCGCACCAGAGTGGTACAGTAATCCTATTCTGGAAGTCATGTTACTTGACCATGACAAACCTACAAACTATGAGGAAACGATGATGAGCCCAGATTCCGCAAAATGGCTTCAGGCCATGAAATCTGAGATGGGATCCATGTATGAGAACAAAGTATGGACTTTGGTTGACTTGCCCGATGATCGGCAAGCCATCGAGAATAAATGGATTTTCAAGAAGAAGACTGACGCTGATGGTAATGTAACTGTCTACAAAGCTGGACTTGTTGGGAAAAGTTTTCGAGAAGTTCCAGGGGTTGACTACGATGAGACTTTCTCACCCGTAGCGATGCTTAAGTCTGTTCGAATCATGTTAGCAATTGCTGCATTTTATGATTATGAAATATGGCAAATGGATGTCAAAACTGCATTCCTGAATGGATTTCTGGAAGAAGAGTTGTATATGATGCAACCGGAAGGTTTTGTCGATCCAAAAGGTGCTAACAAAGTGTGCAATCTCCAGCGATCCATTTATGGACTGGTGCAAGTCTCTCGGAGTTGGAATAAACTCTTTGATAGTGTGATCAAAGCATATGGTTTTATACAGACTTTTGGAGAAGCCTGTATTTACAAGAAAGTGAGTGGGAGCTCTGTAGCATTTCTGATATTATATGTGGATGACATATTGTTAATTGGAAATGATATAGAATTTCTGGATAGCATAAAGGGATACTTGAATAAAAGTTTTTCGATGAAAGACCTCGGTGAAGCTGCTTACATATTGGGCATCAAGATCTATAGAGATAGATCCAGACGCACATACCTTGATAAAGTTTTGAAAAAGTTCAAAATAGATCAAGCAAAGAAAAGATTATTGCCTGTATTACAAGGTGTGAAATTGAGTCAGACTCAATGCCCGACCACAGCAGAAGATAGAGAGAAAATGAAAGATGTTCCCTATGCTTCAGCCATAGGCTCTATCATTTATGCAATGTTGTGTACCAGACCTGACGTATGCTTAGCAATAAGCTTGGCAGGGAGGTACCAAAGTAATCCAGGAGTGGATCACTGGACAGCGGTCAAGAATATCCTGAAATACCTGAAAAGGACTAAGGATATGTTTCTCAGTTATGGAGGTGACAAAGAGCTAGTCGTAAATGGTTATGTCAATGCAAGCTTTGACACTGATCCGGACGATTCTAAATCGCAAACCGGATACGTGTTTCTATTGAACGGTGGAGCTGTCAGTTGGTGCAGTTCTAAACAAAGCATCGTGGCGGGATCTACATGCGAAGCGGAGTACATAGCTGCTTTGGAAGCAGCAAATGAAGGAGTCTGGATGAAATAGTTCATTTTTGATCTAGGTGTCATACCTAGTGCATCCGGACCAATGAAGATCTTCTGTGACAATACTGGTGCAATTGCCTTGGCAAAGGAATCCAGATTTCACAAGAGGACCAAGCACATCAAGAGACGCTTCAATTCCGTCCGGGACCAAGTCCAGGTGGGAGATATAGATATTTGCAAGATACATACAGATCTAAATGTTGCAGGCCCGTTGACTAAGCCTCTTCCACGAGCAAAACATGATCAGCACCAAGACTCCATGGGTGTTAGAATCATTATTGTGTAATCTATATTATTGACTCTAGTGCAAGTGGGAGACTGAAGGAAATATGCCCTAGAGGCAATAATGAAGTTATTATTTATTTCCTCATATCATGATAAATGTTTATTATTCATGCTAGAATTGTATTAACCGGAAACATGATACATGTGTGAATACATAGACAAACTCAATGTCACTAGTATGCCTCTACTTGACTAGCTCATTAATCAAAGATGGTTATGTTTCCTAACCATAGACATGTGGTGTCATTTGATTAACGGGATCACATCATTAGGAGAATGATGTGATTGACTTGACCCATTCCGTTAGCTTAGCACTTTGATCATTTAGTATGTTGTTATTGCTTTGTTCATGACTTACACAAGTTCCTACAACTATGAGATTATGCAACTCCCGTTTGCTGGAGGAACACTTTGTGTGCTACCAAACGTCACAACGTAACTGGGTGATTATAAAGGAGCTCTACAGGTGACTCCAAAGGTACATGTTGAGTTGGCGTATTTCGAGATTAGGTGTTGTCACTCCGATTGTCGGAGAGGTATCTCCGGGCCCTCTCGGTAATGCACATCACTATAAGCCTTGCAAGCAATGTAGCTAATGAGTTATTTACCGAATGATGCATTACATAACGAGTAAAGAGACTTAATGGTAAAGAGAGTGAACTAGGTATTGAGATACCGACGATCGAATCTCGGGCAAGTAACATACCGATGACAAAGGGAACAACCTATGTTGTTATGCGGTTTGACAGATAAAGATCTTCATAGAATATGTAGGAGCCAATATGAGCATCCAGGTTCCGCTATTGGTTATTGACCAGAAACATTTCTAGGTCATGTCTACATAGTTCTCGAACCCATAGGGTCCTCACACTTAAGGTTTAGTTGATAGTTTTATTGTGAGTTTATGATTTTTGATGTACCAAAGTTTGTTCGGAATCCCGGATGTGATCACGGACATGACCAGGAGTATCGAAATGGTCGAGACATAAAGATCGATATATTGGACGACTACATTTGGACACCGGAAAGGTTCCGGGTGAGATTGGGACAATACAGGAGCTCCGGGACACTACTAGGGAAAACCTTATACACATAATCTTAGCAGCAGCGTGGTTTAAAAACAGACGCTACTACTAATTAGTAGTAGCGAGCTTCAGAAAAGAGCGCTACTAATATCTAAGTAGCAGTAGCACTCTAGGTGAAACGAGCACTACTACTATAATTGCCACGGTGTTGCCTCCAGGTTAGATATAGTAGTAGCGCCCTTCCAAGGGACGCGTTACTGCTAAAGTACTTAGTAGCAGCGTTTTCCCTCAAAACTCGCTACTGCTAAGTATCACCGCAACTAATTAAGTTTAGTCCCATACTGCTAAGCGAACAAGGTGTTTACCACCTTAAATATGTTACTTCTCAACCTATCTCGATCACTTGGTCTTCATTGAACTATATGTGTATGATTTGTGGCTGCAATATGAATCCTCGCCTATACCTATACAGGTACAGTGAGGATTCATGTTGACTATTTAGATTCTACACAAAAATATCAATGATGACCAATGTATATTTTTGATGTTTCTACATTGCTTAGACTTAGATCGTTTTTTCAGGACAAAGCGTTACTGATATTGGGATAAACAAAAGAAATAACTGCTTCCATTAGCAGTAGCGTTTTTCACTAAAACGCGCTATAGATAAGTTAGCTATAGTGCATTTTCCTTATGAGCGCTACTACTAGTTCGACTTAACCACCCCCCGGCTCAAAATTTCGCTGAGTACTCCTTTCAGCCCCCCCCCCCGGCATGTTCCCCTACTCCTGTCGCCGCCGCCCAAGCCCGAGCCTGCCCTCACCGCCGCTGCCCGAGCCCGCCCTCAA
>NC_041383.1:750565056-750581087 GCF_002162155.2 Triticum dicoccoides | reverse complement strand
CCACACTGTCGCCGCCCTCGACCTCACCGCCGCCGCCCTCGACCTCACCGCCGCCGCCCGAGCACGCCCAGGACTGCTGCCTCCCGATCCTGAGCCCACCCTCGCCGCCCCTACCTCCGTCGCCGAGCACCTCCCCGCCATCGTCTCTCCCTCTGTAAGCCCCCCACCCCTCCCCCACCCCATCTCTCTTTGCTTAGTTAGTACATGATTTTAGTAGTAGTAGATGTTAATTTAGGGTTCATAGATAATGATTTTTAGTACTAGTGGATATTAATTAGTAGTAGTGATGGTAAACTAGTTGTATAATTAGCGACAGTAGATGTTAATTAGTAGTAGATGTAGTAGTAGATGTTAATTAGTAGTAGTAGATGTACTAGTTTCTTTCTATTTATAGTAAGTTTACATTTAGCAAGAACGAGTTGAATTAATAGAACTAGTTTAGTTTTAGTTGAACTAGTTTAGTAAGTAAATTAATAACTAGTTGAACTACTTTATTTTTAGAAAGAACTAGTTTTTTTCTATTTATAGTAAGTTTATATTTAGTAAGAACTAGTTGAATTAATAGAACTAGTTGAACATGTCATATTTGTTGTTATTTTTTAGTTTAAGCAATTATTTCATGTTTTGGTTACACCTCCGAGTGGCCTATGTTTTGCCGGAGTGTTGATTAATTTCCGTTCCGGCAAATTTCAGGCGCTCGATATGTCCTTTTTTAGCAAAGGTCATGCCGGATTTTTCTGTGAATTCTGGCATGACTTGTGCTAGAATATGTACAAGTTTAATCTTTGAATTATGAACGTAGGAAATGTCGTACTCGGACGACGACAGTCTCCCGGGGGAGTGCAGCTGGTGCCACGACGATCGAGGTATGTGCGACAGGTTCGTTGGGCTGGATGAAGATCGGCGCTTCAGCATTAAGCTCGAGGAGACCTTCGATGTTGAAATGTTACGCAACAACGACAAGTGTTTTTTCGTAATTAAGCATGACTTTAACTATTTCAATGTCTAATTTTCATCTTTTACAATTCGACTAGCTTATCCCATGCCATGCAAGACGCTATGTCTTGGAGAGGATGGGTTTTGAAGACCATGAAAATTTTGAAACAAAGAAAATACACCTAAGGACCCATCATGATATGGATTTTGAAGTAAATATGTGCAATGCTCAGAGCGTAACCCATTTTGGTTGCCAAAATTGGGAAGCACTTTACAAAATGTATGGTTTTTATGAGGGTATGATTGTCACCATGGATCTTGGTGATCCTGACATCGAGCAAGATAATATGGACATTTGGGTCCTTGTTGATACGCTTCTGATTGTACTGCTATGTGAGTTTCTCAAACATAGTTATTAACTAATTTATATTGTTTATTTCAAAATAGTTGACAACTTATTTCCATTGACAGCTTATTTTGATTCTTCAAAGTCTGTGCGGAAGATGGTAGACAAAACCCACTACACCGATGGCTCCGAATTAACTTATACGGAGAAAAATCATCTGATCGCATTTTGTACTCTTCTTGAGGATTACAATAACTATTATCGAACTCCTCCAAATTATGGTGAATACGTGCCACTAGTGCACGTGTTGAACCACGGTAACTTCTCTAGAGATACCCTGGAAAGATTTTTTACTATTACGACATCCGTGCATCTTTTGCATACTTCTAAAACTAGTACATCATTGCTAACCCGATGGATTGTGTGCCTCATCTGATGTATCTGAATGGTCGCCTTACAGTTCTGAACATACTGCCAGGTAAATCTAGGGAGCTCACCTGTGCATATCGGATTTCTAAAACCGGTGAACACATGTTCATCAAAGAATGGAAGAAATGTATGGACATTCGCAAGGAGGTTCTTGGAAGTAACATTCATTCAGCGAAAGGTAAGGAGACAGGCTAATCTCCATTGTCCATAATGGAGAGTCAGGGGCTATCTTGTTTTTTGCTATTTTACCTTAGAAAATGTAGTAGGTGTTAATCGAGTGTAGTAGGTCCTATGAGGTACAATATGTTTATTATGTGGTAATGTGTTAGAGTTGATAATGAGGAGTACTTGTGATTACGACTAGTGACCAATTTGCTAAGTTGATCTTGAGGAGGTATTATATGACAATGATGTATTATGATGATAAGTTGTTAATGATATGATGATGACAATGATATTATTATGTCATTGGGTGAAAGAACCACGGATTAGTTTCAAGTGGATGGACATCCACTTGAAACTAGTCCATGGTTCTTTCACCCCGTGATGTAATAACTCATTATGATGTAAAAACAATCTCTAAATTCCTGTTGTATGAAAACTTGTGTAAAGGTGTATGAATACAACATGAAATAAAAAAGAAATAAAATACTAAATAATAGTAGTAGCGCGGGCAAGGAGAAGCGCTACTACTAATTACCAATAGCGCTCTTCTGGAGAAGCGCTACTACTAAGTCAATTTAGCAGTAGCGTGGGTCTAGGCACGCTATTGCTAAGCTTTAGCTGTAGCGCCTTATCAGTAGCGCTCCTGCCCGCACTACTGATAGGCCTAAAACTCGCGCTGCTGCTAGGCTTTTCCCTAGTAGTGGGAGGTTATCGGAACCCCCCGGGAGGTATATGGGCCTTATTGGGCCTTAGTGGAAAGGAGGGAGAAGAAGCAAAGGAGGGGGCGCCCCCCCCCCCCAAGCCCAATCCGAATTGGCAGGGGGGCGGCCCCCCCTTTCCTTCTTCCCTACGCCTTCTTCCTTCCCTCTCCCTCTACTAATAGGAAAGGGGGGAGTCCTACTCCCAGTTGGGGTTGGACTCCCCCCTAGGGCGCGCCACCCCCCTTGGTCGGCCGCCTCCTCCACTCCTTTATATACGACGGAGGGGGGCACCCCATAGACACAACAATTGATCTCTTGATCTCTTAGCCATGTGCGGTGCCCCCCTCCACCATAGTCCACCTCGATAATATTGTAGTGGTGCTTAGGCGAAGCCCTGCGATGGTAGAACATCAAGATCGTCACCACGCCTCGTGCTTACGGAACTCTTCCCCGACATTCTGCTGGATCGGAATACGGGGATCGTCATCGAGCTGAACGTGTGCTAGAACTCGGAGGTGCCGTAGTTTCGGTGCTTGATCGGTCGGGCCGTGAAGACGTACGACTACATCAACCGCATTGTTCTAATGCTTCCGCTTTCGGTATACGAGGGTACGTCGACAACACTCTCCCCTCACGTTGCTATGCATCACCATGATCTTGCATGTGCATAGGAAAATTTTGAAATTACTACGTTCCCCAACATGGCGTACCGCAAAACGGGACTCCACGGGATACTGTTCATCTCCACCGTCGACCTCCTCCAGCCTCCACGGGCTACCGTCGACCTCCTCCAGCCTCCACGGGCTCCTGTTCATCCAGCCTCCACCGCGCGCTACTCCACCGGCTACTGTTCAACCACCCCTCCACCGTCTACTGTTCATCCAGCCCTCCACACCACGGGGGTCCTGTTCAACCACCCCTCCCCGGGCACCCCTCCACCATCTACTGTTCATCCAGCTCTCCACACCACGGGGTCCTGTTCATCAAAAGGCAATGCCACCACTCACTGTTCATCCAACCCCCCCTCCCGCAAAGGTCAATGTTCATCCAATCGATCGGCTTCAGTTAGCAGCAGTAGCAAAGGAATCGCTCGATCGGGTTCAGTTAGCAGCCATCGATCGATCGCTCGGGTTCAGTAACGCGTAGCCTACAGTGCAATCGCTCGGGTTCAGTTTGAGCCCACGCCTCGCTCGGGATCAGTTAGAGCCAATGCCTCGCACACACGCGCATACGTGTACGAGAGAAACGTGCATCGCTCGGCCCCCGACCTCCCACCGTAACCGGCAACTCCCCGAAATTTTCCTCCCCCTCGCTTCTACCACGGTTTTTTCCGTCATGGACGGCCCAAAGAATGTCATGCAGCTGCGTCTCCGGCCCGCCCAGGACGAAAACTCCATTTTCTATCATGATTCTTTGTCATAGAAGTAGGAGCCCACCACATCTATGATGATACCGGGTTTTGTCACAATTATCATCATAGAAGTGTCATATGTATGACAGAAAAAAATTTCGTTCGGCCCAAAATGTCACGGATGTGTCTTTCTTTTGTAGTGTCAAGATTATATATTAATCGAGACGATGAATATTATGTACTAAATGATTCCATTTTTCCTTATTGATTGCATCCATGCATTATAATTTGAATACTAAGTTGTTTTATATTTCTTCTGTATTAGTTAAGTAAAAGCTATGGCGGACAATGCTGGCAGAGAGAGAAGATGAATTTTTTGACATCATACGCAGCCCTTGCAGGCTAGATGATCTGAATGAAGCAGATGACGGCTCCCAATATCTGAACAATACCGGAGAGGGTGATGAAAAGATATTTGATCTCGACGACCGAGCTAATGAAGTCATGAACTATGATTATGATTATGATGACACAGACAATGTTTATGATGACACAGACAATGCTGATCTTGAAATAACAAAGACTACCGGTGAGGTATATTTACACAAGCAGGTATATGGTGATTATAACATGTTTTGTTATTTGAAGATATATTAACGAATCGATCTTTCTTCTTTCAGCCCTCCGGATCGAGCAAATCTGCTTCTACAGACAGCAGGACAAAGCGAGGCCCAGGCAAAAAGTTGAAGGAGGGTGTAAAGTACAACATCGACTCCATCAAACCTAGTGGCGAACCCCTCACACCTAATAACATTGCGAACAAGTGGACTCGTCAGTGCGGAGTTCTTATGAAGGACCAACTCCCGATCTCCATTCACCCTACCAGATTATTTCACTGAAGCAGATGTGCAGAAAGTCAAGGACGCTGCTCTTAAGAAGATGGCAATTCCATTCAACACCCACAAGATAACTGTATGGGCCAACTACCTCGCTGTAGAAAGGAAGACTCCAGAATTCACGGGAACACTGGAGAAGCAAAGAGAACACTGAGCCGATTTCGTGAAATTCAAGGAATCAGAATTATCTAAGGAAGGGTCGATAAAAAACAAGGCCTATGCCGCAAAAAAGACACAGTTCCATAGGCTGGGTCCAGGTGGCTACGCGGTGGGAATGCCTAAGTGGGATAAGTCTTAGCAAGAGATGGAGGATGCAGGGGTCACTCCGGTTACTAGGAGCTTGCCCCCCAGGTGCAGAACTTGGTTCTATGCGCATGGGGGGCGTTGGACTCGAAGACAGGCCTTTCAAAGAAGGCAAGTCTAAAAGGAGCCGAACACAAGATACTTGACGCAATAGAAGAAGCTTGAACGGGGGAGTTCACGCCCAACAGAGAGAACGACGAGCTTACACGCGCCCTGGGGAATCCTGAACACCCGGGAAGAACATGAGGCAAGGGCGTTATTCCCTGGTATGAGGGCTTTTTGGAATGGAACGACGACTACAGGTCCCGTGCAAGAAAGAATATGGAGGAGGAGAAGAAGAGGAAGCTGGAGGAGGAGCAGAGGAAGCAGGACACAGAACGCCTTCAAGGCCTAGAAGCAAGGCACGCGGACTTGGCACTCAAATTCCAGCAGCAGCAGCAGCAGCAGTAGCAGCAGATCGACTCACTTAGCCAGGAAAGGGGATCTTAGTAGCGGGAGCAGCAAGCGGATGATCGTCCAGCATTGGATAGCATCGTCCCATCCATGCTGAGAAGCAGCGTTGGTTCCGCCCCGGGCGACACACTGCTGGATACATACCCTATGGATGACATCATAGAGAACACTAACTGTGAGCTACACTCCAAAATGAAGAACATATCCATGAAGGTGGCGGACACCATTGCTTTTACAATTACCCCCGAAGAAACCTTCCATTACACCCCGATTCTAGAGGTCTATGCTCGTGTCTTGGTTGATGAAGTGGTGGACCCATATTCGGGGCTACAGCTTGACATTCCTGGAGGTGACGACGAGCGCACACTGGGAGAGGCCATACATTGTATGATCATATGGAGAAAGGACTGCATCATCTTTCGAAGTCCACCGACACCGCATCGTCTGCTGACTCCTCCTCGAAGTACGCCACCGAGTCAGCAGACTCCCGCTCCTCCAAGTCCACGAACGCGTGAGCCGACTCCTCCTCGAAATCTGCCACCTCCTCCAAGTCCCCGAACACGTGAGCAGACTCCTGCTTCAAGTCCGGCACATCGTGAGGCCACTCCTTTGGTTTCAAGTCTGACACCGTGTCAGGCCACACCTCCTGCTTCAAGTCCGGCATAGCGTCAGGCCACTCCTCCTACTCCAACTCAGCCACGTCAGCCGTCTCCACCATCTCAGCAATCGCAGAAGAGACACGCCGCAACTATGGTGTGTAGCGGTACGAGTCGAGATAGTACAGGAAGTACAGGTGGAGACAAGCAATATAAATATGGTCCAAGCCTCGCTCCTCTTCCTCAGAGGCCTTACGACATGGTCGAGGAGCAAAACGCAACCATAGTGCGGGCCCAAGTGTTCACCCATTTTGGACCGAAGCCGGCACCGCCGCCAAGGGAGAAAGTGCCTGAGGAAAATATTGACCACTTCATTCATATGGCTGGAGCACCAGCTTCCAAGCCTATTGACTCAGACTATGAGCGCCAAATCAGGAAGGCACATCCAGAACGACTACAAAAGGAAGCGAGCTCGAGCTCGAACCAACAAGCAGCTGGCAAAAATGCGGGAAAACTGTTTCCCATCTGGGAGAACAGGCGGCGCAATCGATCCCCCTGCTTGTTGTGCCAACAAGACATGAGAGGATTCCGCGCGCCCAATATTATTGTGCAAACCATTAATGTTCCCCAGCTGGGCGATGTGGTAATAACGGAGGAGCATATAATGCAGGCTGAAATGCTCAAGATCACTGTTGGACAACTCCTCAAAGTCGGGCCCATGTCTCTGCTTAGAGAGGAGGAAATAAAACGGGAATATGTCCGGGGCCAACCTTTGGTCGAGCCAGACAAGGTCAAGAACCTCCCAACGAGAATGTATGAATTGCCTCAATGGTACATGGACATAACCAAGATTTCCAATTGAGAGTCCCTCATGGTGAATGTCAAGGAGGAGCATTACTTCAATGAGAAAGCTTTATCCGTTGAGTATTCAGAACTATTTTAGTTATACAATCAAGACACTCGACAAATCTATCGTCAGTTGCAATTGTCTGTAAGTGATTTCTTTCTATAATTTAAGTCTCAAGCTAGCTGTAGTGATCATTTTGATCAATCCTTACATGTAATTATCCTCATTATATATTCTTTTCTGTGGTATTATATGCAGGATGAAGATGTATGAAATGAAAAAATCTGGACGCTATGGCATTGGGTTCATTGACCCAAATATCATTAATGAGTACATATGGAAAGCATGCTAGAGTTCTTCAAGCGCCTCAATACCAATGAAGATATAGTACTTCCTTACAACTTCCTGTGAGTCACACTGTCTTGTACTACAAATTCTGTTTTTGCTTACTAGCTAGCTAGATGTTAATAATTCAGTGTATAGGGTTTATGGTAGTTGATTAGTGTTATGCACATGCCCTCTTAATTAAGACATGCAAATGTGTGCGCATGCAGTTTCCACTGGATCTTGTTAGACATTAAAGTTGACAAAGGAACAGTTGAAGTACTGGACTCACTACTTAAAGAAGAAAAAGACTACACCATCATGAAGGGGATAGTCAACAGGTAATTTCAATCATTATTAACTATATCTCGGCCTATTTAGTTCGTCATTTCCTGATATGAACTATTTAATAACCCCTTTATTAATTTTCTTTGCCGGCGGGCAGGGCTTGGGCAAAGTTCATCAAGCTGACTCCAGGCAAATGGGCAAAAAAGCTGTTTTGGTATCGACCAAAGGTAAGTAATTAAGTAGTACTAGCTAGCTAGTTAGCTACCATCTCTTTATTTCTTGTTTCAATACCATTAATTAATTATCATGCTTGATTAATCATTATCTGATTCAATTCCATTCTCGTAAAGGCCCTGAAGCAGGCGCAGGGGAATGATCTGTGTGCATTCTACATTTGCGAGAACATTCGCATGATGGCGTCCGAAAGGAGCAGATCTCAAAGACATGACTAGGTACGTTTGTCAGAACATTATTCACACCATTATCGATATCTAGTCACACAACTAATACACATGCATATTGATCTCCTTCTTAATAGTTCAGAGAGGTGCGGGAGCAGCTCCTACCAGCGGACCGCATACTAGCACTTCAAGAGGAAATAACGGGATTTTTGCTCGACCAGTTCATAGATCCCAAAGGAGAATATTACTACCCGTACCGCCCCCATGAACCACTTGTCATCGTGCTCCTAAGGCCCCAAGGCGACATGTAGGAGAAATTGTATATATATATATATACATGTGTATTTTTGAATGATTAATGGTGTTGGTTGTGAGACATTCGATGATATATATTTATGTATATATGCGGTTCTACGTAAGAGAAAATCTATTTATATATATGCATAATGTGTACAATTTCTAGTGTCGTAAAATACCAGCAAACAAAAAAGAATTAAATGGAAAACACAAAATTAATGGAAAATAAAAAATAAACCCCCTCAAACATTTAGTAACGATTGGTGTTACCAACCGGTACTAATGGTCTACCAGCACCCGGGCCTGGCTCGTGCCATGTGGTGGCACTTTAGCGCCGGTTCATGCCGAACTGGTAGTAAAGGGGCGGGGTGCCTTTAGTCTCCACTCTTTAGTGTCGGTTATAGAACCGGCACTAAAGGCCCTTACAAACTGGCGCTAAAGCCCAGTTCTGCACTAGTGGGACTCCGCTCCTCACTCACAAGTAAATGGCCGGTAACCGGGATGCCCAGTCCCATGCTCAAATAAAATCAAAATAATTGCAAACAAAACTCCCCTAGGATTATTGTTAGTTGGAGGCACCCGTTGTTTCGGGCAAGCCATGGATTGATGCTTGTTGGTGGAGAGGGAGTAAAAACTTTACCATTCAGCCTATAATGTGTGTAGTATGGAAGCACTACAAAAAATACACTTCCGTGATGATACGTGTTTGTCATAGGAGGTCGCGTTTTTTGTCATGCATGTACATCTATGACGATTTTATGACAGAATCAATATAGTCATACATGTGTTGTCATAGAAGTGTTCCATGACATTACCAAAATTATCATCACGGAAGTGTCCACTTCCATGATGATAAATCGCGCGTCATAGAAGTTCTTTCGTCAAGGGTGACCGACACGTGGCATCCATCGTAACGGAAGACCGTTAAGCTACCGGGTCCGGTTTTGGATCTGATAACCCGTTAACAGCCCGGACCAATGGGGATTTTCCACGTGTAAAATCATCATTGGCCACAGGAAACACGTGTTGCCTCACCATTGGGACAGATGTCATCCACTCATTGGACAGGAGGCGCCTATGATAGGTCACCACGTGGCACGGCCCAACAGTGGCCCATTCCGGTGAAAAAGGCCGACCCAGTAAAAATTAGTAGGCCGGCCCATATAAGGCCTACTTGTGTCAGGTCCATTTAAGCCCACGGCCCATATGAGATGTGCCAATTTGGCCCGTCAACGGACCGTTAAAGATTTGACACCATTGCATCCCATCGTCATTTCGAGCCCGTTAACAACCCGCTATATATTTGGGCTCAATATTGTCCCGATGAGATTTTGGCCTGTTAACGGCCCATTCAATGGATGGGCCAATTTTCAGGATGTACATCTTTCGGCCTTTTAGCGACCCATTTAAATGTTGGGCTAATTTCTGGCTCGGTGTGTCTTTCAGCCTGTTGATGGCCCATAAATCTGATGGGCCATTTGTAGTCGGACCTGAGTTTCTTCCTTTTAGCGGCCCCTTTTAAGTGTTGGGCCAATTTCCGGCCCGGTGTCTCTTTCAGCCTGTTGACGGCCCATAAATCAGTTGGGCCATTTGTAGTCGGACCTGAGTTTTGTCCTTTTAGCGACCCATTTAAGTGTTGGGCCAATTCCCGGCCATGTGTGCCTTTCGGCCGTTTAACGGACCATAAATGAGTTGGGCCATTTGTAGTCGGACCTTAGTTTTGGCCTTTTAACGGCCCATGCCCTTCATGGTCCAATACCAGCCCGGTTTCTCTTTCGGCCTGCTAAAGTCCCACAACCAAGTTGGGCCATTTACAATACGACCTGACTTTTGGCCTCTTAGCGGCCCATGCGATTCATGGTCCAGTACAAGCCCGCTGTCTCTTTCGGCCTGCTAAAGGCCTATAATATAGTTGGGCCATATGTAGCTCAAACTTAGTAACGGCCTATAAAATTAATTGGGCCCACCTGTTGCCCGCTTCGATGTCGGCCTGTTAACTACCTGGGAGGTAAGAGGGCCGACCATTAACTTCCGGCCTAGTAACAGCCCATTAACTTAATGGGCCCACTAAAGTTAGTACATGTCTTTAGGCCAAATTAGATAATTTGAGCCCATTACGATGAGCAATTATGCACAGGACCAAAACCGATCAAGCAAAGGTACGACTTAAAGGGAATAACGTTGCACATCCAGTATATATTATAGGAAATTACATCCACTTGGCAATCAAAGATTGATGCCAGTGCAAATAAATGAGCAGAACCTAACCATCTACAACGTCACAATCTACAACCTCAGCACAGATGACGCCCATAAGCATGTGGGCAAGTTCTTGTTGTTTGCTACACTGTCTCTAAAAACATTGATCAGTTGTTGTGTCGCACGACTCTGCACCTCTGATTCATCCACCATTTCCATCATTGCTTCAGCCATTAATTGGTTCACAAACATACATTTATTCCATTGCATTCGAGATAGAGGATACTGAACAGATTTAGATGGCGATTTTGGTAGGCTTGTATTATTGATAGTGGAGAGTGTCTCAACCCACTACTAGGGAAAAGGCTAGCAGCAGCGTGGGTTTTAGATGTATCAGTAGCGCGGGGATAGGCGCTACTAATAAGGCGCTACTAATAACAGATAGCAGTAGCGCGTGCTCACCAGCGCTACTGCTACACAAGTGTAGCAGCAGCGCTGTTAGAGGAAGCTCGCTACTGCTAGTAGCTCTAGTGCGCTTTACCTTGACGTGCTACTGCTATCGCGGTACTGCTGCTAACTTTTATACACTCGCTACTGCTAATTTAAGTACGTTTTTTTGTTTTTTTGGCATATTTGTTTTGTATTTGAACAGGCTTTATAGAAGAATCTTTAGCACATAGAACTGTCATCATGATACACATACAAATGCCTGCGAGACCACAAATGTAATCATAGCATGTACATACAAATAGTCTCATCATAATCATCATCCAGCACAAAGTGATATCTTGTCATCATCTCGAAAATAGCGATACATGCAAGTCTCGAATACTTGCAACTACAACAACGTCATCCATCTAAACAAAGGTATACGCAAGAAGTGCTATCACTATGAGTGAGAGCGGAACTATGCAATACATGAGGTGGCGGTTACAAGTCCTCTATCGCGCTAGCGTGAACCTCAAGTAACTAGCTTCTCCTTCTTGTTTGTTTTTGAAGCCTTTATGGCTGGCGCCTGTGAACCCATTCACTTGCGCCTGACACTCATGCCACTCGTTGTACACCCCTGAAACCTTCCCTTTGTACACGACATAGCAATTCCATCTCGCCATCAAGAAACTAGGTACCTGTTAGAGATGCATGTTCATGAAGAGGATGTACAATCATATATATGCAACAAAATATACTAGAGCAACACCGAAAAAGAAAGGGTTAGCAATTAGATGCAACATACAGTACGCAAATTAATTAACTAAAGGTACGCAGGTCATCGTACGCAAACTAACAAAGTAGCGTTATGCAAGTTCGGCAGGGACCGTGGAAATCACAAAGTTTCATCGCTACAAAAAGTATACAAGTTCAACCGACACATATCATCATCATCGGCATCATAAATCACTAGAAGTTCCATCCTTCCATATCATCGAGGACGAACCCTAGCTTCTTGAACGGCGTGAGGTCTAGACGTTGCATGCCTATGCGAGTTCGGACGTTAGCTTGCGATATAGGGCCGTGGTGGAACATCCCCTTCTCATCGACAACTTCTTTCATGATGATCGTCGCAATGTTCCTTTGGATGCGAAAGAAGTCATCTCTAAGTTTATAATCCGCTTCTCCATGAGATTCTAGCCACTTGTGGATACGATCATCATTTCTGCTGTTAATGCGAAGCTTTTGGTGATCCGTGTTGAACTGAATCATGAGATGGACGATGTAGAATCCATCCTTCTTGCTTGGTGTTGGGACATGGATGCAGGAGAAGTTAGTTTTATGCATGAAACCCATCTTCTTGTTCCTTTGTTTCTTGATCTGCACGTGGCCACCTCTAAAGCTGAAGCCTTGGAGAGCATCATCTAGAATATTCATTATGTGGTGTAGTCTTTTTCTTGTAGTCTCTGGAAGGGTCAAAATAAACAACGTGGGAGACTTGCGGGTAAAGAACTATAAGGACGGCGCGCCCGTTGATGCGGGGAAAAGACACCTCAAATTATTCCCCATATCAGAGAGAAGGAATGATTGAAATGTATGAAAGGGTTGTCCGAAACTGACTTACTTTGGATGATAAGGCACGAGGACAATTTCCCGATCCTTATTCTGTGCCATGAAGTTTTGGAGGTACTCCCCAGCAGTTTCACGCTCAAAGTCGCCGAGACCCAAGAAAGACTCGTGCATGTAGTACGGATCCGCTACACAGATTTGCGAGCACTCTTCATGACAAAGCTCATATGTAACGCAAAAAGGCGGACAATAGTAAAATCAAGCCGCCTTGTTAGAAACATATCAAAGATATGGTCAAACCACAGGAAGAACACCTCCGCGGGCCGTGTGTCAACGTAGCACTTCCCCTCAGGCACACGAGCCGCGTATGTCGGATATCCTGGATCCTTTGAGGCTAGTAGGCTTTTCTCAGTCGACAGCACATGGTCGTGCAGTCTCCTGAGATCCCCTGATAGTGCCTCCAGTGGTTTCGGCATTAGCATCGGCTCACCCGTGAGATGGAACATGACCGCACTTTTCACAGGTACACGCTCTTCAGAATGCATCGTCTGGATGCTATGTGCTCTGGCTTGTTTGGAGGCAGTTACCTTCCTCGATCTCTTCCTCTCCTTTTTCTTTGGCACACCTTCCAGACCCTTCCTTAACCCCTGCCCCAGTGTTCCCGGGCTAAGTACTGTACGACCCTCGCGCCCGGCTAGTTGAGCCTGTGTTGAGGCGGCATCTTCAGGCATGTCCTGTGAGGATTTCATGAAGAGAGACTTTTCGCAATCCATGGTACGACCCTGCCCGGGCATATCATCCATATCCTCATTAGCAAGCTGATAGCCCGATCCGTCATATGGTTGACTCATCATATCTATGTCACAGTCATACGCGTTTGTATTGACGTAATCCATAGGGTCGACCTCCATCTCATCATCCATTCTCTGTTCAACAGGAGAAATTACATCAGCCAGTACTATTGCACCCCCTTCATCATGTCGTCCGCCGCTCTCACCCGGCACTACAGGAGCTGGTAATTGCGTAGGCAGGGTGGTGGTCTTTGCACATGCTTGTTGATGTGTGGTAGTTATTGGTGTGCTCTCGGCCGGCTCCAGACGAATAAGATTCTTCGGCCATAGCAGCACCCAATTCTTGCAGCTTCCAATCCGCGGCGGGGTCTCGTCGTCTGCTCCGAGAAGCAAATCCTCGTGCCTCGATTTCACACTGGTCAAGCTAACCCTGAAGTGCCCAGCGGGGATCGGCTGGTTGTGGAACGTGCGTTGAGAGGGGTCCATTATCATCCCCTTTCCCACGTCCACCTTCTGGCCTTTGATCAAGTAGAGTATGGTGCACGGGGTTTCTTTCACCTGCAAACACATATGTCTGTGGCGTAAAACAACCGAAAGGCAACAAAAATGGAATATTATATATATATATATATATATATATGTTGGTGCGACATGTAATTACAATGACGGTGTCGAGCTCAGCCAAAGACGAAGGCCCACCTAGCACGCCTGAGACTGAGGACGGGCTGCTATGAGCGGGAGAGGATGCGAGAGGAGGCCCGGTTGCGTGAGCAAGTGATGGTGCGATGGTGTTGTTGTTCATGGAGTTGCTCCCGACGAAACTGGGCATCGGGAAATCATGTACCGTCTTTTCTAGATTTTCCTTCGCCCAGTTGATGATAACTAGAACCAAGTTAGTAGCAAAATCATTTCTGCAGGCAGTTACAGCTGCACTGACTGCCTGCTGTAGCAACTCATATTTGTCCTCGGCTGCTTTTTTCGCGTCCTCGTCTGCTTTTTTCTCGACCAACAGCTTCACCTTCGCGTCGATGTCCGCCTGACTAAACTTCTTTTTCAGCTTCTTGGCCTCCGGGCCCTCGTTGTAAAACACCTTCCACATGGCGCCGTCTCCAGCGCCGTTCACACGACCATATTGCGGCCGCTGATCCAAAGGGAGTCCCTTAAGTTAATTCAAGGCCCGGTTGAGAGGGGTGTCCCACTTGGGCCTCATCGAAGAAGTTAGAGCTTTCGGCTGCAAGCTGGTGTTGCTTCTCCAGTAGTCTAATCAATTTCCTCGTGATCTTGTCCATGTAAAAAACCTTTTTCTCCTTGTCCCACTTGCAGTGGGCCCTGATGAAGTCATGCTCCAAGGGGTTGGTGAACTTCACGAAGGGGTCTGGGAGACCCGCGGCTTCACGTTCCGCGTCCTCCTTATCCCATATGGGCCTTTTACTGAGGTAGCCACGGCTTCCGAGGCGATGCTTCCCCGTGTTCCTTTGCTGAAGGCTCTTGAATTTCGCAGCCTTAGCCTTGGCTGCCTCGGTAGCGCAAGTGTCCTTGAACTTTTCGAACTCCTCTTCCGTAAGTGTCGGATTTTCCCCCAGAATCTTGGACAGGGGTTCATCAGCCTCAATAGCTCATTTCACCCTCCCTTTCCAGGAGGCCAAATCATTGCTGAACATGCCCATGGCGTGATTGTCAATCTTTTTCATCTTCGGATCATCCCATGGTTGTTCTATATTATCATCCCGGTCGGGGAACTTGAATCGCTTGTGCAACTTCGTTAGGAGCAACTTCGTCAAATGTTCTTTACTCCTTAAGTCATCATCGTTGATGCTCGCGCATTCCCGTAGGATGCATCCTACTTGGTTCCCATAGCACTTGCGAGGTTCTTCCGGCTCTAAGCGCTCAAACTTGCCAGGTGCCATCTTTGTGATCACAAGTCGTCCAATCCCTAGTTTGTTAGGTTTTCGTATCCTCTGCTTCTTATGCTTCCTCTTTTCGGTAGCGGCATCGGGGCCGGTACCTTCCCTGTCGGTACCTTCCCCACCGGTCTCGGTGCCGCCATCGGTGCCGGCGCTGTCGGTGTCGATGTCGGTGTCAGTACCATCATCGAGGCCGACCTGCAAACCTTTCTTAGCAGTCAAATAGTCGAGGTACTCTTGTTCACCCTCATAATCCATCTCGTCTGCATCTTGGTCAGAAGGCCCAGTTTCTTCATTGTTCGACATGTTTCCTATGATTAAGTGTCCTCATTTATTTCTAAAAGTATGAATAAATGAGAAATGACATAAAAAGAAATCTATGTGCCAGCACTTGATATGCCAACTATGTAGCACAAAATCATGCCTTTATTCACGGGAAATTTCGGCATGACCTTTGCTAAAAAATGGACATATCGAGCGCCTAAAATTCACCGGAACGGAAATGAATCAACATTCCGGCGTAACATAGGCCACTCAGATCATTTTCCAAACATGACATGTCCAAAACCTGACATATGCACATATCACATGTCTAGTTCAAATTTGTACATATCACATGTCCAGTTGAAATTTTGAAATCTAGCTAAATTCATAACTAAATAGATAACCTAATTAACATACTGCCCTAACTAAAACCTAAGTAACTTAACCGAAGAACCCTAGCAGAGAGAGAGGGGGGTTACAGAGGGTGCGGGGGCGAGGAGGCAGGCCCGATGACGACCGTGAGGGGAGAGGAGGGAGGCGAG
>NC_041383.1:750517203-750564267 GCF_002162155.2 Triticum dicoccoides | reverse complement strand
CAGGGGTCGGGGTCGGGGGCGAGGGCCGGTTCGGGGGCGAGCGCTGGGGTCGGGGGCTAGCGCCGGCGCCGGAGTCGGGGGCGAGCACCGGGGCCGGGTCGGGCGCGGCGGTACGACGGGGGAGAGTGGGGATTTGGGGGGGGGGAGGCGG
The DNA here is from genome assembly GCF_002162155.2 of Triticum dicoccoides. NCBI lineage: Eukaryota > Viridiplantae > Streptophyta > Magnoliopsida > Poales > Poaceae > Triticum > Triticum dicoccoides. Next base: position 750,564,116 of record NC_041383.1, on the reverse strand, counting down.
GATGAAGCAGGGCGGGTGAGAATTTTGGGTTAAGTGGACGTAGCAGTAGCGCATTTGGACAAAACGCGCTGCTACTACCTTCAGTAGCTGTAGCGCTTTATACGAAATTCGCTTCTACTAACTTCAGCATCTGTAGCGGTTTAGGCAAAATGCGCTGCTACTACCTTCACTGCTGCCAGTTTTCCTTTTTCTCTTCCTTTATTTTATCCCACTTTTATTTGCCGAGGGCAGTGAACGAAGGGAGGGCGATATATATTGCATCATTTGACGATTAAATATGTATGCAAAATAGGAACATATATATTACACATCATTGGACCCATGCATAATAATGGCTAAGTGTGTATACAAAATAGGAACACATATATATATATATATATTACATCATTTGACCAATAACATAAGTTTCCTCAGTGCTGACATTTTCGTTTTTGAGTCAGCTTCTTTCCCTTCTTGTTCGTCGAACAATAATTCAGCCCCTCATTGTGACTTTGCCTTTTCCATGGAGTACGATTTTTCTTAGGTAATGTAGTATTGATTCTTCTTTTGACGTACACTTCATCATCATCATCATCTTCCCTCATTGGGTTGCCGTACTGATCATAGTCTTCCTCGTTGGCGACTCCATCCATTCCAATGATGTTCCTTTTGCCTCTCCTCAGGACAACACGGCTGGGATTGCGCTGGTCAGTTATGAAGAAGCATTGTGTCACGTGCTTAGCGTGTACCCATGGCTCCTTTTTTGCGATAGAGTTCACGGTAGCGCTCTTGGCGTCAGGTATAGTCATGGTAGTGAAAATCCGGCTTTCTCTTTCGACATTCTTATCCCATCTGACACGGAACATCGTCGTGTTATGCAGTCCAGAGTAGTCAATCTCCCAGATCTCCTCGACCCTTCCATAAAATCGTTCAGTTGCACCGTTGTCGTTGCCGGTCATGCATTCCATCGTCACCGCTGAGTTCTGATCATCATTGTCCATATCTTTGGCCTCTGTGTAGAACGTGTATCCGTTGATATCATATGCCTGATAGGTTACGAGGTTGGGCGAGGGGCCATGTGCTAAGGCGTATATGATCAATCCGTCCTTAGATCCCTCCTCTGGAGGATTAGCAATAATATGCTCTTTGAACCAATGTAGGAAAGTGGAATTGTGCTCTCTAGTAACTTCGCGTCCGTCCTGCATACCCCCGGTCACGATACTTCTTTGCGATAATTTCTCTGTGCAGTGCCACGAAAGGATCTACCTCGTCTAGGTGTTGTAGCACAACCAAGTTTGCTCTGTCAAAGTTGCTGCGTTGATCTGAGTATGCCGCCTGCAGTTCCCTGCGACCGTTGCAGTGACCATCTCCTTCGAGCCTCCCATCGTGCTTGTTAACGGGCAAACCAACACTAACACCAGGCAGCTGGTCTGCGCCATATAGAAAATTCACACAGAAAGAGATGCACTCTTGTGCCAAATAGCCCTGGACGATGCTTCCATCCGGACGGGACATGTTACGAGCGAATTCTTTGATGATCCCATTCATCCTCTAAAATGGCATCATGTTGTGCAGGAATGACGGCCCCAGGTCTATTATGTCATCCACAATATGGACACACAGATGCACCATCACGTCAAAGAACGCGGGCGGGAAGTACATCTCAAGCTCATTCAATATCACAACGATCTCTTCCTGTAGCCTTTGGAGCTGCTTCACACTGATTGACTTTTGAGAGACGACATTGAAAAAGTTGCAGAGACCAATAAGCGTGTCATGGACGTGCTTGTCCATTATCCCTCTAAGGGCAACAGGTAGTATCTGCGTCATCATCACATGACAGTCATGAGACTTCATCCCGCTGAACCTTTTCTTGTCCGTGTCTAGATATCTGCTTATCTTGCCATAGTAACCGGAACTAACTTTGACTCCGGTAAGGCACTTAAAGAAGGCATTGATCTCAGCCTGACTTAAGGTGAAGCAAGAAGGGGGGCAATAATCCTCTTTCTTTATTTTCTTGCCCTTCTTCTCCCGTGCCTCTGTCTCCGTCTCTGTCTCGTCTGACATTTTACGGGGCGGCATGTGTAGATCTTCCCTGATTTTCAAATCTTGCAAGTCTTTTCTTGCCTTCGGCCCATCCTTGGTCTTATCCGGCATGTTCATCAGTGTTGCGAGCAAGCTCTCAAGGACATTCTTATAGATATGCATTTGATCAAGGCAATGAGGTGTATCGAGTTTGTGCCAGTACTCCAAGTCCCAGAACACAGACCTCGTCTTCCATACCTTCAGCAGCGTCTCCGGCGCCTTTCTCATTGTCTTTCCCGGCGTGGCGCACTCCTTCCAGTTTTTCAACAGCTCATCAATTTCGGCACCGCTCCGCTTACATGGAGGTCCTCAATGCTCAGCGTGACCATTGAATAGATCTCCACGGTTTCTCCATGGGTCGTCCTATTCAAGCCATCTTCGATGCCCCATGTACACGATTTTCCCAGACCCGCCATCTTTCCTTGACGTTAGCTGCTGAGACGTCGTATCATCCATGCACCGCGTGCATCCGAAATATCCATGGCACACCTGGCCTGCCACATATTCGTAACCGAGATAGTCCTGCACTGTCGTGATCAGCGCGGCTCTCATGTTGAAATACTCACCTTTGCTGGCGTCGCATGTCTTGGTCGGTGTTTTCCATAACGTGTTTAACTCCTCTTGAAGTAGCCCGAGATACAAATTAATATTATTTCCTGGTTGTTTCGGCCCTTGAATAAGCATGCTCATGTGAATGTACTTAGATTTCATGCACAACCAGGGGGGGTTGTACATCCATACAAACACGGGCCATGTGCTATGGTTGGTGTTCTGGTTGCTAAACGGATTCATGCCATCAGTACATGCGCCGAGCACGATGTTCCTTGCATCACATTCAAAATACCGATAGAAGCTGTTCAACACTCTCCATGGGCTTCCATCCTTCATGTGTCTCAGCTTCGGATCATCTCCATCGTCGGGCTTCTTCCTCTCCGCGTGCCAGCGCATTAGCTTTGCTTCCTTGGGATCTACAAAATACCTCTTGAGACGGGGAGTGATCGGTAAGTACCATACAACTTTCTGGGGACATTTCTTCCCGACCTTCTTGTATCGAGAAGCATTGCACACCGGACAGCTTGTTTTTTCCGCGTGCTCCTTCCGATAAATTATGCAATCGTTGATGCATGCATGGTATCTAACGTGTGGCAGATCAAGAGGGCACACGATCTTCTTGGCCTCATCAACACTAGTAGGACATGGATTACCAGCGGGAAGAACATCCTTTTGTTACTTGAGATGCTCATCGAGGCTAGTGTCGGTCCATTTGTTTTTAGCCTTCGTCTTCAGGAGTTGGAGCGTAAAACTCAAGCGGGTCACCTCAGGATTGCAACCATCATACAATGGAGTGTTCGAGTGTACCACCAGTTGCTCCACCTTAGCCTCCTCTCTAGAAGCAACTCTCTCAGTACTCGTCTCCTTGCGAAGCAATGCTTGAACATGAGGGTCCCACACGATTGAACTTAGTACCGACGAACTCTGATGCGTGGAGTCCATGTCATTCTCTCCGCTGCCATGTCCGGCCCCTTCTCCTCCGCCATGTCCGGCCATTTCTCCGCCGCCATGTCTGGCCTCTTCCCTGCCGCCATTATCGATCATCTCTTCGTCTTGCCCCGTGTCATCATTGCCTGCCCCGTCGGCATCCTCAACATCGTCATCCTCATCTTCAATTATCCACCGAGTATAGCCATCCATGAAACCAGTCATGAGCAGGTGCGCTTCGACACGACCATCGTCATGGGGGTCGAGCCAAACTATTCCTTTGCATTTTCGACACGAACATAAAACCTCTGTCCGGTTATTTTTCTTTCATGTCCTGCATCGCCGACCGCAACCATCTGTCCACCATCGTTCCACTGACCATCGTCAACTCCGCACGGTAATAATAAACAAATTGATTATAAAAATGCATGCATGCATCAAAGCCATACAAAAATTTGGCATGACCTTCCCTAAAACTAGGACATATATGCATTTAGAGTTTTCCCGGAATTCGATGAAACGGAAATAAATCGACATTTCGGCAAAACATAGGCAACTCAAACGCACAATTTGGTGTGCCACACACACAATTTCCACAAACATATCACACACACATAAACATATTTCCATTTTGCAAAAGCATGAAATTTTCATCACCTCTATCTCGATCGAGATCGAGCACACGTTGGAGATGATGTTGTAGGGAGATCAAAAGTGCACAAAGCTCTTCTTGACAAAGATAGATCTAGTTAGGGGGCAAATAGGTCACTTAACTAAATCCTACATCTACCTAGCTAACTAATTTGGGAGGAGACAACTTCAACTAGTGGATGGGAAAGGAAAAGGAGAAAGGAGATGCATTAATGGAGGTGGTGTAGTTAGGTAGGAGTAATGTAGAGAGAGAAAGTTGGATAGAAGAGAAAGAGTAATGGGGGAGAATTATTGAGGAAGAAGAAGAGTGAGAGTGGGAGCATGTGGGGGAGGTAGGGGAAGGGAAGAGAGGAGGGGGAGGGGAGGCACGGGTGGGGAAAGGTGGTGGGTTGGTGCGGGTTAGCAGTAGCGCGGGAGCTAAAATGCGCTGCTGCTAAGGAATTAGCAGCAGCGCGCTTTGGGCGACGGCGCTACTGCTAACAGGGACAAAAAAGTGTGCCAATTTGAAATTTAGCAGCAGCGATCTCAGAAAAAGCGCGCTACTGCTAAATGGAGTTAGGTGAACACCGCTGGTTGATATTTGTAGCAGCGCGGTTTACACCGAGCGCGCTACTGCTAAAAACCTATCAGCACCGTGTTTCCCGCACGCGCGCTACTACTAATTAGCAGCAGCGCTCCTTTTTGAGCCGCGCTGCTGATAAGATTCTGTGTATAGGCTTTTCCCTAGTAGTGACCACTACATCATAACATAAATTAGGAGGGGAACCAAAAATATTAATCATGAGTTATTGCCATATTACCTGGCCTAGATTTATTGGAAAGAAACAATGGGGTTGCCTTGCTGTTTTCAGAGTTTGTCTTCTTATCTTCAGCAGCCTGCACAAAATTACCACACTAGCATTGCTATCATTGCCCAAGTCGGATAATAGGAAAGCAACATTGACACAAAGAATGTTTGGGAAACTAGCCTATACCAAATTAACACAATATGACACATCTATCATCAGCCAGGTAAGGTAATACAAAAGCAACATTGACACAATGAATGAATGGGCAACCAGAGAAACACTACAATTCAGTAATGTGCGTGATATGAGATAGTAAACTCATGCAGCTCAGTATGCAAAACTACCAGGCATATTTCCTTACAAAAATCAACATTGGCGCCTTTAACATTTTGCTACAACTAATTTTAGATTAGATAAAGGTTAGATTCACGTCGATTAACAAAATACATGCTGATGTAAAAATATAGTGATATACAACAGGTACTTACATCAGCATTGGAGCACAGATAATTCCTGCAAGATATTTTCCTCGAATACGATCCCAATGGAGGAAGTCTTCTATCATTTAACCTTATTTTCTAAAAGAGAGATGGGTAAGAAACATGTAGAAAATATGATCAGAATGCTATAAAATTTCATGATGCGAGGATACGCACACGCTTCTTAGAATGGAGTTGACATTCTTTTGATGGACTGGAGCGTAATAGTTCCTTGGCCACTGAAATCTGCTTTTATCAGTGGGAGTTCGGTTTCTCTGTGCTGGAGCAGTATCTATGAAAAATGGAGTTGGTTTATTATATCTCCTGGTGTTTGGAACTTTTGCAAAGACCTGGTTTGTAACCCTTCAGATTCTAACATAGCCGTCTTCGCCTTGCATGCCTTATATACAAGAATGGTGCTTCAGTTATAAAACATGCTACAACAGAGATGGAACATGTACTGAAGAATAGAAAGGCATGATATATTGACATGTATTCCCTCCATCCGGAAATAAATGGATGGGTCTAGGCGTATTTCAGTTCTAGATACATCCAGTTTTATCCATTTCTGCGACATGTTTTCCGTACGGAGGGAGTATGATGTAAGAGCTAGGGATACGACAGGACAACACAGTAAAAAACACTGAAAACCCACTGCAGAACCAAAGTATTCAAACCCACTGATATGAGATAGTACACTCATGCAGCTCAGGATGCAAAACTACCAGGTAGTTTTCCTTACAAAAATCAACATTGTGGCCTTTAATCATACATTTTGCTACAACTAAATTTAGATCATATAAAGGTTGGATTCAGGCCGATTAAAAAAATACATGCTGATGTAAAAATATAGTGATATACAACAGGTACTTACATCTGCATTGGACACAGAGAATTCCTGCAAGAATCTTTCCTCACATACGATACCAGTGAAGAAATTCCTCTATCTGTTAAGCTTATTTTCTAAAAGAGAGATGGGTAAGAAACATGTAGAAAATATGATCAGCATGCTATAAAATTTCATGATGCAAGGATACACACACGCTTCTTAGAACGGAGTTGACATATTTTTGCTGGACTGGAGCGGACTAGTTCTTTGGCCACTGGAATCTTCTTATTATCAGTAGGAGTTGGGTTTCTCGGTGCTTGAGCAGTATCTATAAAAACTAGAGTTGGTTTATTATCTCCTGGCATTTGGATATTTTGCAAAGGCCTTGTTTGTAACCCTTCAGATTCTAACATAGTCGTCTTCCCCTTGCATGCCTTGTATAGAAGAATGGTGCTTTAATTATAAAACATGCTATAGCAGTGAGATGCAATAGGTACTGAAGAATAGAAAGGCATGACATATTGACATGTATTCCCTCCATCCGGAAAAAATGGATGGGTCTAGGCGTATTTCAGTAACATGTAATCTGGACGGAGGGAGTATGGTGTAAGAGTTAGGGATACGACAGGACAACACAGCAAAAAAACACTAGTTGAATGTAAAATTGTATGCTAGCGGAATACGTATAGAAAAAACTAAGGCAACATACACATGTATGATTGGGAAACTAAGATGGCATTGCAACAGAGCACTAGAACAACACTTCAATGTAAAAAAACTTGGTATGGTAGACAGATGAAGTACATACTGATGAATAACAATGCATAAGATATTCAGAAGCATGATGTCCAAATTAAGCAGATGGCATTTGATACGTCTCCGTCGTATCTATAATTTTTGATTGTTCCATGCTAATATTCTACAAATTTCATATATTTTTGGCAACTCTTTATACTATTTTTGGGACTAACATATTGATCCAGTGCCCAGTGCCAGTTCCTGTTTGTTGTAGGTTTTATGTTTCGCAGAAACCCAATATCAAACAGAATCCAAACGGGATAAAAATGGACGGAGAATTATTTTGGAATATTTGGGATTTTCTGGAGGAAGAATCAACGCGAAACGGTGTACGAGGTGGCCACGAGACAGGGGGCGTGCCCTCCCCCCTGGGCGCGCCTAGCACCCTTGTGGGCCACCCGTAAGGTGGTTGATGCTCTTCTTTTGCTGCAAGAAAGCTAATTTTATGAGAAAAATCTGGGCAAAAGATTCACCCCAATCGGAGTTATGGATCTCTGGATATAAAAGAAACAGTGAAGGGGAAGGATCCATGACGCAGAAACAGAGAGGGACAGAGAGATAGATCCGATCTCGGAGGGGCCCTCGCCCCTCCCAAGCCATGGGAGCTAAGGAACACAGGAGAAACCCTTCTCCCATCTAGGGAGGAGGTCAAGGAAGAAGAAGAAGAAGAAGGGGGCCTCTCTCCCCCTTGCTTCCGGTGGCGTCGGAGCGCTGCCAGGGGCCATCATCATCACCGCCATCTTCACCAACATCTCCATCACCTTCCCCCATCAATATCCAGCGGTCCACTCTCCCGCAACCCGCTGTACCCTCTACTTGAACATGGTGCTTTATGCTTCATATTATTATCCAATGATGTGTTGCCATCCTATGATGTCTGAGTAGATTTTCATTGTCCTACCGGTGATTGATGAATTGCTATGATTGGTTTGAATTGCATATTTTATTATTGGTGCTGTCCTATCGTGCCCTCCATGTCGCGCAAGAGTGAGGGATCCCCGCTGTAGGGTTTGCAATATGTTCATGATTTGCTTATGGTGGGTGGCGTGAGTGACAGAAGCACAGACCCGAGTAAGTAGGTTGTTTGCGTATGGGATAAAGGGGACGTGATACTTTAATGCTATGGCTGGGTTTTACCTGAATGATCTTTTGTAGTTGCGGATGCTTGCTAGAGTTCCAATCATAAGTGCATATGATCCAAGAAGAGAAAGTATGTTAGCTTATGCCTCTCCCTCAAATAGAATTGCAATAGCGATTACCGGTCTAGTAATGTAGTCAATTGCATAGGGACAATTTCACAACTCCTACCACCACTTTTCCACACTCGCTATTTTTACTTTATTGCTTCTTTATCTGAACAGCCCCTAGTTTATATTTACGTGTTCTTTATTATCTTGCAAGTCTATCCAACAACACCTACAAAGTACTTCTAGTTTCATACTTGTTCTAGGTAAAGCGAACGTCAAGCGTGCATAAAGTCATATCAGTGACCGATAGGACTTGAGAGAGTATTTGGTCTACCTTTAGCTCCTTGTTGGGTTCGACACTCTTACTTATCGAAAGAGGCTACAACTATCCCGTATACTTGCGGGTTATCAAGACCTTTTTCTAGCGCCGTTGCCGGGGAGTTATAGCGTGGGGTGAATATTCTCGTGTGTGCTTGTTTGCTTTATCACTAAGTAATTTTTATTTGCTATTCTAAGTTGTTATCTATCTTTACTTATGGATATGGAACACGAAATACCAATGATGCTACTCATGGAGATGGGGAACCTCCTAAAACCCTCAATGCTCGTTATGTGAAAGAAATTATGTACTACTTTAATAATCCTGAGAAAACCCCGTTCAACTTTGTTATGGGAGACACGTTGGATCAACGTGAATACTTTAGGGATTATCGCTTGACACGAAAAGGGAAGTATTATGGGATCAAATTTCTATGTTGTGTTGGTATGCTCGTCAACTATGCTTGATACATGATTATACTTGTTGCTCTAGGATGAAGGCTCCACACCTTCCCTTTCATGCAAAATGCAAAGATAATGAAACCTTATCTTCTTATGCTAAGGGTAGAGATGATTACTATGATGTGGAACAAATAGAAGAATTTGTTGCTTTTATGGGTGCTTATGAGATTGAATCTATGTTTAAAGCGTTTGACGATTTTGATGATTCAGTTTATAGACTAGAAAATTTAGCTATACTTAGATATTGCTATGAAAATTATGAATACAATTACAATGTTAATGCATTTATTGAGAAAGTCTCCGCTGTCCAAGAAGAGACTAATATTTTGCAAGAAGATATGGAAGAAGAAATTGATGAAACTGTGAGCTCATTGGATGAAAAAGATGATGAGGAGAGCGAAGAACAAAAGGAGGAAGAGCGGATTGATCACCCGTGCCCACCTTCTAATGAGAGTAACTCTTCAACTCATACATTGTTTAATTCCCCTTCGTGCTTATCGAAGGATGATTGCTATGATGATTGTTACGATCCCATTGATTCTCTTGAAATATCCCTTTTTGATGATGCTTGCTATGCTTGTGGACAAGATGCCAAGATGAATTATGCTTATGGAGATGAACTTGCTATAGTTCCTTATGTTAAACATGAAATTGTTGCTATTACACCCACGCATGATAGTCCTATTATCTTTTTGAATTCTCCAAACTACACTATATCGGAGAAGTTTGTGCTTATTAAGGATTATATTGATGGGTTGCCTTTTACCGTTGCACATGATGATTTTGATAGATATAATATGCATGTGCTTGCTGCTCCTACTTGCAATTATTATGAGAGAGGAACTATATCTCCACCTCTCTATGTTTCCAACACAATAGAATTGCAAGAAACTGCTTATACTATGCATTGACCTTTACTTGTTGTGCATGAATTGATCTTTTATGACATGCCGATGCATAGGAAGAGAGTTAGACTTCGTTATTACATGATATATGTTACTTTGTGCTCACTCCCGGTGTCAAAACCGGTGGATCTCGGGTAGGGGGTCCCGATCTGTGCGTCTAGGCTGATGGTAACATGAAGCAAGGGACACAATGTTTACCCAGGTTCAGGCCCTCTCGATGGAGGTAAAACCCTACTTCCTGCTTGATTAATATTCAAGATATGAGTAGTACAAGAGTAGATCTACCACGAGATCGTAGAGGCTAAACCCTAAGAGCTAGACTATGATGGTATGATTGTAATTGTGATCGGCCTTCTAAGGACCAACCTCTCCGGTTTATATAGACACCGGAGAGGGCTAGGGTTTACATGGAGTCAGTTTCAATTAAGGAAACACAATATCCGGATCACCAAGCTTGCTTTCCACGCCAAGCAGAGTCCCATCCAGACACAGGCCGAAGTCTTGAGTCCTGCATCTTCACGCTTCAATAGTCCGGACGTTGTACACAGTCTGGCTGTCTGGATAACCCCTAATCCAGGACTCCCTCAGTAGCCCCTGAACCAGGCTTCAATGACGATGAGTCCGGCGCGCGGTCTTATCTTCGGCATTGCAAGGCGGGTTCCATCTCCGAATACTCCAAGATAATTTATCGAACACTCAAACCATATCTGGATCTGCAAGATGATCTTCACATACCAGTGTAGGGAACATAACATAAATCTGATCTTCTGGCAATCTTCGTACATCGTGCCCTTGCATTGTGGTGTGGTCCAACACAAACCGGCATCCCTTGCCCCACCTCGACTCGTATTGTGAGGTGGTTTTACTGGCATGTCCTGCCAAAGCAGAGATCGTGTTCCTCTTGTTACGGGATTTTCCATTAATTTGGGCGTGCGTGACCCCACGACGACCATTGGTATGACTCTGCATGTTTTTAGATAAGCCTCAAACTGTCAGCTGAGGACTCTTGATATTCATCCCCTTTATAAAGGGGTCGAGGCCTATGCCTATTTTCCACCTCCCATGCACCTTCTCGCACCTCGAGCTCCAATGCCCAAGACATAAGGCCAAACACCCCAAATCCTCCAATATGTCCGGATCCAATCTTCAAGGCCGGTGGGTGGCCTCCTCGATCCAAGAGGAAGACATTGCGAAGCTTAGGGAGGTCGGATATCTGACCGCCGACATCCGGCACAGGCTTCCCGCTCCAGGGCAGGTCATCCCAACACCGGAGCCCAATGAGTGTGTTGTGTTTGTTCGTCATTTCCTCCGTGGCTTGGGCCTCACCCTCGATCCTTTTGTGAGGGGGCTCATGTTTTATTATGAGTTGGATTTTCATGATCTGGCTCCGGACGCCATCCTCCATATCTCGTCATTCATTATAGTGTGCGAGGCCTTCCTCCATGTCACCCCACACTTCGGCTTATGGCTTAAGACCTTCAATGTGGAGCCGAAGATGATCGAGCGGCAACGGGCGGAGTGCGGAGGTGCCGTAATAAGCAGGAACACCGATACCCCATGGCTAGAGGGTTCTTTCCCAGAAGTTTCCGATATATGGCAACGGAGGTGGTTTTATGTCACGGCTCCCAGAGGCACAAAGTGGATGGCCGCCCCTGAGTTCCGCTCGGGCCCTCCGTCACAACTAGCGTCTTGGACTGATTTAGGACGGAATTGGAGGCCCGCTGGCGATGTACCAATACTGCAGAGCCGTATCCGGGAGCTTCTTGAGAGGGACATAAATCTTGTTAGCATAACGCAAGTGATGTTAATCCGACGGATGTTGCCGTGTCAACACCGGACTCTCCGGATGTGGGAGTTTAATCTAGAGGGTCCACGGACTGTTAAGCACTTCTTCGGTTTGAAACTCGAAGGGATGTGCAAATTGTTCTTCGGACCGAAAGTAGAATGTCCGGACACCATCGAGGATGCGGGCCTAAGCTGCAATCACCTAGATACCTAAGTAAGTAACCTTGATACCAGACACCTTGTTTTGTATCTATCATAATTGTTTATTCTGAAAATCATCTGTGGCCAGGAATGGCTCAGCAAGGCGGAGAGAATCAGGTGTCCGGCGCCACTTCCCGAAGGCTCGCCTGGTCCCACCATGGCCAAGATGCTTGACCGGGTACTAAGCAGAATGCTCTTAGGGAAAGACAAGGGGAAGAACGAAGAAACCGAACTCCACACGCTACGCATACGAACCGGGGGAATTGTTACCTCCCCTAAGGAGGATAGTCAGGAAAGGGAGGCTAAGGCCTCCTCCCCGCGCAGGAAGAAGAGGGCTGCCTCTGAAGACTTGGAGGCGGAGATGCCCAAACCAGGGAAAAAGGTATCCCCGGGGGGCCCTGCCCCAGCGGGCACCCTCACCACGTCATGCCCACCAACGCGCCAAACCTCTACCGATCTGTAAGTCAATCGTTAATTTGAAGGTATTGTGTTTCTCCTAGATCAATAACCAGGATTCGACTTTTGCAGTCCGGCTAGCAGCTCTTCTCAACAGAGTTTGTCTTCGGGGGATCTTCCTCCGGAGATGATGGAGAGCGAGACCCCTCCCCCCTCTTCGACTCATGAAGCGGGCGACATCGAGGTCTCGTCACGGAGGAGTCCGGATCTGCCGAAGCCGGAAGCCAATGCATCAGCCGCCTTGAGCCCGGAGCGTTTGGCTCCCACGAGGGGCGATGGTGAGGGTCCAGCACAGTTCAATGTCCGGCCGGACGTACTGACAGGCCGACTAGAGCAAGCTGCGCCCTCGGAAGAGGACCGCTCATTAATGAGCACGGTTGTCGGTGTCAAAACTGGCGGATCTCGGGTAGGGGGTCCTGAACTGTGCGTCTAGGCGGATGGTAACAGGAGACGAGGGACACGACGTTCTACCCAGGTTCGGGCCCTCTTGATGGAGGTAAAACCCTACGTCCTGCTTGATTAATATTGATGATGTGTGTTACAAGAGTAGATCTACCACGAGATCAAGGAGGCTAAACCTTAGAAGCTAGCCTATGGTATGATTGTTGTTCGTCCTACGGACTAAAGCCATCCGGTTTATATAGACACCGGAGAGGGCTAGGATTACACAGAGTCGGTTAGAATGGTAGGAAATCTACATATCCGTATCGCCAAGCTTGCCTTCCACGCCAAGGAAAGTCCCATCCGGACACGGGATGAAGTCTTCAATCTTGTATCTTCATAGTCTTGGAGTCCGGCCGATGATGATAGTTCGGCTAACCGGACACCCCCTAGTCCGGGACTCCCTCAGTAGCCCCCGAACCAGGCTTCAATGACGACGAGTCCGACGCATATGTTGTCTTTGGCGTTTGCAAGGCGGGTTCTCCTTCGTGCTCCATGGGTTTGCCGGATAGTGTCCGGTTGCTTCATAAATGCTGTGCTCCTTGGCTTCTACGTTCAATAACGGCCTCCCTCCACGTGTCGTACGAATGCGAAAAGCCAGGGTATTCTTACGTTTTCCCCCCTAGCTGCGCGGATAAGCTGCCTATAAGAGAGGTGAGGATCCAGATCCAAATCACACCACCCTCCTTCCGCAAGTACTCATCGAGGCGCATCTGACAAAAAATCCATTCCAACATGGACAGTCGACGCAGTTCCTCTTCTCGCGCTCCCAGTCCTAAGCCAGGAGATTGGAGGAGATGCTCAGTCCCGCATAGCGAGTTAGTGGCGCTCCAAACAGAGGGATACCTTCCCCTGGCCTTTATGGTTCCGGTTCGAGCCGGACTGGCCACCTACAAGGGCGGGAAGCAGGCAGAGAGCGTCCCCAATCCCTCCAAAGGAGAGCGAGTATGCTTCGTCTCCTACTTGATAAGGGGACTCGGATTTCCAATACATCCGTTTCTCCGGGGGCTCCTGGAGTTCTATGGACTCCAACTTCACCACCTCACACCTGCCTCTATTTTGCACATCGCGGGCTTTGTAGCTCTTTACGAGCTATTCTTGGGCATTGAGCCCCATTTTGCGCTGTGGAAGAGGCTGTTTTGCCTCGTACCCCATTCTCACAAGGGGTCGATATATCAAGTGGGCGGAGCCGAAATATGGCGCATTGCCGGGACCGGATATCTATTCGGAACTCCGAAGAAGGCGTCCGAAGACTGGCCTTCGGAGTGGTTCTATATGGAAGATGCCCCGCTGCCGGATCCAGTTCGGATCGGCCTCCCGGAGTTTAGCAACGCTCCTCTGAAGAAACGCCTGAGTTGGCGCCCGCGGAGCCCTCAACCGGAGGAGGATAGGAGCGTCCGTTATCTGATGGGTCGGATACGGCTACTAGCCCATTCCAAACTAACCATGATTGGAGTCATGGCCACATGCATTATGCGAGGGGTGCAGCGGCTACAATATAGGGGCCACCCCATGTGGGATTTTAACGGGGAGAATGACGCCACCCGTCATGGACGCACAGGACCGGGATCAGCCACCGATCTGGTGAAGATCTTGTCCGGCTTGTACAAGGGGGAGGAGGAGGACTTCCTCCGCACGAGTCCATTGAATGGATTCTCCATGAATAACCCTCGAAGCTGGGTAAGCGGACGCTTAAATATCTTATTCGCGCTTTCAAAGATAAGTGTCTTACCTTATGGTTTCGATGCAGGAACTGCGCCAGGATGTGGAGGGCATAAAAAGCCAGACTCCACAACCCGAGGATCCGGGAAGATCCCTTGATCCGGCCTCCGAAGAGGATCCGGACATTAAGGTGGATTTGATTGACGGGGTGTTGCACCAGCTCAGCATAGATAATGCTTTAGTCGCCATTACGGCTGACTACCCCAGTTTGTGTCTGGCTTCCCAGGCGAGTACGACCGAAGTCCTGACACCGTTACTTTTTTAACGCTTATTTCTGACCACCGTGCATCAATGGTACTCGGCAGGAGGTGCCTTCACGGCAGGAAGCCGAGCCCGCGGCGACTGACCAAACGAGGTCAGTGCGGCCTAGCAGGCGGAAGCGGAGTGTGGTGCGAATCGAAACATCGCCGCGAAGGTATGGTGCACCATTGTCCTTTAAGGGAAAGACTCTAGGGAGGCATATTAATGCTCATGATTCTTCCAGGAGAAAGAGCGCTCGCCGGGCTGAGTCCGGAGAGGGTGCCCACCAAGCCTCCGCCAGCCAGGCTCCAACGCCTGGTCCGGAAGGGGAGGCGAGCGCAAGGCGCAAGCCGGACGCTCCTCCAACGGAGGATGCCGACAGGTTGTCCGCCACCAGGTCTGAGGTGGAGAGCGCCATGAATCATAGGCGCCGTCGGACAGTTCTTCGTGACGCGTGTTTCTCCCCTGAGGCGTTAAATGCCTTTAATGCGGGAGACGCGCACCTCCGTGCTGCTCAAGATGGTTTAACCAAAGCCACGAAGCAGTATGTAAAGGACATACGGGTAAGGAATTTTAATGGCTATATATGCCAGTAGCCCCCGAGACTTAAAATAGTTAAACTAACTGATTTAAGGATAATTTTTATGCAGGATCTTACTGAGAAGAATACCCACCTGTCCCAGGAGCTTCAAGAGTGCAAGGCCCAACTTGAGGCCGCACTAGCCGCTGCCGGGGGAGCCACGGAGACACCCGCTGGTAATTCATATTTTGAAAAGAGTAGTAGTTTATGAAGTGCGGCGTGTGTGTATAGTCTAAAAATAGTATTGCAGAGGGTGCCGGACTAGATCCGGACAAGCAACAGCTACTGTGCCAGTTGAAGGCCGGCGAGAGGGTGCTTATGAAGGTGCAGCAGGAGAGGAGCAAGCTCCAAGATGCCCACACCTAGCTTGGAGAAGAGCTAAAAGGTGTTAGGGCCCAGCTGTCTAGCTCCTTGAAGGAGAATCAGCGGCTTCATCGCGGCATCTATAGTAAGTGCTTGAGCAAACTCTTTTGAAAAGAAGAGTTCGGAGAGGAAGTCGGTTGACAGAAGTATGTCTGTAGGTGTGCTCACAGGTTGCCCTATGGAGGAAATGCCCGGTTCAATGGGTGACCAACTTCCCGAGCTGGTGCAACTGCTTGAACGTGTTCGGCAGGCGATGAGTGGCGTCGTTCAGGCCTTATGGCCCTCCGTCTCCCTACCCGAGGGCCTTGGAGGACTTGTTGAGAAGCTTCAGGGAGTACGGCGACGTCTCCGTCTGTGGAAGATATCGGCCTGCCGTCAAGATGCCAGGGAGGCCTGGGCCATGGTGAAGACGCGGTAACCGAAGGCTGACCCAAACCACATGGCCGAGGTCGGGCCTGCGGGGCCTGATGGGAAGGAGATCCCTGTGAGCTTGATGTACGGCCAAGTAGAGCTGGCCGCGAAATATTCCCAACAGGACTATAAATTAGACAGCCTGTTAGATGGGATTGAAGAGGAGTACAATCAGTCAGTTTGACGATGTAATTTTAACATGACATGTAAAATGCCTTCTAGCCGGATTGTAGATCGTTTGCCTTTGCGGACCTTTTCGCTTCAACCTCGGGACCCAACAGTCCGGAGTGTGTCCGAATACCCTGATGGTTATAAAAGAACCGGGGCATGCATGGAGACAAGGCGTAGGGGTCATAATTGCTTTATCAAACAAGTGCCCAACTAGCTATGTTATATTACATGGTTAGTAAGAAACATCTTCCAAGGAGAATAGTTCCGTTAAGGGTTCCTTTCCCTGGGAGGCATGCCCTAAAGTGCATGTCCGGACTGCGAAAATAGCAGAAAAAGCATCTGGGGGCAGATAAATAAGTAAGTAATAAATCATCTTTCAGGTCACCGACCGAATATTCCCTTAAGAACGCTAGCCTTCGGCTTCACCCAGTCTGAGGTACACATCGGGCTGCCCGGCAATAACAATCACAGAGGTGCTACCTTTACCTCCTAGCCGAACAATCGGGAATGTAGGGGTAAGCACAAGAGCCAGGCAACCCGGCTTGGCCAAAACTTAAGTCATATCGATGCATACAATGGTGATCAAAAGGTACATGCGGAAGTGTTACACATGTGTTGGGCATGAAGCCCCTATACGTAAGCTTCTGTTAAAGAAGCCCCCAGGTATAACGAGTGTGAGTAGCACATCGAGTAAGTGCGAACAAAGCGCAGATCAACCCTCAAGAGGTTTGTGCTGAAGAAAGGGGAGGAGGAAGGAGGGAAAACAAAGACAGCGAAAAAAATATGAAAGGTGGACGGAGGAAGGAGACGAACCCTGAGTCCGGCGCTAGGCGTAAAATCTTCGGAGACGGGCTGCGTTCCATGGGTTTGGCTCGAATCGGTTGTCAGATGCGTTGCGTAGACGGTATGCACCGCCGGTAAGGACTTGGTCAATGATGAAGGGACCTTCCCATTTGGGCTTAAGTTTGTCCTTTTTCTTGTCCGGCAGGCGTAGAACTAGCTCGCCAATGTTGTAAGTTTTGGCCCGTACTTCTCTGCTTTGATATCTTCGAGCCTGCTGTTGATAGAATGCGGAACGGGATTTTGCCACGTCGCGCTCCTCCTTTAAAGCGTCCAAACTGTCCTGCCGATCTAACTCGGCTTCTCTTTCCTCGTACATGCGCACGCGAGGTGAGTCATGAATTATGTCGCAGGGCAAAACTGCCTCAGCGCCGTATACCATAAAAAATGGTGTGAATCCGGTTGTGCGGTTTGGCGTGGTCCGCAGCCCCCAGAGTACGGAGTCGAGATCCTCTACCCAATGCGTGTTAGATTCCGTGAGAGACCGCACTAATCTGGGTTTGATGCCGCTCATGATTAGACCATTTGCTCGTTCCACTTGACTGTTAGTTTGAGGGTGGTAGACCGAAGCGTAGTCGAGCTTGATGCCCATGTTTTTGCACCAGAGTTTAACCTCGTCAGCCGTGAAATTCATGCCGTTATCAGTGATGATATTGTGGGGGACGCCAAAACGGTGTACTACCCCGGATATGAAGTCTATCACAGGTCCGGATTCTGCCGTTTTTACCGGCTTGGCCTCTATCCATTTGGTGAATTTGTCCACCATGACCAATAAGTATTTGTGCTTGTGGGTTCCCCTTTAAGGGGTCCAACCATGTCAAGCCCCCAGACCGCGAATGGCCAAGTGATGGGTATAGTTTTGAGGGCGGTGGGTGGCATGTGGCTCTGATTAGCGAAGAGCTGGCAACCAACGCATCGTTGGACTAAGTCCTGAGCATCTGCCTGGGCTGTCGGCCAATAAAATCTTGTATGGAAGGCCTTGCCTACAAGTGCCCGGGCTGCAGCGTGGTGCCCGCCGAGTCCGGCGTGAATTTCAGCCAGGAGATTTCGCCCTTCCTCTTCGGAGATACACCTTTGAAGGACTCCGGTTGTGCTTTTCTTATAAAGTTCTCCCTCATGGACCTTGTAGGCTTTAGAGCGCCGAACTATGCAGCGGGCCTCATTTTGGTCTTCAGGAAGTTCTTGCCTAATTAGGTAGGCTAGGAATGGTTCCGTCCACGGGGCAATTACTGCCATTATTTCGTGTGTTGAAGGTGTTATATCATTGGCTGAGCCACCGATTGTGTCAGAATGTTCTGTGTCGGGTGGTGCAATTGGTTCCGGGTTGTTATTTCCGGACTCCCCTTCCCATAATACGGCTGGCTTAAAGAGTCGTTCCAGGAAGATGTTTGGAGGGATGGCGTCGCGTTTTGCGCCGATACATGCCAGCACGTCTGTTGCCTGGTTATTATCCCGGGCTACGTGGTGGAATTCGAGTCCCTCGAACCGGGCTGACATTTTTAGCACAGCGTTACGGTAGGCTGCCATTTTCGGATCCTTGGCGTCAAAGTCTCCATTTATTTGGGATATTGCGAGGTTTGAATCCCCGCGCACCTCTAGGCATTGAATACCCATGGAGATTGCCATCCGGAGGCCATGTAGAAGGGCCTCGTATTCGGCTACATTGTTGGAGTCCATATACATTATTTGAAGTACGTATTGGACTGTGTCTCCGGTTGGGAACGTCAGGACGACGCCAGCCCCCAAGCCCGCCAACATTTTGGAGACGTCGAAATGCATGATCCAATTGGAGTATGCGCCGTACTCTTTAGGGAGTTCGGCTTCGGTCCATTCGGCGACGAAGTCAGCCAGGACTTGCGACTTTATAGCTCGCCGTGGTTTGTAGGTTATGTCAAATGGTAAGAGCTCGATGGCCCATTTTGCAATCATGCCCGTTGCGTCGCGATTGTTTATAATATCGTTGAGAGGTACTTCAGAGGCCACCGTTATGGAACACTCTTGAAAGTAGTGTTGCAGCTTCCGGGATGCCATGAACACCGCATACGCTATCTTTTGATAATGGGGGTACCGGGACTTGCATGGAGTCGAGACAGTGGATACGTAGTACACTGGTTTTTGAGGAGGGAATTTGTGCCCTTCTGTTTCTCGTTCGATGACGAGTACCGCGCTGACAACTTGATGTGTTGCTGCGATATATAATAGCATTGGTTCGCCCAGGTTGGGCGCGGCCAGGACCGGATTTGTTGCCAATACGGCTTTAATTTCTTCGAGTCCGGCCGTGGCAGCATCCGTCCATTTGAAATGTTCGGTGCGCCGGAGGAGGCGATAGAGGGGCAGTGCCTTTTCTCCCAAACGGGAGATGAAGCGGCTTAGAGCCGCCACGCATCCGGTTAGCTTTTGTATTTGCTTGAGATCTTTTGGGATATCCAATTGTGATAGAGCTCGGATCTTGGCTGGGTTTGCTTCAATTCCTCTACCGGATACAATGAAGCCCAAGAGCTTTCCGGCTGGTACGCCGAAAACACATTTTTCCGGGTTGAGCTTAATGTCATATGCTCGGAGGTTGTCGAATGTCACCCTCAAGTCGTCTACTAGAGTTTCGACGTTTTTCGTCTTGACGACCACATCGTCTACGTATGCCTCGACTGTTTTGCCTATCTGGGTGGCCAAACATGTCTGAATCATGCGCTGATATGTTGCGCCGGCATTTTTGAGTCCGAAGGGCATTGTGTTGAAGCAGAATGGTCCATATGGAGTAATAAATGCCGTTGCGGCCTGGTCTTTTTCCGCCATCTTGATTTGATGGTATCCGGAGTATGCGTCGAGGAAGCACAATGAATCGTGCCCTACGGTAGCATCGATGATTTGGTCGATGCGAGGGAGAGGGAAGGGGTCCTTTGGACAGGCCTTGTTAAGGTCTTTGAAATCGACACAAAGGCGCCAGGATTTATCCTTTTTTGGTACCATTACCAGGTTGGCTAGCCAGTCCGGATGTTTGATATCTCTGATGAATCCGACTTCTAAGAGTTTGGCTAGCTCCTCTCCCATTGCCTGTCTTTTGGGTTCGGAAAATCACCGAAGAGCCTGTTTGACTGGCTTGAATCCTTTTAGGGTATTTAGGCCTGCTCTGCCAGCCTGCGTGGGATTCCTGGCATGTATGAAGGGTGCCAGGCGAAAATGTCCCAATTTCCCCGAAGGAATTATCGTAGTGCGGCTTCTACATCAGGATTTAATTGTGCCCCAATGGAGGCCGTCTTTGTGGGGTCCGTTGGATGGACCTGGAATTTACTATTTCGTCTGCTGGTTTAAAAGAGGTGGATTTGGACCTCTTATCGAGTATCACATTGTCCCTATCCACCGTGGAGCGCAGCGTAGTTAGTTCCTCTGCCGCTAAGGCTTCGGATAATGCCTCTAGGGCCAGTGCGGCTGTCTTATTTTCAGCGCGGAGTGCTGTATCTGGATCACTGGCAAGAGTGATTATTCCATTGGGTCCGGGCATTTTAAGCTTCATGTACCCATAATGGGGTATAGCTTGGAAGATTGTGAATGCTTCTCGCCCTAACAAGGCGTGATATCCGCTGCCGAATGGGGCCACTTGGAATGTGACCTCTTCGGACCTGTAGTTGTCCGGCGAGCCGAACACTACATCTAGCGTGATTTTTCCTGTGCAGTGTACTTCTCGACTAGGGATTATTCCAGCGAAGGTTGTGCTGCTTCGCTCAATGCGGCTCCAGTCAATTTCCATTTTTTGAAGGGTTTCTTCGTAGATGAGGTTTAATCCGCTTCCGCCATCAATGAGTACCTTGCTAAGACGAAATCCGTCCACTATCGGACTGAGGACCAATGCGGCTGGTGCTCTAGCTGTTCGGAATTTAGGTTCGTCGCTGGCATTGAAGGTGATAGCCATGTCGCTCCATGGATTTGCTGTTGCTACTTGGTAGACTTCGGTGAGGCTGCGGATTGTTCGTTTCCGCATGTTATTTGATGCGAAAGTCTCGAAGACTGTTAATACCGTACTGGTACTGCTGGGCTGGTTGCCCGGGGCTAAAAAGCCTTCGCCACTTTTGGCCACCTGCCGTAGTATCCAACATGCTCGAAGGCTATGTGTTGGAGTGGCGCCCTCCGTACTGTGGATTTTGCAGGGTCCGTTAAGCCATCCCTCCAGTACGGTTCCGTACCCTTTAGGGGGTTTTTCCTTTTTGGTTTTTAACCCAGGTGCTTGAGTATGACGCACTCTTTTATTTCGGACCGAGGTTGTATTCAGGGCCGGATTGTCCCAGAACCTAGTTTCGGTTTTCCAGGCACTCTCCATCGCACAGTATTTTTGTACAATGGTTGCTAGGTCGACGAAGCGTGTAACTTCGCGACGACTGATGGCGTTTATGATTCCCTTGTCCGTGCAATTGTTGCAGAAAATTGAAATCGCGCTTTCTTCACGGCAGTCCTTTATCCTGTTCATAACCAGGAGGAATCTGGCCCAGTAACGATGTACTGTTTCATCAGGCTCTTGTCGTATTTGAGATAGATCGCTTATGTTTGGGTGGGCGGGCGGAATTAAGTTCGGAACCCCGCCAGATCTGAGGCTCAAAGGCCAAGAAGCTTCCGTATTTGGAAGCTTGGTTTGTTGGATGCTTTCCAACGAGTCTATTCCGATGCCTGACTCTAAGTTCAGTATTTGATTGGCGTCCGTCCCTCCGCGGGAATCCGGCATGGAGGGATCGGGAATCCGGACATAGTTGGTTTTCAACATAGAAGAAGAGTTGCCGCATTGTTCCTCTACCACAACAATGTGGTGGGTAGCCTGGGGAGAGTTAATTTCTCTCAGATCGGTTTTAGGCCCAATCTGATCGTAGTCTGTAGCGACTCCCAAGGCGGCGATGCGATCCATGAGCTCGTTTACAGAGGAGAGCTCAATTGGATCAAACTGCTCGGCGAATTCCGAGCTGACGTGAAGATCGCTTTTGATGACCTGAGAGGTCACCGTCGGAGCGGTGGCCGAACAGGCGGTCATAAGAAAACCACCTAGCCAGATAGTTTGGCCGGCGTCCAAATCTCCCTTGACGACGGCGCCATCTTTAAAGACGGGAAAAGGCATCCTTCCTGATCGCGACGGCATAGAGGAACTCTCAATGAAAGCACCAATGTCGGTGTCAAAACCGGCGGATCTCGGGTAGGGGGTCCCGAACTGTGCGTCTAGGCGGATGGTAACAGGAGACGAGGGACACGACGTTTTACCCAGGTTCGGGCCCTCTTGATGGAGGTAAAACCCTATGTCCTGCTTGATTAATATTGATGATGTGTGTTACAAGAGTAGATCTACCACGAGATCAAGGAGGCTAAACCCTAGAAGCTAGCCTATGGTATGATTGTTGTTCGTCCTCGGACTAAAGCCATCCGGTTTATATAGACACCGGAGAGGGCTAGGGTTACACAGAGTCAGTTACAATGGTAGGAGATCCACATATCCATATCGCCAAGCTTGCCTTCCACGCCAAGGAAAGTCCCATCCGGACACGGGACGAAGTCTTCAATCTTGTATCTTCATAGTCTTGGAGTCCGGTCGATGATGATAGTTCGGCTATCCGGACACCCCCTAGTCCGGGACTCCCTCAACGGTGCTCAAGAAGATTTCATCCCCTACAAGCGGTTTGAATGAAGCATTTACAAGCCTGCTTAGAGGCTTTGAGGTATGTAGTGAACAATACACTATTTCTTTGGTTGTGAGGCACGCACTAGGTGTGCTCCATATAGATAGTAGCCCCTGAGACTCTGGTTGCCTGCCCTAGGCGGCAAACGGGGGATCATAAATCAATGATTGCGCTGTAAAGATGTGCAGGTACCTGTGGGTCCGGCCGCCGACCCGTGCGTTGAAGTTGCCGAACTAACGAGGCAGATTGGATCGATTGATGCCGATATCACACTGGTGAACGAGCGGCTGGATAAATCACAAGGTATGTTCTCTGCCTTACTTTGTATAGGGAAATACGAAGGCGGCATGATATTAATGCAATATGTTTGGACTGCAGAAGGTGCTGCTGCCGTGGAGGCCCTGAGGGCAGAACTTGCTCAAGCCAAGGAACAAGCTCGGGTGAGCAATGCGGCTTCCCTAAAGGCGGCCGAGGAGTTGAGAGCCGAACATGCTGCTCATCGCCAAAGCGAGGAAAAGATAGCCGAAATGGCTGTTGAGTTAAAAAATGCCGCTAACCGGTATGAGCTCCTTAAAAAGGAGCATATGGATAGTTCGGACGGTCTAAACAAGGCACTGAATGCCACCAAGGAGATACGGACCGATCTCAAGGGTGCGCGGACAGAATTAGCGAAGAGTACAGCTGACGCTGCCAAGTTCTTCGAAGATCAGGGTGACAAGGAAGTGGAGAAGCTTTTCTGGTCGCAATTCAATGCTCCCACTCGCCCGCTGCCGTTAACTGACAAGATGGCTGCTGTACGGAGCTTCACAGGCTGTCCGGGCATGCAATGCGGTCTGTAATAGACCATCTTTGGCCAAAGGGGCCTAAGCCGGATAGTTACTTTGGCTTGGTCCAACAATTCCTTGGGGCCGTGCCTCGGATCGACGCCATGAGAAGGTCGGCGTGCATAGAGGGTGCGCGGATGGCTCTTGCCCGCATTAAAGCCTATTGGACGGATATGTAGGCCACCTTTATAGCGACCCAGGATCCGGCGGGGGGGCAATATCCGTCCGAGCACTACTTGGCGCAGGTCGCAGAAGGTGCTCGCCTAATAGAGGCGCAGTGCTCGAAGAATGTCTTGTTCGAGTTATGAATCGAATAATTGTAAAAACAATGTTTATTTTGATTATGAGGCTATATTTATACTGTTTTCCTGAAAATATGATTGTGTCCCCTGTGTGGCCGTTTATATATATGTAATCCGAAAGTTAGCAGTCGTTGGCTTCAGCCCCCACGCATATAATGTGGGGGTGTTCGAGAAAAAATATGCATAGTCACACTCGATCCAACGTCTTGGTCCATTAAGGAGGTGATCGCACATCGAACTAGGCAACCGGACTATATAGCTATAACGCTTTCGCTTAGCCATGAGAGTCTAATGGTGGGGCTACTATGTAGTCCCTGGTACTTCCGCTTGCATCCGAATACGGGCGCGTGTGTACATGACCGGGAAACGGTCCTTCGTTAATGCGGAGGGATCCGAAGGATTCTGATAAGTCTTCGAGTGGTTGATTAGTCTCTCGCTATATCATGACAGTCAGTTTTCGGCTTTCTCTACTGAGGTGCTCACCCGGAATAACCAGGGCACAATCGCAGTAGTTCTCCTTTGGCCACCTTAGCCGATAATAACGGAACGTAAGGCGGCCAACCCAGGAGCCGGGAAAACCCAAGATTTGACCAAAGACATGATTCGTAGCTGATGCATATAAGGCCAAACTTGTGACGCCGAACACTCCCGAAGGTATTCAGACTTTATAACAGATGATGGGCCCAAGAATGCCCATTCATTATAAACCATGTGTTTCCAGGTACGTGCGTAAGTCTGTCGTGGCAAAATGCCAATAACGACAGTATCCTCTGTGGGTATGGAACCCATTGGATGGTTAAACAACAAGAGGCAATAGGAAAGGTTTACACATGGGTTTAATCTAAAAAGAAACCTATTGAGCGGGGCCCTGCTGCACGTCTACGCCTTTGTCTCTATTGTGCCTTATCCTGGAAGGGCATCACGCGAACGTTGTCTCTGAAAAAGAGAACTCATAGGAGAGTACAACGTAAGTATGCGATGGATAAAAAAGTGTAAGATGTTGGCCTGCTAATAAGGTTGAGCCAAGTGTGGGGCTTTATTAAATATTTATAGCCCCTGGTGTCCTCTATGGGATTACATATACGGTGCCCTGGTTTGATTTTATCTGGGCTACCGGACTCGTCTAACCATGTCTGTTGTCTTAATGACCAGTCAGGCTTTTTGTGATATTTGAGGCCGCTTATAGTCCGGCCGCTAGGGCCGTCATGTCTTCCTCTGCACGTGAAGAGCGCTCTATTATTCCGCTAACAGCGATGACGCCACGTGGGCCGGGCATCTTGAGTGTAAGGTAGCCATAGTGCGGCAATGCGTTGAATCGGGCGAAGGCCGTTCTTCCAAGCAATGCATGATAGTCATTTTGGAATGTGCGATGATGAAGAGTAGTTCTTCACTTCTGGAGTTGCCTGGAGAGCCGAATGTTACCTCCACTACGACGGAGCCCCTGCTGTAGGCTTCAACGCCTGGTATCACCCCTTCAAAGGTGGTGTTGCTTTGATTAATTCTGGATGGGTCTATCCCCATCCTAAAGACAGTGTCCTCATATATTAGATTGAGACGGCTGCCGCCGTCCATGAGGACGTGGGTGAGATGGTGTCCGTCGATTATTGGGTCAAGCACCAAGGCCTCTGATCCTTCACGCCGAATACTAGTTCGGCCGTTCAAGCGATCGAAGGTGATCGGATAAGACATCCAGTAGTTAGGTGTGGGTACGATGGGCTCTATATAGCGCGCGTCTCTATGTGCGCTTTCGTGCCTTCTCATGGATGTACGAGTCGCGTGGATCAATGTTCACTGTTTTAACCTCTGGCGGGAATTTTTCTGTCCCCCAGTGTTTGGCTGGGGAGGTTCATCCTCGTCTTCACTTGGTGTTTCCCTTCCCTTGTGTTCGACATTTAATTTGACGTCCTGCTTGAAGAGACAGCACTCTCTGTGCGTGTGGTTCGCAGGTTTGTCAGGGGTGCCATGAATTTGGCATAGTCTGTCCAGGACTCTGTTCAGACCAGACGGTCCCTCTTTACTTCCTTTAGATGGCTGATTTTGCTGATTTGGTCGAGAGCCCCTGAATCCGGCATTAACCGTTGTGTTATCCGGGCTCTCTTCCTTGTTTTGGTGTTTGTTTTTATTACGCCGTGGCTTCCCGTTGCCATCCCTTATTTCGGATGTGCTGGGGTCGCTAGTGCCTTTACGGGCTAGCCAGCTATCTTCACCTGCGCAAAAGCGGGTCATAAGACTTGTTAGGGCTGCCATTGTCCTTGGCTTTTCTTGGCCGAGGTGTCTGGAGAGCCACTCGTCGCGGATGCTGTGTTTGAATGCCGCTAAGGCTTCGGCATCCGGACAATCGACAATTTGATTCTTTTTAGTGAGGAATTTGTTCCAAAGCTTGCGGGTGGACTCTCCAGGCTGTTGGATTATGTGACTTAAATCGTCAGCATCCGGAGGCCGGACATAAGTCCCTTGAAAATTGGCCCTGAAAGCATCCTCGAGTTCCTCCCAACTCCCAATTGAATTTTCGGGGAGGCTTTTCAACTAGTGTCGAGCTGGTCCATTTAGTTTGAGGGGAAGGTATTTGATGGCGTGGAGGTCATCCCCACGAGCCATATGTATATGCAGGATAAAGTCCTCGATCCAGACCCCTGGGTCTGTCATTCCATCGTATGCCTCTATGTTCACACGTTTAAAGCCCTGTGGAAATTCATGGTCCAGTACTTCTTCGATAAAGCACAGGGGGTGAGCAGCCCCTCGGTATCTGGACGTGTTGTGGCATGTCGTCGGCTGTTGTTGTGTCCGGTGTTTATTCCGAACTGGTATTTGGCTTGTATGAGCGTTTGGGTGACCATAGTCCCTCGCGGGGTTGTGTCCTTTAGATCCATAGATGGACCTGGCTGCACCGGCTTTCTTATCCAAATGCTCACGTTGATCATGCGCGGCGTCAATAGCCGCTCTATTGTGGTTGTGAAGCAGTATGTCTGGTCTCCTGGTCGTATTATTCTTTGGTGGAACGGCCTCGTCATCGAATTCTGGCAGTAGTTTGCGTTTTGGATAGCTTTTTGTATGGCAATCATCGCCATATCTTTCTTCAGTGTCTAGCACTTTATTCCATCTGCGACTGAGCGTTTCCTGTGCGGCTTTGAGCCGTTGCTTCTGCTTTTTTAGACTTCTCGCTGTGGCCATAAGCTTTCGGTGGAGGTTGTCTCGTTCCACGCGTTCTTCCGGAATGATGAATGCGTCGTCGTCTGGACTGTGTTCCTGTCCTGGGGCGGTTTCATGAGCTCGTCCCTCCGGTTCATTGTGATTGGGTTTTTGCTCCGAACTCGGTTTGGCGTGACCTGGCTCGTCCTGCTCCATCGCTGGGTCCATGTGGTCGTTATTGCCTTCAGGGTTTAATGGTATGTCAATCCTTCTTGTGCTTTTGTCGCTATTTTTACTGTTGTTGTCGCTATTTTTACTGTTGCTGGACTTTGAGAGGCGTCTGCGCCACCGTTTTGGCTTTTGCCCGGGTGTTTTATCTTCCGGATTATCGCCGTCGTCCTTCTTGGGCGTATCCACCATGTATATATCATGTGCCGAGGCGGGAGTCTGGCACCCCATAGATTCTAAATCTTCTCCTGCATCATCGTCCATACCGTCGATGCCTTCGGAGTCAAAGTCAAGCACTTCGGTTAAATCATCAACTGTGGCTATTAAGTGGTTGGTGGGTGGGTAACGAATTTCCTCATCGCCTGCTTCCCACTCCAGCCGGACATAGTTCGGCCCAGAATTTTCTATCAAAGAGGGAGTTTTTAACGAGTTCAGCATGTCGCCAAAGGGCGAGTGCTAGAAGATATCTGCAGCAGTGAACTCCATTATCGGAGCCCAACCTGGCTCGACTGGCTCGAGAGTGTGCGGACTAGAACCAACAACCGGATACGAATCCGGGGGTCCAAAGTCACAGGCCACCACAGAGGTGAGACCCATGTTCGGCTCCACTGCCGATGAGTGTGCAGCCTGCGGGACAGAGTCTAGCCCTCCGTCTTTAGGCGACGTAGCATGCTCCAGATTTGAGTCCGGGGCTACTGCAGGGGTAATACCCTGAGTGTTGTCCGACAGCAGGTCAAAGCCATGGCCGTCGTGACTGTCCAGTGCTCCTGGCGTAGGCCCGAATCCGTTAAAGATCAAGTCTCTGCGAAGGTCGGCCGTGTAGTTTAGGTTTCCGAACCTGATCTGGTGGCCAGGGGTGTAGCTGTCGATCTGCTCTAGATGGCCAAGCGAATTGGCCCGCAGTGCGACACCGCCGAACACGAAAATATGTCTGGGAAGGAAGGTCTCACCCTGGACCATGTCGTTGACGATGATTGAAGGAGCCATCAAGCCCTGCAGCAACGACACAGAGGAACTCTCAATGAAATCACCAATGTCGGTGTCAAAACCGGCGGATCTTGGGTAGGGGGTGTCGGTGTCAAAACCGGCGGATCTCGGGTAGTGGGTCCTGATCTGTGCGTCTTAGGCTGATGGTAACAGGAAGCAAGGGACACAATGTTTACCCAGGTTTGGGCCCTCTCGATGGAGGTAAAACCCTACTTCCTGATTGATAAATATTGAAGATATGAGTAGTACAAGAGTAGATCTACCACAAGATCATAGAGGCTAAACCCTAAGAGCTAGCCTATGATGGTATGATTGTAACTATGATCGGCCTTCTAAGGACCATCCTCTCCGGTTTATATACACACCGGAGAGGGCTAGGGTTTACATGGAGTCGGTTACAAGGAAGGAAATCTAATATCCGGATCGCCAAGCTTGTCTTCCATGCAAAGGAGAGTCCCATCCGGACACGGGCCGAAGTCTTGAGTCTTATATCTTCACGCTTCGATAGACCGGACAATGTATATAGTCTGGTTGTCCGGATACCCCCTAATCCAGGACTCCCTCAGTAGCCCCTGAACCAGGCTTCAATGACGATGAGTCCGGTGCGCAGTCTTGTCTTCGGCATTGCAAGGCGGGTTCCTTCTCCGAATACTCCAAGGTTATTTATCGAACACATAGATCATGTCCAGATCTATAAGATGGTAAATTCGGTCTGCTAGCAGTGTTTATACGTCATGCTCCTGCATCGTGGTCTGGTACAACATGAACCGGCGTTTCCTGCTCCACCTCGACTCGCGTCGCGAGGCAGTTTTATTCGCACGCCCTGCCAAAGCAGAGATCGTGTTCCTCTTATCGCGGGATCTCTCATCAATATGGGTGCGTGTGACCCAACGGCGACCGTTGGTATGACTCCATGTATTTTAGATAAGTCCCAAGCGGTCACGTTGAGGACTCTTGATATTCATCCTCTTTATAAAGGGGCCGAGGCTTACACCTCTTTTCCACCTCTCCTGCCCCTTCTCGCACCTCGAGCTCCAGCACTCAAAACCTAAGGCTCATCACCCAAGATCCTGTAGTATGTCTGGATCCGACACTGAAGGCCGGTGGGTGGCCTCCTCAATCCAGGAGGAGGATATTACTAAGCTTAGGGAGGTCGGTTAGCTGACTGCTGATATCCAGCACAGGCTTCCTGCTCCAAGGCATGTTATCCCCACGCCGGAGCCCAATGAGAGCGTTGTGTTCATTCCTCACTTCCTCCGAGGTCTAGGCCTCACCCTAGACCCCTTTGTGAGGGGGCTCATGTTCTACTATGGCTTGGATTTCAGTGATCTGGCTCCAGACGCCATCCTCCACATCTCGTCGTTTATTATTGTGTGCGAGGCCTTTCTCCACGTCAACCCACACTTCGGCTTATGGCTCAAGACCTTCAATGTGACACCGAAGATGATCGAGGGGCGACATGCGGAGTGCGGAGGCGCCGTAATAAGCAAGAACATCGATGCCCCATGGCCTGAGGGCTCCTTTCTGGAAGTGTCCGATGTGTGGCAACGGAGGTTGTTTTATGTCACGGCGCCCAGAGGCACAAAGTGGGCAGCCGCCCCCGAGTTCCGCTCGGGCCCTCCATCACAGTCAGCGTCTTGGACCGACATAGGGCAGAATTATGGGCCTGCTGGCGATGTACCAGAATTGCAGAATTGTATCTGGGAGCTCATAGATAGAGACATAAATCTTGTCAGCATAATGCAAGTGATGCTAATCCGGCGGACGCTGCCGTGCAAATGTCGGCCTCTTCAGATGTGGGAGTTTAATCCGGAGGGTCCGCGGACTATTAAGCACTTCTTCGGCCTGAAGCTCGAAGGAATGTGTAAATTATTCTTCGGACCACGAGTAAAGTGTCCGGACACCACCGAGGATGCGGGCCTAAGCTGCAATCGCCTAGACGCCCAAGTAAGTAACCTTAAAACCGGACACTTCATTTATATTTATCATGATTGTAATTCTGAGAATTCCTCCGTGGCTAGGAATGGCTAAATAAGGCGGAGAGAATCAAGTGTCTGGCGCCACTTCCTGAAGGCTCGCCTGGTCCAACCATCGCAAAGATGCTTGACCGGGCGCTCAGCAAAATCCCCTCAAGGAAATGCGAAGGAGAGGGCAGTGAAACCGCACTACGCATTCAGACCGGAGGAGTCGCTGTCTCTACTATGGAGGATAGCCAGGAAGAGGAGGTTAAAGCCTCATCCCCACGCGGGAAGAAGAGGGCGGCCCCCGAAGAATTGGAGGCAGAGACGCCCAAACAAGGGAAGAAGGTTTCACTAGGGGGCCCTGCCATGACGGGCACCCCTACCACATCGTGCCCACCAACGGGCCAGCCCTCCAGCGAGCTGTAAGTTAATCATTAATTCGAAGGTTTGGCGTTACTCCGAGATCTATAACCGAGACTTCGTCTTTTGTAGTCCGGCGAGCAGCTCTTCTCAACGGAGTTCGTCTTCGGGGGACCTTCGTCCGGAGATGATGGAGAGCGAGGCTCCACCCAACTCTCCGCTTCATGAAGCGGGCGACACAAAGGTGTCATCACGGAGGAGTCCGGATCTGCCGAAGCCGGAAGTGAACACATCAGCCACCCTGAGCCCGGAGCATTTAGCTCCCACGGGGGGTGAAGGGAAGGGTCCGGCTCAGTTCGATGTCCGGTCGGACATACTGACAGGCCTTCTGGAGCGGGCCACTCTCTCGGAGGAGCACAGCTTTTTAATGAGCACGATGCTCACGAAGATTTCATCCGCTACCAGCGGTTTGAATGAGGCATTCACAAGCATGCTCAAAGGCTTCGAGGTATGTGGTGAAAAAATGCACTATATTTCTTGTTAAGAAACATGCGCTAGGTGTGCTCCCTATAGATAGTAGCCCCTAAGACTCTGGTTGCCCGCCATAGGCGGCAAACGGGGGATCAATCATTAATGGTTGCGCTATATATATGTGCAGGTATACAAGGATCTGACAGCCAACCAGTCTGTTGAAGTTGCCGAACTGAGAAGGCAGATTGGATCTATTGATGCTGATATCACGCTGGTGAACGGACGGCTGGAAGAATCCCAGGGTATGTACTCTACTTCCCTTATTATATTGTATAGGAAGATGCGAGAATGGCATGAAGTTAATGCCCTGTGTGTGCACTGCAGATGGTGCTGCTACCGTGGAGGCCCTAAGGGCCGAGCTCGCTCAAGCCAAGCAACAAGCTCGGGCTAGCAATGCGGCCGCCCTAAAGGCGGCCGAGGAGTTGAGAGACGAACAGGCTGCTCATTGCCGTAGCGAGGAGAAGACCCATGCTGGAATTCAGTAGAGTCCCACGAGTCAATCGACAAAAGCGAGAAAGGAGGTTGTTCAACAAGGCTGCGGTCTAACTTTTTCTTCCTAGCAGAGTTCAATACGAAAATAAAGGCGCTCCGCGTTGGGAATGGCATACTACGTACGGGTGGTATTTCAGGTATAACTGATCAGGGTTGTTTTGAAAGCAAGTCAATTGGTGCTTTGGAAAGTGAGTGCCAGAGGCTAGTCACTGCTTTGTTTACAGAAGGGAAGGAAGAAAGAGTTATAGCCGAGATGGCTGAAGAGTTAAAAAAATGTCGTCGACCGGTATGTGCTCCTTGAAAAGGAGAATAAGGCTAGTTCGGACGAGCTGGATAAAGCACTTAATGTCGCCAAGGAGATGCGGGCCGAGATTCGGGGTATGCAGAAGGAGCTCCAACAGGCCGACAAGATCGTGGCCGGGGGCTCCTACCTACTACGGACTAAGTTTTTGGATCCAAAGTATGCTCCCCTAGCTGGGCGTTGGAGTCCTGCAGACGCATATGTGGACTTGATGAAAAGTACAACTGATGCTGCCAAGTTCTTCGAGGATCAAGGTGATAAGGAAGTGGAGAAGCTTTTTTGGTCGCAGTTCAATGCTCCCAACCACTCGCTGCCATTGAATGAGAAGGTGGCTGCTATGGCGGAACTTCATAGACTATCCGGGCTGGCAATGCGGTCTGTAATAGACCATCTTTGGCCAAAGGGGCCCAAGCCAGACAGTTATTTTGGTTTGGTGCAACAATTCCTTGGGGCCGTGACTCGGATCGACGCCGTGAGGAGGTCGGCGTGCATAGAGGGTGCACGGATGGCTCTTGCCCGCGTTAAATCCTATTGGACGAAAATGGAGGCCACCATTGTAGCGACCGAGGATCCGGCGGGAGGCCAATATCTGGCCGAGCACTACTTGGCGTAGGTCACAGAGGGTGCTCGCCTAATAGAGGCGCAGTGCTCGAAGAATGTTTTGTTTGAGTAATAAGTCGAATTATTGTAAAAACAATGATTACTTTGATTATGAGGCTATACTTATAGTATTTGCCTGAAAATATGATTGTGTCCCCTGTACGGCTATTCTTATATGTATAAGTAGTCTGAAAGATAGCAGTCGTTGGCTTCAGCCCCCATGCATACAATGCGGGGGTGTTCGTGAAGAATATGCTTAATCACACTTGATCCAACGTCTTGGTCCATTAAGGAGGTGATCGCACGTCGAACTAGTTAACCGTACTATATAGCTTTAACACTTTCACTTAGCCATGTGGATATAATGGTGGGGCTACTATGTAGCCCCTGGTACCTTCGCGGGCATCCGAATACGGGCGCGTGTGTACATGGCTGGTAAATGGCCCTTCGTTAATACGGAGGAATCCTAGGGATTCCGGTGAGTCTTCGAGTGGTTGAGCAGTCTCTCGCTGTATCATGACGGTCAGTTTTTGGCTTTCTCTACTGAGGCGCTCATCCGGAATAACTAGGGCACAATCGTAGTAGTTCTCCTTTGGCCTGCCTTAGCCGATAATAACGGAACGTAAGGCGGCAAACCCAGGAGCCGGGCAAAGCCAACATTTGACCCAAGACATGATTCGGAACTGATGCATATAAGGCCAAACTCGTAACGCCGAACACTCCCGAAGGTGTTCGGACTTTATAACAAAAGATGGGCTCAAGAATATCCATTCAATATGAACCCTGTGTTTCCAGGTACGTGCGGTGACCTGTCGTGGCGAAATGCCAATAACGATAGTGTCCTCTCTGGGTATGGAACCCATATGACGGGGGCCTGCTGCACGTCTGCGCCTTTGTCTCTGTTGTGCCGTATCCTTGAAGGGTATCGTGCAAACGTTGTCTGTGAAAAAAAAGGAAAACTCATAGGAGAATACAACGTAGATATGCTAGATAGCAAAAGTGTAAGATGATGGCCTGCCAATAAGGTTGAGCCAATCTTTGGGGCTACCTTAAATGTTTATAGCCCCTGGTTTCCGCTATGGGATTACATATACGGTGTCCGGTTGAATTTTATCCGGGCTACCGGACTCGTCTAACCGTGTAACTGGTCTTAATGACCAGCCATGTTTTATGGTATTAGAGGCCGCTTAGAGTCCGGCCGCCAGGGCCGTCGCGTGTTCCTCTGCGTGTGAAGAGCGCTCTGTGATTCCGATAACAGTGATGAAGCCATGTGGACCGGGCATCTTGAGTGTAAGGTAGCCATAATGCGGCAATGCATTGAAGCGGGCGAAGGCCGGTCTTCCGAGCACTGCCTGATAGCCGCTTTGGAAGGGTGCAACGATGAAGAGTAGTTCCTCACTTCTAGAGTTGCCTGGGGGGCCAAATGTTACCCTCAGTACGACGGAGCCCCTGCTGTAGGCTTCAATGCCTGGTATCACCCCTTCAAAGCTGGTGTTGCTTCAGCTAATTCTGGATAGGTTTATCCCCATCCTGCGGACAGTGTCCTCGTATATTAAATTGAGACTACTGTCGCCGTCCATGAGGACACGGGTGAGATGGTATCCGTCTATTATTGGGTCGAGCACCAAGGCATGTGATCCTTCATGCCGAATACTAGTTCGGCCGTCCGTGTGATCGAAAGTGATCGGACGAGACATCAAGTAGTCAGATCTGGGTACGATAGGTTTTACGTTGTGCGTGTCTCTGAGAGTGCATCCTTGCCTTCTCGTAAATGTGTGAGTCGCGTGGATCATGTTTACTGTTTTAACCTCTGGCAGGAATTTTGTCTGCCCCCAGTGTTTGGCTGGCGAGGTTCGTCCTTGTCTTCACTTGGTGTTTCCCTCCCCTTGTGTTCAGCATTTAGTCTGCCGGCCTGCTTGAAGACCCAGCACTATCTATGGGTGTGGTTCGCAGGTTTTTCCGGGGTCCCATGAATTTGGCATAGTCTGTCCAGGACTCTGTTCAGACCGGACGGTCCCTCTTTACTGCCTTTAAATGGTTTCTTCTGCTAAGAGCCCCTGAATCCGGCATTGACCGTTATGTTATCCGGGCTCCCTTCCTTGCTTTGGCGTTTGTGTTTGTTACGCTGAGGCTTCCCGTTGTTGTCCCTTATTTCGGACGTGCTGGGGTCGCTGGTGCCTTTACGGGCGAGCCAGCTATCTTCACCCGCGCAAAAGCGGGTCATAAGGCTTGTTAAGGCTGCCATTGTCCTTGGCTTTTTATGGCCGAGGTGTCTGGCAAGCCATTTGTCGTGGATGCTGTGTTTGAATGCCGCTAAGGCTTCGGCATCCGGACAGTCGACAATTTGATTCTTCTTAGTGAGGAATCTGTTCCAAAGCTTGTGGGTGGACTCTCTGGGCTGTTGGATTATGTGACTTAGGACGTCTCCATCCGGAGGCCGGACATAAGTCCCTTGAAAATTGGCCCGGAAAGCGTCTTCCAGTTCCTCCCAACTCCCAATTGAGTTCTCGGGGAGGCTTTTTAACCAGTGTCGAGCTGGTCCCTTCAGCTTGAGGGGAAGGTATTTGATGGCGTGGAGATCATCCCCATGAGCCATGTGAATATGGAGGATAAAATCCTCGATCTAGACCCCTGGGTCTGTCGTTCCGTCATATCCCTCTATGTTCACAGGTTTGAAACCTTGTGGGAATTCATGGTCCAGTACTTCTTCGGTGAAGCACAGGGGGTGTGCGGCCCCTCTGTATCTGGGTGCGTCGTGGCATGTAGTCGGATGTTGTTGTGTCCGGAACTTATTTTGAACTGGTATTTGGCTTGTATTAGCATTTGGGTGACCATGGTCCCTCGCCGGGGTGTGTCCTTTAGATCCGTAGATGGACCTGGGTGCGCCGGCCTTCTTATCCGGCTTCTCACGTGGATCGTGCGCGGCGTCAGTAGCTGCTCTATTATGGTTGTGACGCGTACGTATGGTCTCCTGGTTATATTATTCTTTGGTGGAACGGCCTCGTCGTCGAATTCTGGCAATAGCTTGCGCTTTGGGTAGCTTTTGGTATGGCGATCGTCGCCATATCTTTCTTCAGTGTCTAGCACATTATTCCATCTGCGACTGAGCTTTTCCTGTGCGGCCTTAAGCCATTGTTTCTGCTTTTTTAGACTTCTTGCTGTGGCTAGAAGCTTTCGGTGGAGCTTGTCTCGTTCCACTTGTTCATCCGGGATGATGAATGCATCGTCGTCCGGACTGCGTTCCTGTTCTGGGGCGGTTTCGTGAGCTCGTCCCTTAGGATCATCGTGATCGGATATTTGCTTCGAACTTGGTTTGGCGTGACCTGGCTCATCCCGCTCCATCGTTGGGTCCGTGTGGTCATTACTGCCTTCTGGTGTGTCAACCCTTCTTGCGTTCTTGTCGCAGTTTTCACTATTGTTGGACTTTGAGCGACGTCTACGCCGCCGCTTTGGCTTTTGTCCGGGTTTTTTATCATCCGGTTTATCGTTGTCGTCCCTCTTGGGCGTATCCACCATGTATATATCATGTGACAAGTTGGTGATCCCGCGCCCCAGAGATTCTGGAGCTTCTCCTACATCTTCGTCCATACCGTCGATGTCTTCGGAGTTGAAGTCAAGATCGTTTGTTAAATGATCGATCGTGGCAATCAAGTGGGTGGTGGGTGGGCAGCGAATTCCTTCGTCCCCTGCTTCCCACTCAAGCTGGACATAGTTCGGCCCAGAGTCTCCCGATAGAGAGAGATATTTTAATGAGTCCAGCATGTCGCCAAAGGGCGAGTGTTGAAAGATGTCCGCGGCAGTAAACTCCATTACTGGAGCCCAACCTGGCTCGACTGGCTCGAGGGTGTGCGGACCGGAGCCAACGGCCGGATACGAGTCCGGGGGTCCGGGGTTACAGGCCTTCACAGAGGAGAGACTTGTGTTCGGCTCCACCGCTGATGAGTGCGCGGCCTGCAGGGCGGGGCCTATCCCTCCGTCTTTGGGTAATGCAACTTGTTCCGGATTTAGATCCGGGGCTATTGCAGGGATGATGTTCCGAGCATTGTCCGATAGCAGGTCTAGGCCGTGCCCGTCGTGACTGTCCGGCGCTCCTAGCACAGGGCCGAATCCGTCAAAGATCAAATCTCCACGAATATCCGCCGTGTAGTTCAAGTTTCCAAACCTGGTCTGGTGGCCAGGGGCGTAGCTGTCGATCTGCTCCAGATGGCCAAGCGAATTGGCCCGCAGTGCGAAGCCGCCGAACACAAAGATCTGTCCGGGGAGAAAAGTCTCATCCTGGACCGTGTTGTTGACGATTGAAGACGCCATCAAGCCTTGAAGCGGCGACATAGAGGAACTCTCAATGAAAGCACTAATGTCGGTGTCAAAACCGGCGGATCTCGGGTAGGGCGTCCCGATCTGTGCGTCTTAGGCTGATGGTAACAGGAAGCAAGGGACACAATGTTTACCCAGGTTCGGGCCCTCTCGATGGAGGTAAAACCCTATTTCCTGCTTGATCAATATTGAAGATATGAGTAGTACAAGAGTAGATCTACCACGAGATCGTAGAGGCTAAACCCTAAGAGCTAGCCTATGATGGTATGATTGTAATTGTGATCGGCCTTCTAAGGACCATCCGCTCTGATTTATATAGACACCGAAGAGGGCTAGGGTTTACATGGAGTCGGTTACAAGGAAGGAAATCTAATATACGGATCACCAAGCTTGTCTTCCACGCAAAGGAGAGTCCCATCCGGACACGGGCCGAAGTCGTGAGTCTTGTATCTTCACGCTTCGATAGTCCGGACAATGTATATAGTCCGGCTGTCCGGATACCCCCTAATCCAGGACTCCCTCTGGGGGTCCCGATCTGTGCGTCTAGGCTGATGGTATCAGGAAGCAAGGGACACAATATTTACCCAGGTTCGGGCCCTCTCGATGGAGGTAAAACCCTACTTCCTGCTTGACTAATATTGAAGATATGAGTAGTACAAGAGTAGATCTACCACGAGATCATAGAGGCTAAACCTAAGAGCTAGCCTATGATGGTATGATTGTAATTGTGATCGGCCTTCTAAGGTCCAACCTCTCCGGTTTATATAGACACCAGACAGGGCTAGGGTTTACATGGAGTCGGTTACAAGGAAGGAAACACAATATCCGGATCGCCAAGCTTGCCTTCCACGCCAAGGAGAGTCCCATCCGGACACGGGCCGAAGTCTTGAGTCCTGCATCTTCATGCTTCAATAGTCCGGACGTTGTACACCCTAATCCAGGACTCCCTCACTCACTACTAAATCACAAATCATTTTTAATTAAAATTGGCTTTGATATACCTTGGGATCTGGGTGGATCCATTACTTGAGCACTATATGCCTAGATTAATGGCTTTAAAGAAAGTGCTGCCAGGGAGACAACCCGGAAGTTTTAGAGAGTCATTTATTTCTGTTGACTGCTTTTATATAGTTTAAAAACAAAAAAAATAAAGAGGGTAACCTAAAAACTTTTCAAAAAGGAAAGTGAAAGTGAGAAAGACAAGCATTTTTGAAGTGGGAGAGCTCCTTGAACTTTGTTCATGCTCACGGAAACTTTGTGAATCTTAATTATAGAAACTTTTCATAAAAAATAATTATCCTCTTGTACAACTCCATTGTATTATAAAAATAATGTGCCAAGGTTTGCCTTTAGGATGTTTACAATGCTTGTTAGTTTGTACGGTGTAGGACAGAAACTTTGGCTGTAGTGCGCGATTTTACATTTTTAACTGGAACGTCAACTGGTTCTGATTCCTTTTGCACTGTCTTGCTGCAAAAATTGTTTATTTTTCCTCATTTTGGTAGAATTTTTGGGGTATCAGAAGTATGGTGAATGTTCAGATTGCTAGAGACTGTTCTGTTTTTGACAGATTCTGTTTTTGATGCATAGTTTGCTTGTTTTGATGAAACTATAAATTTATATCAGTGGATTAAGCCATGGAAAAGTTATATTAAAGTAGACACAATGCAAAAACAAAATATGAATTGGTTTGCAATAGTACATAGAGTGGTGATTTGCTTTATTATACTAACATATCTTACCGAGTTTTGTGTTGAAGTTTTGTGTGGATGAAGTGTCTAATCGAGGAGGTCTCGATATGAGGAAAAGTAAGAGAGGCAAGAGCTCAAGCTTGGAGATTCCCAAGGCACCCTAAGTAAATATACAAGGAGACTCAAGCATCTAAGCTTGGGCATGCCCCGGAAGGCATCCCCTCTTTCTTCAACAAGTATCGATATGTTTTCGGATTCGTTTCGCTCATGCGATATGTGCAGGTCTTGGAGCGTCTTTTGCATTTAGTTTTCACTTTTCCTTTATGCACCATGCTGGTATGAGATAGTACTTGGTTGATTTATAAAATGCTCATTGCACTTCACTTAAATCTTTTGAGTATGGCTTTATAGAATGCTTCATGTGCTTCACTTATATCATTTGAAGTTTGCATTGCCTGTTTCTCTTTACTTAGAAAACCTCCATTTATAGAATGCTCTTTTGCTTCACTTATATTTGTTAGAGTGTGGGCATATCTTTTGTAGAAATAATTAAACTCTCTTGCTTCACTTATATCAATTTAGAGAGATGACAGGAATTGATCAATCACATGGTTAGTCATAATATTCTACATAAACTTGTAGATCGCTGAATATGATATGTTTGATTCCTTGCAATAGTTTTGCGATATAAAGATGGTGATATTAGAGTCATGCTAGTGGGTGGTTGTGGATTGTAGAGACACTTGTGTTGATGTTTGCAAGTCCCGTAGCATGCACGTATGGTAACCGTTGTGTGACAAATTTGAAGCATGGGGTGTTTCTTTGATTGTATTCCTTATGAGTGGCGGTCGGGGACGAGCGATGGTCTTTTCCTACCAATCTATCCCCGTAGGGGCATGCGTAGTAGTACTTTGCTTCGAGGGCTAATAAACTTTTGCAATAATTATATGAGTTATTTATGACTAATGTGAGTCCATGGATTATACACACTTTTACCTTTCCATCATTGCTAGCCTCTTCGGTACCGTGCATTGCCCTTTCTCACCTCGAGAATTGGTGCAAAATTCGCCGGTGCATCCAAACCCCATGATATGATACGCTCTATCACACATAAGCCTCCTTATATCATCCTCAAAACAGCCACAATACCTACCTATCATGGCATTTCCATAGCCATTCTGACATATATTGCCATGCAACTTCCATCATCATCATATTCATGACTTGAGCATTCATTGTCATATTGCTTTGCATGATCGTAAGATAGCTAGCATGATGTTTTCATGGTTTGTCCGTTTTTTGATGTCATTGCTACGCTAGATCATTGCACATCCCGGTACACCGCCGGAAGCATTCATATAGAGTCATATCTTTGTTCTAGTATCGAATTGTAATATTGAGTTGGAAGTAAATAAAAGTGTGATGATCATCATTATAGAGCATTGCCCCATGAAAAAAAAGAAAAAAAGGAAAGGCCAAAGAAGCCTAAATAAAAAAGGGGGCCAAAGAACCCACCCAAAAAAAACAAAAAAAGGGGCAATGTTACTATCCTTTTTCCACACTTGTGCTTCAAAGTAGCACCATGTTCTTCATATAGACAGTCTCCTATGTTGTCACTTTCATATACTAGTGGGAATTTTCATTATAGAACTTGGATTGTATATTCCAACAATGGGCTTCCTCAATTGCCCTAGGTCTTCATGAGCAAGCAAGTTGGATGCACACCCACTTATTTTTTTGTTGAGCTTTCATACACTTATAGCTCTTAGTGCATCCGTTCCATGGCAATCCCTACTCCTCGCATTGACATCAATTGATGGGCATCTCCATAGCTCGTTGATTAGCCGCGTTGATGTGAGACTTTCTCCATTTTTGTCTTCTCCACATAACCTCCATCATCATATTATATTCCACCTGTAGCGCTATATCCATGGCTTGCGCTCATGTATTGCATGAGGGTAGAAAAGGCTGAAGCGCGTTAAAAGGTATGAACCAATTGCTCGGCTTGTCATCGGGGTTGTGCATGATGGGAGCATTTTGTGTGACGAAAATGAAGCATGGCCAAACTATATGATTTTGTAGGGATAAGCTTGCTTTGGCCATGTTGTTTTGAAAAGACATGATTGCTTTATTAGTACGCTCGAAGTATTATCATTTTTTATGTCAAATGATAGACTATTGCTTTGAATCACCCGTGTCTTAATATTCATGCCATGATTAGACATATGATCAAGATTATGCTAGGTAGCATTCCACATCAAAAAAACTTGTTTTTATCATTTACCTACTCGAGGACGAGCATGAATTAAGCTTGGGGATGCTGATACATCTCTGTCGTATCTATAATTTTTGATTGTTCTGTGCCAATATACTACAACTTTCATATATTTTTGGCAACTTTTTATACTATTTTTGGAACTAACATATTGATCCAGTGCCTAGCGACAGTTCCTATTTGTTGCATGTTTTATGTTTCGTAGAAACCCAATATCAAACGGAATCCAAACGGGATAAAAACGGACGGAGAATTATTTTGGAATATTTGGGATTTTCCGGAGGAAGAATCAACGCGAAACGGTGTCCGAGGTGGCCACAAGACAGGGGGCGTGCCCTCCCCCCTAGGCGCACCTAGCACCCTCGTGGGCCACCCGTAAGGCGGTTGACGCTCTTCTTTTGGCGAAGAAAGCTAATTTTATTGGAAAAATCTGGGTGAAAGATTCACCCCAATCGGAGTTATGGATCTCCAGATATAAAAGAAACGGTGAAGGGGAAGGATCCAAGACGTAGAAACAGAGAGGGACAGAGAGATAGATCCGATCTCGGAGGGGCTCTCGCCCCTCCCAAGCCATGGGAGCCAACGACCAGAGGGGAAACCCTTCTCCCATCTAGGAAGGAGGTCAAGGAAGAAGAAGAATAAGGGGGCCTCTCTCCCCCTTGCTTCTGGTGGTGTCGGAGCGCGGTCGGGGGCCATCATCATCACCGCCATCTTCACCAACATCTCCATCACCTTCCCCTATCTATATCCAGCGGTCCACTCTCCCGCAACCCGCTACACCCTCTACTTGAACATGGTGCTTTATGCTTCATATTATTATCCAATGATGTGTTGCCATCCTATGATGTCTGAGTAGATTTTCGTTGTCCTACCGGTGATTGATGAATTGCTATGATTGGTTTGAATTGCATATTTTATTATTGATGTTATCCTATATTGCCCTCCGTGTCGCGCAAGCGTGAGGGATCCCCGCTGTAGGGTTTGGAATATGTTCATGATTTTATTATGGTGGGTGGCGTGAGTGACAGAAGCACACACCCGAGTAAGTAGGTTGTTTGCGTATGGGATAAAGGGGACTTGATACTTTAATGCTATGGTTGGGTTTTACCTTAATGATCTTTAGTAGTTGCGGATGCTTGCTAGAGTTCCAATCATAAGTGCATATGATCCAAGAAGAGAAAGTAGCGATTACTGGTCTAGTAATGTAGTCAATTGCTTAGGGACAATTTCACAACTCCTACCACCACTTTTCCACACTCGCTATATTTACTTTATTACTTCTTTATCTGAACAGCCCCTAGTTTATATTTACGTGTTCTTTATTATCTTGCAAGTATATCCAACAACACCTATAAAGTACTTCTAGTTTCATATTTTTTCTAGCTAAAGCGAATGTCAAGCGGGTGTAGAGTCGTATCAGTGGCCGATAGGACTTGAGAGAGTATTTGGTCTACCTTTAGCTCCTCGTTGGGTTCGACACTCTTACTTATCGAAAGAGGCTACAACTATCCCGTATACTTGCGGGTTATCAGCATTGCGATAGAGTAGAATGACAATACTTGAATTTGAAAACATGTTATCGTGAATGGAATAGGTTCTGAAAAACAGGAAGGCATGACATATTTACATGCATGATCAGCATGCTAAGCACATGGCATTGCAACAGAGTAGATACACTCCAGGACATTATATGCATGTTGTACCCATATCACAGGCCAAGTTAGAGCAAGGACCTTGTGGGGTGAAGAGGATTCATCATCTTTCTGCAAGTCTTCCGAAGAACTGCCTTTACATGTTCCATCATATTGGGTATCATTGACATCAAGTTTATTGGCCTTTACATTGCTCCGTGAGGTTCTTGTGGATATATCAGTGTGTGCAATTATATATGACATGCATGGAAGAAAACTAGTAGTTAGATTTATGTAAGGAGTGCCTGTAGGAGACGACATAAATAGTAGGACTGGGGTTAACTAGCAGCAACAGGTCTCATAAACTAAAGGGAGAACACAGATGAAAGCTACAAAATATGTATCGTTTGTACTTGAGACTAACTAGATTGCACACAAAAGTATTAAAGAACAACATAGGTAATACTAGAAGTGGTATAATACTATAATCACCAGCCTGTGGGATAGCATTGGCTGATGGATGATAACTATGGAACAGCGTTACCTAAAGAATAAGTATCTTAGTTGAACTATGGAACAACGTTAACTCCTGAACAAGACCCGTAAGAGATCAGCATGAATATACAGTTAAATGTGATGATCTATTTTCCATGCTTAGATGAATAACAAAGCCATAAATGTTGCACACAAGTAAGATGAGGGTACAACCTATCTGGCCGCCATCCATAGGAGTGAGCATCATGTGTTGACTAGTAGATAGCCTTGAAGTTGTTGTGGCTATCCATGTCGGGCACGCGCATTCGATGCAGGGAACTGTTGAGTGGGGACTATAGCACCCTTCTGGTGTATGCTTCCCTTGTTGGAGCAGCTGCGGTGAGTCGGAAGATGGTGTGTCTGAAGATGGAGATAACGCATAATGTTAAGAATGACATATCTCTTTGATCTGAAGAAATACAAATACACTAAGAGATCAATGATAACCCACAAGTATACGGGATAGATGTAGCCTGTTTCGATAAGTAAGAGTGTCGAACCCAACGAGGAGCTAAAGGTAGAACAAATACTCTCTCATGTCCTATCGGCCACTGATACGACTCTACGCACGCTTGACGTTCGCTTTACCTAGAACAAGTATGAAACTAGAAGTACTTTGTAGGTGTGATAGGATAGGTTTGCAAGATAATAAAGAGTACGTAAATAAAAAGTAGGGGCTGTTTATATATAGATGCAATAAAGTAAATAAAGCGAGTGTGGGAAAGTGGTGGTAGGAGTGGTGGAATTATCCCTAAGCAATTGACTACTTTACTAGACCGATAGCAAGTTTTATGTGGGAGTGGCCACTACTAGCATGTCATCCCTGACTTGGAATTCTATGCACTTATGATTGGAACTATTAGCAAGCATCCGCAACTACTAATGTTCATTAAGGTAAAACCCAACCATAGCATTAAGATATATTGGTCCCCCTTCAATCCCGTATGCATCAATTTCTATGCTAGGTTGAAGCTTCTGTCACTCTAGCCCT
The DNA here is from genome assembly GCF_002162155.2 of Triticum dicoccoides. NCBI lineage: Eukaryota > Viridiplantae > Streptophyta > Magnoliopsida > Poales > Poaceae > Triticum > Triticum dicoccoides. The sequence goes on along the minus strand of NC_041383.1, from coordinate 750,520,147 downwards.
CCAATACATAGTCCTATCAACATACAACTAACCCTATGGTGTGATCCACGCGCGCGCTCATATGATGGGCACCATACGAAAGCAACATAACCACAAGCAAATTAAATCAATCATAGCAATTCATCAACCACCAATAGGACAACGAAAATCTACTCAGACATCATAGGATGGAAACACATCATTGGAAAATAATATGAAGCATAAAGCACCATGTTCAAGTAGAGGGTACAGCGGGTTGCGGGAGAGTGGACCGCTATAGATAGAGGGGGGAAGGTGATGGAGATGTTGGTGAAGATGACGGTGGTGTTGGTGAAGATCGCGGTGATGATGATGTCCCCCGGCAGCGCTCCGGTGCCACCGGAAGCAAGGGGGAGAGAGGCCCCCTTCTTCTTCTTCTTCCTTGACCTCCTCCCTAGATGGGAGAAGGGTTTCCCCTCTATTCCTTGGCTCCCATTGCTTGGGAGGGGCGAGAGCCCCTCCGAGATTGGATCTATCTCTCTGTTTTTGCGTTCCCTGGTTCTGCCCCTTCGTCGTTTCCTTTATATCTGGAGATCCGTAACTCCGATTGGGGTGAATCTTTCGCCCAGATTTTTCTCGTAAAATTAGCTTTCTTGCTGCAAAAGAAGGGCGTCAACTGCCTTACGGGTGGCCCACGAGAGTCCAGGGTGCGCCCAAGGGGAGGGCGCGCCCCCCTGTCTCGTGGCCACCCCGGACACCGTTTCGCATTGATTCTTCCTCCGGAAAATCCCAAATATTCCAAAATAATTCTCCGTCCGTTTTTATCCCGTTTGGATTCTGTTTGATATTGGTTTTCTGCGAAACATAAAACATGCAACAGACAGGAACTGGCACTGGGCACTGGATCAATATGTTAGTCCGAAAACTAGTATAAAAAGTTGCCAAAATATATGAAAGTTGAAGAATATTGGCATGGAACAATCAAAAATTATAGATACGACGGAGACGTATCAATCAACATCAAGGTACGAGAGTGGTCACATGTCTGTTGACTGAAGACTAAATTGGGGTCACACAATTTTATTTTATTTTGGTACTGTCCAATCTAAGCCGGATGGCTTGATGGCCGTCTTGTGCCTCCCGGCTAACACTGTTCGGAATCTTCCCCGAAGAGCCAGCGACCAATGGCAGAGCAGCCTGCCTCTGCCGTCCGTGGCCCTGGCCAAAACCCCGCTCCCCACCCCACCGCACTGCCGTGGTTGCGTCGCCACCGGGCCAATCCATAAAGACTCCCCGTCATCCATATCTGACGGCGGCAGTACCTGCAACCCACGCAACACTAAGATAGCCATCTAAGCGCTGCTTCCGCGGCGAACTTGTGGCCCCGCACCCTTACGTCAAACACCAGCCAATCGGCAGCCTAGGAGCTCCGCCGCCTCGTGGGGTGCTGCTTCCCATTGGGAATCGATTGGCCCAGAATAAAAATTCAGACAACTGATGTCTAAATAAAGTGATTTGAGATGAGGGTGCGACCTATCTGGCGGCAAGGTCAAGTAGGCAGGTCCAGCTGCCGAGTCGGTGAGGCCGGCGCGGTTGCGGTGGTGACTGGCGGCAGGGAAACAGCGCTGTCGCGATGGTCGATGGCTACGGGGAAGCAGCGCCGGGACTCTGGTCGAATCTGAAGTTGGAGCCGCTCCGGCGCCGTGAACAACGGCGGGGGTGAATCTGCTCCGATTCGATCACGCGGCCGTCGTCGAGGCAGCTCCAGCAGCACGGAGTAATAGGCGCATGGCCCAGTGCACGACGGCAAATGGACAGCGTCTCCGGCATTAGGGAGGAGGCCAGCTGTGAAATTGGTGCGGTGGGGGCACCATGGAGGAGGGGCTGAGGGTTTACAGCTCGGGAGAAGGGAGCTTCTGGGAAGAAGGTGATTTGGCGCCCACGAGGTATGTATGGGGGGCGGGGGGGAGGGGGAATTGGGACGGGAGTGGAACCATGTCTTATGGACGCATTTGTCTGAAATGTGAGGGGGAGTTACAGTTCTACCCCTGCCTTTAGGCTTCTCGGCTTGGGTCTGTGTACTGAGGGTCGGGGATTGTAGAGTAAATTTGCTTCTCCCCAAATAGTGGGCGGGAGCGATTTCGGGCGACGAGGGCGTGTTTTGAAATATAGTGGGCGCGAGCGATTTCGGGCGAGGAGAGCGTGTTTTGAAATAGTGAGCGCGAGCTATTTCGGGCGAGGAGAGCATGTTTTGCCGACCATGGTTTATGAATTATTTGGCACATGTCATTTCGGCCGAGGAGAAGGCGCGCTTGGATGAAGTTACGAACCTACCCTCGATGTACAACGGGCCAATTGACGTGTGTCCCACATAGGACGGTAATTTCGCGTCTCACATTTATTTGCTCAGGCGAATTCCACCGAGCCGATGATATTTAATGGTTCATTAAAATTTTGGGAGAACGAGCATCCACCTCTACCTTACCAAGTCGATTTGAATCAAATTTTGAAATATTAGCTTGCCACTTCTTTTTTAGATGGAGAGATGATGCTCGGGAGTAATGTGTTTTTACATGCTCGTTGCTAGCAATTTACTATATGACAAATAGTTGACCCACTCAAAAACGCGTATCAAACCCGAAATGAAATATCTCGATTCAATGAAATAGCTCATTCACTAGGTCAAAATAGTGAACTAAATCCAAAATTGAACACCTCAATCGAGTAGCATGTTGTACAATATTATAGTACTCCATGAACATGTTGAAAGTCAAATTAATGAACTTGTTTGATATACGCATATATCCGTTCATTTGTGGATTGCAGACAACATGTTCTCCAATTTAAATATTTGAATGCAAGTTTATATCGAAACATGGTTTATATCAGTCTTTGATGCATAAAACGCGACCTCCCCTCTCCTAGACTCCTGTTCTCTCTCTCTCTCTCTCTCTCTGTGTGTGTCTCTCTCTCCCTCCCTCTCCCT
>NC_041383.1:750481767-750516780 GCF_002162155.2 Triticum dicoccoides | reverse complement strand
CTCTCCCTTTCTCTCCATCTCTCTCTCTTTTTGTGTGTGTGTGGGGGGGGGTCTTTCTAGTTCGCATGCATATATACACCATCTATAGGTCTCTCTCGCACACTATGTATGATACTCTAGCTAGTCCAAGCTAGATATCTTGGGTGCACTCATCGTACGCACACAAATTCCTTGGCTCGTTTCCCGGAACTCTCTCACGCACCACTCTGTCGTCTCGGAGCTCTTCCCCCTCTCTCAAACTCTCCATCCACCTGGGTCACACATACACATGCATATCTCACTCGCACTCGATAGGCCCATCTAAAACTCTATCTCTCTCCCTCGTTCTCTCTCCATCTCACACGCACACACACACAATCTCATGGCTAGCTAGCCAAGTATGATGGTCTCTCACTCAATTGTAGGCACACGCAGTCCCCCCCTATATGTATATGACTAGCTAATCTTAGTCTCCATCACGAACATGTGCATGGTCTATCTCGATTTCTCTCGGGGCATCTTTCTATCGCGCACGCACCTCCCTCGATCTCCCACCCATATAGTCCCCTCATGATCTCGAGGGATCTCTCTATCACAAACACACCCTCTCTCCCTCCCCATGCGTCCATGTCCTCCATGTGTCCCTCTCGACCTTTGTTCCTTGTTGGCCAGACCTCTATTGGACATGTGCTACATGAGTGTCTCTATCCGTTGCAAACAATCACACACTAGCTATCTTCGTGTATCTCCTCGCCTCGCTTTTCTATCTCATAGATGCATGCATGATATGTTCGCATAAGAAACAAAAACACACACACTCTCTCTAATTTATCGTTTGTTGTCACATTCTCTTTCACACACATACTATTTTTGCACACTTAATCATTCTCCATCACACGCACTTGATCTGTATCGACTTAGGCACTCTCCTCGGTCCATAGCATATATATTTATTAAAAGTCAAACATCACAAAGTTTGACCATGTACGTGGAGAAAAACAATTACATCTAGAAAGGCAAACATATACCATTAGATTCACCATGAGATGTAGTTTTGTATGATGTATCTTTGGTATTGCAGATATAAATAACAGTTGCATAAACCTGATCAAAGTTTCCAAAGTTTAACTTCTAAAAAAATTACATGCACTGCATTATCGAGCGGATGGAATATCTCTTTCCCCCTCTCAGCTATCTGACGCACCACTCAGCCTTATCGGGGCTCCTCAATCTCTCTCGAACTTTATTGGTCAGTTTGGTTCGTGACCTGACCCTCATGCCTTGATGGCCAGTACTGCCTGGTGTGGACGTGAGATGTAAAATATTTATGCCTGGCCAGGCTTGTGTGGTGCTGAAGCGTTTGGTTCATGCCTGGGCCAGGCAAAGCCTCAACGTCCCATCAATCAATCCATGCAGCAATTATTTAATGCTAATATCCATCCAGGTTGCTGTTAGCCTCGTGGCCGCATGACCAGGCACGGCCAGGCGTTCGAAATCGGTCGCCTGGGCCAAGATACTTGCAGTGTCTTGAGTCCAGCCAGGCTAATTAAAGTGCAAGGGAATCCAGGCCAGGCGGGCTTTCTTTTTCACAGGGTAGCAACCAAACAAGCGTGCATGAAATCCAGCCACAACCCCAGGCCAGGCAAAACATGCTTAGGATGCAAGCCAAACTGACCTTATATCTCCCTGGTTTACACATACACATGTCTCGCTCGCGCTATACATATAGACCCATCCAACACTCTCCGCCCTTGTTCTCTCTCCATGTGACACCCAGCCCCCTAAGTACCATAATCCCTCACTCCATCATAGGCGCAAGCACCCCACCCCCTCCTAAGTATGATTATCCCTTACTAGCCATCAGGAACACACGTATTGTCTCCTTCCATCCATACGTCTATCTCGGTATCTCTCGGGGCATCTTCTATCACGCACACACCTTGTCACTTGATCTCCCACCCATGTAGTCCCATCACGATCTCCAGGGGATCTCTCTGACAAACATACACTCTCTCCTCACTACTACAAAAAGGGCTATAGATGGAATGGCCACTAATGGCGCACCTGTCATGTGGTGCGCCATTACTATATTCTAATGGCGCACCATGTCTCGGTGCGCCATTAGTAATATATTACTAATGGCGCACCTCGTGTGTGGTGCGCCATTAGTAGTTTTGAAAAAAACATAAAAAAATTGTTACTAATGGCGCACCATGTCCGCCGTGCGCCATTAGTAGTTGACATAGTAATGGCGCACCACATCCACCGTGCGCCATTAGTAGTTTTGAAAAAAGAGTCAAAAAAATATAAAAAATATTTGTTACTAATGGTGCACCATGTCTCGGTGCGCCATTACTAGTTTTAACTAGTAATGGCGCACCACATCCGCCGTGCGCCATTAGTAGTTTTGAAAAAAAAACTAAAAAAAATATGTTTGTTACTAATGGCGCACCATGTCTCAGTGCGCCATTACTAGTTTTAACTAGTAATGGCGCACCACCCCACGATGCGCCATTACTAACTTGCCCCAACACCGAATGCACCCCCCCCCCAGGTGGATCGCCTTTTCAGTTTAAAAAAATAAAAGAAAGTGATAAAAATGTCAAAAAAATAAAAGAAAATAAGTTTCCCATGTGATATATGGTCTAGTTGTTGGGAAAATTTACAAATATGAATTTTGACTTTATTTGCAAAATCTCTCCGGAAATTTGTAGAATGGGCATAACTTTTGCATATGAACTCGGATGAAAAAGTTTTTTATATGAAAAATCATCTACTCGAAAAGTTATGGGGCTTTCAAGATCCCCAAAAACCTAACAGAGAAAAGTTACGAGGCTTTCAAGATCTAGAGGCAAAAAAATTCAAAAAAATTCAAACTTACTAGTGGCGCACCCTGGATGTGGTGCGCCACTAGTAACAGAAAAAAAATTGGTTTTGAATTTTTTTTCAGAAAATGATACGTAATATGACCGGGAAGTTTGAAATATTTTTCAAAATTTCATCATAGTCATGAACATGAACAAAGTCCTAGACATCAACAAGGTATAATAGGATTGATAAGCTAGATATATCAACAAGTGCCTGTGAAGTGAGCTGTTGCTGGTGTTGGATAGAACTCTAAAGTTAAGCGTGCTTGGGCTGGGTAGTGTGAGGATGGGTGACCTTTTGGGAAGTTTGACCACGGAGTGCGATTTGACCTGAGATTAAGCATATTGACCCGACATTAAGCCGTACTTAATTGAGATTAAGAAAAAATTGAAAAAAAATTCTGAATTTTTTTTTGAAAAAATATTGTTACTAATGGCGCACTTCTATGTGGTGCGCCATTAGTATACCAGATACTAATGGCGCACCACAGGTGCGCCATTAGTAAAAAATTCTAATGGCGTGGTACTAATGGCGCACCGGTAGTGCGCCATTAGTAGGCAAAACCGGTGCGCCATTAGTAGGCCTTTTTCTAGTAGTGCCTCCCCGTGTCTGCATTTTCTCCGTACGTCTCTCTCGACCTCTCACCCTTGTTTGTCAGACCCCTCTTGGCCACGTGCTAGGGGTCTTGCTCTCTCGGTTCCAAACAACCACACACTATCTCTTCACCTAGCCTCCGTTGTCAAAGATGCATGTGTGATATGTTTGCATAAGACACACACACTTTTTCTCTACTTTTATCGTGTGTTGTCCATGTCTCTTTCACACACGCACACACACTTTTTTCACTCACTCTTTCTATTTCTCTCTCTCTCTCTTTCTCTCTTTCTCTCTCTCTCTCTCTCTCTCTCTCTCTCTCTCTCTCTAGTTATGGACTATGTCATGTCCATAAGCATATGGATGTTTTGAAAAGTCAAACCTTAGAAAAGTTTGACCAAGTATATGTGGAGAAAAACATTTACATCTGGAACGATCATTAGATTCATCACAACATGTACTTACTTCATACTATCATTTATCTTTGGTATTGTGATATAAGTAATTTCTTTATAAACTTGGTCAAAGTTTCAAAAGTTTGACTTTAAAAAAATGTTGGAACTACATTATTGAATGGAGGGAGTAGCTCTTTCTCTCTCTCTCTATCTCTCTCTCTCTCTGCTATCTCTCACGGGCCTCCCCTCTCACTCGAACTCTCTATACCGACGGATTATACGCACACTGTGTCAGTGTGTAGCTCCGTATATTATTTAGTTGACCGGACAACCGGTCCACATGCTGCCTTGTCAGCTCGTGTTCTGTATCTTCGTGTGCTGGTCCATGTGGCAGTGGGTGAAAATAAGTAAACTAGAGGCCCATCTGACACGCAGTGAAGTAAACAAAGTTGAAACCACTCGGGGTAGCAACCCGCATGCTAGTAAATTGATGGCGCATTAAGGACACACTTCTTGCGCGTGAAGGACGCACTCGCGCACAATTCACCATTGCGTGGCGGCATGCACAGAATGATGCACTCGCACACACCCAGCACAAAACACACACCAGCACACGTGTACACCGGCGTCGCCGCCAGTTGAGATGGACGGCGAGGCATCCAACAAGCGGAGGCGGCTCGAGCAAAAACCGCATCCTGCGAGCCTGGACTTCATCAGCAGCCTCCCCGACGACATGTTGCTCGTCATCATCGGCCTCCTCCCCACCAAACCTGCCGTGCAGACCGCCCTGCTCTCCCGGTGGTGGTGCCCCCTTTGGAGCCGCATCCCCCTCAACCTCACCGTCTACAGATGGCTCTGTGAGGGGGATTGCAAACGCATGGCCACAATCTCCAAGATCCTTTCATCGCACCCTGGGCCAGCCAGACGCCTTGACATCCGCATGTTCAATACCAACTGCAAGGTCCAACCCAAGTTCAACGAGTGGTTCTTATCCCCCGCCCTAGATCAGCTCGAGGAGCTCACCTTTCAAGCTGGACGATGTTGCTCTCTGCCGCCGTCCGCGCTCCGCCTCACGCCAACGCTACACCGCGCCAGCTTCAGCTCCTGCTATCTTCCCCAAATTAATGCCGCGACCGCCCTTCTTCTCCCTCAACTCAAGAAGCTCGACCTCTTCGATGTTGTCATCTCGAAGAAGGCTATGGAGCACCTGCTCCGCAGCTGTACTGCGCTCGAGTACCTTCGTCTTGAGCAGATCCACGGGTTCATTAGCCTCCACATCGCCTCGACGAATCTTCGATGGATTTATGTGTCTTGCTGGCCCCGCAACAAGACATCAATTGGGAAGAGATCACTCCAGATGTTCCACATTATCGTCATTGAGAATGCGCCTTTCCTTGAGAGATTGCTTGTATCGGATCTAGAAGGCCCAACAAAAACCAGGGTCATTGATGCGCCGAAATTGACAGCGTTGGTGCACTCGTCTACCAAATTATCCGAACTCTTTATTGGATCCGTAATCGTTCGGGTACAACACTCATCTTCTTCTCCGTCTTCTTGAAATTCAAATTTTTTAAATTTTTTCTTGATGTATTTATGACCGTCTTCCAGAAAATAATTCCCACAAGCTTGACCCAGTCCATGCGCACAGTGAAGATCTTGGCACTAATATCTATCGGCCCCAATCTGGATCAAGTTGTTGGATTCCTTACATGCTTCCCATGCACGGAGAAGCTACTCATCAGGGGAAACTTCTTTCCTATTAGTAAACGGTAATCACAATGTACCTCGTAATTTTCCCAAATTACGATGACAAGTGTAGTGTTCAAAAATGCATCTACGCACTGCACCGAAAGAAATGTTTTTAGTATATTTTTTCTCACGTGATCACCTGCATCATTTTTATGTTGTACTACTATAGTATCCTAGGCTAGTCATAGTGGAAAGTAACTTAGACTACTCCAGTAACTCTATGGTTACCCTAAGAGCAAGTACTACCTTCGTCCTGGTTTACTCTTCCAATTTTGTAGTATCAAAATTTGACCATAGATTTAACTGACAAAATGTTAATGCATGTCACTAAGAACTATATCGTTGGATTCGTATTTGAACATAATTTCAAATGGTGTAATTTTTAGTGACATGCATTGGCATTTTCTTAGGTAAATATATGGTCAAAATTTTATACTAAATACGAGGTAGTATTCCCTCCGTCTCAAAATTCTTGTCTTACATTTGTTTAGATACGGATGTATCTAACACTAAAATGTAACTAGATACATCCGTATTTAGACAAATTTAAGACAAGAATTTTGGGATGGAGGGAGTACAAAAGTGGGCTATGTAGGCCAAAACACGTGCCAAATTCACTTGTGATGCATTTGGCATCGATGCCCCTCCATTGCTCACTTGGTGCCCCAATATGAATCACCTACTTTGCTCTGGTGCCAAATTAACTCACGCAATGAAAAAACACTGCGTGGGAGAGAGAGAGGACTGAGGCAATAAAAAACACTTGTTTGGGAGAGTGAGAGGCTGGTGTAGTTGGTTTGATTGATCTGTTTATACATGTGGGTCTGTGTGCACAGCGGTGCCAAAATCTTTTGATTTGACATCTATGCGTACTATGTGGCATACTTTTGCGAAATATGGCATCGGCCACATAGTGGAAGGCAACAAATGCCCAAGCTCTTCACGTGCTCCTGGTTAAATGAGAGGAAACAGAAAGAGAGAGAGAGAGAGAGAGAGAGAGAGGGGGGGGGAGAGAGAGAGAGAGAGAGAGAATATCACTAGCCAGCCAACCCTATCGTATGAGCGAATGATATTGGTACCTCTTGATGACACGGCAATCTTATACAGCCAGTTGCTCTAACATGTTCTCTTCTTTTGCAGATAAAAAAAGACCCGAGAGTGAAAAATGTGCTGCACTATAAAAATCTCATCGAATGCCTTGATCTCCATCTTACAGAAATTGATTTGATCGACTACCGAGGCAGCACATCTAAGATTAAATTGGCCAGGTTCTTTGTTCTGGAGGCAAGTGTGCTCAAGGTAATGAATGGTGTGCTAATCACCGCAAGCGTCTAAGCCTAAATGACAAAGTCTCCGCAGAAGCTGAATTTGTTTTTGAAACATCAGATGGCCAGAGACTCGAAAACTTATTTGCCCATTAGTGACTTGTCAGGGCGGTGGATTTTAGTTTGTACGATAATGCTGCATCCACCTAAAGTAACGAAAGTTCTTACGTAAACTTCCTAGTAATTCCCTCTTCGTAGGTGTAGCATTACTCCTAACATTTGTAATATCAGTTTGAAACTTGTAATATTGCCGTGTCTTATTCCTGTGTTTTCAAAATACTGCGAATCAAACAGGTCCTGAGTTGGCGATGATGTTGTGCCTCCCATCTTTCACCAATAGCCGTCGGATCTAGATCTGACGCATACAAATCAAACTTCTCCATTTTTGCAAAAGGATGCCCACACTTGTTCCCTATTTACAAACAACTCCTTGTCTCTCACAATCATCCTTATCTTCTTCCCACCACATCTAGAAGGTCGTGGAAAAATCTGGCACGATGGCCGCTGCCGGCGCCGTCCACCCCCAATCTTGCTGTTTTGTGCAATGCACAGGCATCTACGCATGGGAAATTATGTCGAACAGGGCTAGTTGTAAGCAGGCTAGCTCTACAGCCATGATGATAGTGATTGCAGATGGTGAGGCTGACTATGGTATGCCGAACACGGCGCCTATACTCAGGTGTCATCTCCGACGCAGGGTCTTGTCACTTCACTATGAGGAGTAGCACGTAATAATTTGACCAACGGGTAGTACAATGCTAGTACTCCTACTACATTGGTAGTACCACTACTAGTACTAGTAGCACCATCGTCTGGATTTAGGAGTACTACCACGTCCATTTGGATTTCAGTATTTGACTAGCAATATCTAGTAATGCATGTCACAAAAAATGTACTACTCCCTCTATAAATAAATACATGGTGTATTGTTTTATTCGTATCGGCGAGAGAACTTAATGTCTTTTTGCTAACTAATTGGATTACATGCAATGAACTAAACACTGCATGTCATGTTTGGTAGTCTCAAGTCATTGAAAGCATGCACGGCCAACATCTCATTGGTTGATATGTCACGAAATAAGAAACGAGGAGGGAGTTAATGTACCGTGCCTAAGTGTTTTGGGATTATTTGGTTTTCGTAAGGTGACTTACACAACATTTTTGTTTGCATTAACATTTTATTAGTTAAATCAAAGGTCAAAACTTGGCGCAAAATGCAAAGGGGGCCGATAAACTAGTAAACATCAAACTTCTCTCGTTTGGCCCCAACTAGAGGTCCGGTGAGATGACTATACTACACCGGCATGGAGGGGGACGCAGCTTCATTGACTTACTGCAACTGCCTTTGGGTGAATGACATGTGGGCCCAACAGGTGGCTGGCCCACCTATCATACAGCCAAAGGCAGGTGTCGTAGAGGGCCGAGGAGTAGTACGAAATCCTACACACCTACGCACGCTAACCAAGGGCAAGAGTGATCACTCGAATCGTAAGATCAGTTGACTGGACCCATGGAAGCAATGAGCGCGAGCATCAGCCGGCTGTGCCAGATGGTCCACGACGCCGGCCTGCGGCCCGGCACCGAGGAACGTCTCCAGGTATTGCTTGAGGCCGCCAGGGCGAGGGGCCGCTTGGACGACAGCTTCGTCTCCTTGTTTGATGAGGTCCTCATCGGTTTCCTCGACAAGTTCACCGTCGTCAAGAACCTCGTGGACAACTTTGACGTACGCCTCCAGTCGACGCGCCCAGGCTCTGTGATGCCCGCCACCCTCAATGGCCACTATGTTAATAACCTCTTCGACGCATTGGTGGCCCTACGACTGCCCGCCGTCGCATCAGAGAATGTCCACCTCGAGGTCGCGCTCGCCGCGCAGCGCCTGGCGCAGCAAGACACCATCGACATAATCACCCACGTATATGCGCAAATCGTCCACAATGACTACTACATGCAAGAGAAGGACGATAGGACGCTGGCCTTCTTAGACCGCAGGGCAACCTTGGACGGCATTGTTCAGAAGCACGTTGAGCTCGCCGCCAACGCCACTGCTCCTCACACTTCGGTTGATGACCTGGCGCACTAGGGCGTGAGGATGTCATTGATGGATCCATACGTATTTTTATCTTTCTGTCAAATCCATGTAGTGGTATATGGTACTACTAGTAATTATCTTACCTTTCGCATCAACTTCGTAATTTTCGTACGTACTCCATGCATGAACGGCGCCAGAACCAAACATCTCATTACTCTAGGCAAAATCGTTATTTTCTATCTATGGGTCGCGCCATGGAGCAGAACCAAATTTTACAAGTTACGAGTTCAAAAGGAAAAGCCCGCCGTGTTTGCGTCGCACCCCCACACGGTTGGTCCGGCACGCCGCTCAAGGTGGAATGCGTGCGGTGTTGCATTTTCACTTACAAGTGGGACCGCAGTTGAGCAAACCAACTATCGGTAAACCCCCACCCCGCCCACCGTGCGATGGCTGAGAAAACAGGAGGGAGCAGAGATGGCTGTAGCACGGACTCCAAGAAAATTGGTGTCGGATGGGACTCGTGTGGGTGGCGTGTGCTGTACTACTAGACGTGAATGCTAGTTATGGCCCATGCCATCCCACTATATCGAGCCTATATCAAGGTGCTGGTTACGTAGAACAAATTTCTTGGAGTCCATGCTCAGCCCTCCTCTATCTCTCTTCTCAGCCAGCCAGCGGACGCGCGGAGCCCATCGTCTGTTTGCTCACATGCGGTCCCACATGTCAGTGAAAACGCAAGAGGACCCACTGAACGTGCACATCTTTGACCTCGACGTGCTGGTGATGAAAAACAAATCCAATAAAGATCTTCGGTGACCGCTTTTGGATTTACTCAAGAGTAGTAAGATTCTATTTACAGTTTAACCCAAGATGCACATCATGTGGCTTCAACTACCACTCTATTTTCTTGCATGACACGACCTGGATGTTGGATGTCCCACGTGTCGGCAAAAGGAGGAAGAACCCGACCAAATCTTCGGTTGTTCTCTCGGATTAGACTAGTTTTGCTAACTTAAAAAAAATTGTGTACTAGAATGAATGTAAGTTTTGGTATTGGGAAGAAGAGTACATCGATATATTGATAGAGCGCAATTTAGTAGATGTTCTAGCACTTTTAGCTAGCATAGAGGCTAGAGATGAGACTAGTGAACTTGTTGATACTCCTACTAGAATAGAGGCTAGACATGAGACTAGATGTGAGGAAGCAACGTCTACTTCTTTACACTCAAAGAAGAAAGAAGCACGCAAGATCGAGCCTCCGCAGATCAACAATGAATGCATCGAGAAGGTACTAATCCAACTTACAGGAGCAGTTATGGAAGTTGGATATCTTCTAAAATGTATTCTTGTGGTTCTTGTTTTCTTTGGTCTTGCTTTTCTAGTCAAAATTATCGTTGGAGTTCATGCAAAATGGAGGTACGTTTGGGGTCGTGCGTTGGAGTTGGCCTTACAAGTGGGACGTAGTTGAGGAAACCTACTATCGGCAAACCCCCACCTCGCCCGCCGCGCGATGGCTGAAGTTAGAGAAATGACGAGGTTGAAGAGATTGCTCTAGCACGGACTCCAAGAAATATGGTGTCAGATGGATGTCGTGCTGGTGGCGTGTGTCGTACTCCTGGACGTGAATGCTTGTTCTGGCCCATGCCATCCTACTACTCCTACTACTTATATAGTACTCCTACTAGTAGTATCGAAGATTCGAGGTGCTGGTTATGTACAGCGAACACATAAACATATGGCTACAGTAAAAACACCCGCCCGACGTGCGAAGCATGTGAAGCTAGTACAAATAGTGTACTACTATTGTTGATTGGCCTCATCCGATAACCTGTTGCAATGCACGTACAATTATGTATTCAGAAAATATTTTTTTGCCTCATCGCACCACTCACTCAGAGAAGCGACTCGAAAGTCATTCATAAATTTAGTAAGTTTATCACGGGCATATCATTTTATTACATACAACAGGTCATCAACCCACATCGACGAGGATACATTATAAATACTAAAGTTTTCATCACACAAAAAATAACAAGCAATGAAATGAACTTCAACTCAACCAATCCTCGGTGTTGGAAACGCTTGCTTTGAACCACAAGTGGTTCTCTGGGACGGGCCATCCATTTTTAATCTCGAGACCAACGCAGGACTGATCATCCAGGCTAAAGCGGCCTACTATATCAGTACCAGGGTAGGGAACCACCCAAATGTCCGAGGTATAGATACAGTTGCTTCTCATAAATGGTACTAGTAACATTGTGTCAACAGCAGTTGGATCGCATTTCACCATCATCGGATATTTTTGTCCAAGGAAGAGTGAGTTTTCTCCAAGACTATCAATTCTGTACCAGGGAGAAGGTGTTGGCACTAGCACACTAGTATCCATCCCAAATACCATGCAACGGGTGTTGGAGTAGGTCTGGAGAGTGCGACCATGGGAGACTACACCTTCTTACTTAGTAGTAACATCATCAGTGGGCTGTATACACACAAGAAGAGGTGATCCATCGGAATTAGTTGCCAGGCGCCATTGAGTATATGGGCGCTGCTCGTCCTCATGCTCGTGATCATCACCATCGTCATCTCCCCCTTGGTTATAAAAATTTTCAAGTATAGGTGGTGGAATGTTCACGGTACCTTGGAAACACAAGAAGAAGGTTAATTAGTAAAGGGAAACTTGCTAACCCGCATGCATGTGGATGAAACAATTATAACTAGCGGGGTGACCCGCGCATTTGCGCGGCTAGATTTTTCATGTTGTTTAATTATAGCTATACCATAGTTTCTATATTATATTTAACCATGTGATTTCTTCTCAATCTGGTTCACTGACCTTGAGAATTCGGTCACCAAAGCAACACATCATGAGGATTCTATATCCTTTAGAGAAATTTCGAATGAGAACCGATTGAGATATTGCTGGCTCATAAAAATATTTTCTTTTTTTCATCGATGTATCTTATCATCAGTGGTATTGCAATTAGGTTGCATTACTGAAATGACATGCATTGACATGTACTGACACATGCAGTCTTGTAGTTATGTATCCATATTCACCAATAATTGCTAGAACAATACGTGTTTCTAACTCTTGCATATATATATGTATACCTTGCCTTTATCAAATCATGCATGTAGTATATGCAACATGACTTACCTTTCTTTCATCGTGGTAGTGATTGTTGCTCCAAATTATGTTATTTCCCACAACTGAAAAGACTTACTACATACTGGTCAACTTTCCTCATTTTTGATTGTCAATCCCACACAATATGTCAATTCTTCTTATGTGATGTCATCTACATGACTTTTTACTCGAACATGCACATGACAGTTTTGTCAAATCGTGTCTATATTCTTACTGAGTTGTATTTTTTAGCATAATACACTGCATACTTGAGCTGCCATTGTTGCTAATACTTACTCTCACAATCACTTCAATCATAGTGGATGTTTTACACCATGGTCAAGTTTCTTTGCCCATTTCACTTCCCTATATATGGCAATATAATCATGAGAGGAAATAGTAGGCCTAGCTCTTTGTAAGAGGGGTGGATATGCAATCTCATCACTTAACAAACAATGCAATGTAGTTTATGTACCATCGGGGTAGCATGACTAAAATAACTTATTGCACAGTTTTTGCTTAACAAACATATGGTACATGTCTTCTAATTATATCTTTGGCCGTGAATGTTTATTTCATTGATCCTTAAGATAATGATAATCACATGAAGACTGAATTTGGCTGGTTAACATCCTATATTTTGTAAAAGATGAAGTATACTCCACATGAATTTTTGGCCACATCAAAAATTTGTTTCCATCAAACGATACACCCCCTGGAGATATTAGGAGAGATTGCCGATTCTATTGTCAGGTGCAGGTCATGCCGTATGCTTCCACTTCATCGATCATTACTTTCCGCAACTATGAGCTTCACATGAACACAATTGAGACACAATCTGCTAAACTGTGTCGAACTCATGTTATTTTTTTAATCTTTTCTCAGTATATTGTCAAACCCGTGTACATTGACACATCTAGATAAGCCATGCATGTTGACACATAATTTTATTTTATTTTAATCACTTGTTTTAATTTTTGGTTTAAGCTCATATTCATAAATCTTTCATATAAAGTTTATTATATAAATAAGTAGGTTTAAATCATACATTTACTCATTATCCAAACAATAAAAAAATGATTTTAAGTATCTCAATCTGGTGCCAAAAATTCATGGCCAGCTATAACATGGCTAAGCACTCACGTATGAAACAAATTTGTTTAATCTAATGGCGGCGGACATCATTGCATGCAACCGCCGGTCTACTACTCCTGCATGCATCGTACTATGCTCTTTTTTTAATGAACACTGCACCGTTGTAGAATCAGACTCCACCGCTCCTATTTTTTAGCTCGACACTATCGGATTGCACCAGGTTTAGCAACTCATCACGACTTTTGGTACATTAATTTGGCTCAACGTGGTTACGCGTCAGCTGGAAAAATTCTACATGTCAACGTTCCGCATTGATGTTTCCATTTTATTCTTGTTTGAGTTGTGAAAAAGAAACGTATATTCTTTTTTCTGGAACATGCAAGGTTTTTCCCTGCAATAGTATTTTTACCAATAAAGTTAGTTTTAATACGTGTCAATGTATTCGATTTGAAAAGAAATCTGATATAGCAGCGCATCCAACATGAATCCTTTCCAAATTTATCTCTGCAGTAATTCCTTTTTTTAAATGCTTGTAGCAGTACGTGGCAGCACTTTCTTGTCTCCCTTCTTTTCTTTCCTATAAGGGACATGCAACGCTTTCACGTCGTATATGTGCTGGACTCTTTTTTTTTTCAGGAAATATGTTCTGGACTCTAAGGCATATGTGTCTGTCCGACAACCTTTTCTAGAAAAACTTAGTTGTAGTTTGGCAGCATTTTTCTCTCTCTCTCTCTTTTCTTTCCTGTTATTACATGCAACGCTTGCACCCCATACATGTGTTGGACTATAAGACGTACATGCATGTGTCTCCTGCAACGTTTTGTACAAAAACATAGTTGTAGTTTTTTTCCCTTCTTTTCCCACTTCTTATTCATGCACCTTGTACGTGTCTGTTCAACATATATAACTTTTAGGCGTAACGTAATATCTTTCAATCTCAGCCGTAAATATTATTAATCAACGATGTATATTATTTTAGCATATGTGGAAGAATGTGGTGTCTTATTTGTCTTCTGTATTATGTATATAATAGATTATGGTGGAAGACAAACATACCAAAACTACGAGGATCCCATGCAAAAACAGTGACATGAGTGGTGGAAGCAAACACAAAGCCCTCATATTGAATTGCATCATAGTACTCATCCGTGTACATAAACTAATTTTTGAGCAATATCCATCCAGTCGAACCATGAATGACGGCAACAAGCTTGTCGAAGATAGCAACAACTTCATAGTTCTTGCAATTCCAAGAGCGATTGGGAACTCGACAAATTGCTATGTTCCGTAGAAGACAGTCACCATGATTGTATTTGAACGTGCGTACAATACCGGTGTGCTCAACCTCTGGGCAGTCTGCTGCGATTTTTGGAAGTGGAACCCGGTGACGAGTGTACACATTCACAAGTTCCCAGTCGCAGTTGGACCCAATATAAACAACCCAATCTCCATTTGCGCCTGCCCAAGCCTTACCCTATAGCAACGGCATCTTAACATCATACGTATCATTATCAAGCGGCATCAACTTGCACAAGGCAAGGCCTCCATTATCCCCGCGCCAGTCATCAGGGTCACGGCGAAGAAGATAGGGGAGATTAAACCGCTCCTTGACTCTTGGGTTCCTTGTAATGATGTTATTAGTTGAGTCGAGAATGGTCTTGAACAAACCTCCCATGCTAGCCAAGGTGATGACGTCGCACCGATCAATGAGTTCCTCCACCATGTCATCTTTCAGATTGGGGCAAGAATAACGGGGTCGTGTCCGTCCTGTTCCCTCCATGGAGAAGACGATCGAACAATGGCAGAAGGAAGGGTGAAGGCAAATAGAGGAGGGAGAGGAAGAGTGTGCGACCGCAGTTCCAAATTGAGAGGGAAAGGCGAAGAGTCGGTGGACGGTTGCCAGTTTGCCACGGTACACGAAGAGGCGCCCCGGCCTACACGTTCGTTCGGAAATACTAGTAGAAAAGGACTTGTCATCGTCTCACTCATATGTTGGAACGGGACCACATGTCAACGAAACATGGTGTATAATTTCTCATGCAAAATGCAATCTGGCCGCGTTGGCCCGAGGTGCCGCATTAGTTATCGACCTTTATTTTTTTAATGGCGTGCCATTCAGTTTTGAAGCACGACTAACTGGTACTGTATGCATGTAAAATATAAACTACTCTATGACTACTCCACCTCCAGTACTAGTAGTATAAAAAAGATATATAGGCTGGAGCTTCAGCACTTTCTTGCTAAGGGTTGCCCGCTTGCTTCTCACACTATCACCCTCTCTCTAGATCTAAAAAAGATGGCATCTCTCTCCCTCCTCACCGATGGTCACAGATCCGCCGGGGAAGAAAAGGACGTGCAGCATTGACGCACCCGTCATCGGCGAGCGAGGTCACGCACTAACGACAAGGCTGTCCTCTCAGACCTAGGCCCGTGCGGGATGGCCTCCGTCCCCAAGCTCGCTGTCATAGTGTGTGCGGAGGACGACGACCACGAGCAAAGCCACTTCCCGCCGACCCTCAGCTATGCTATCTCTTTTCAAACCATACCCTTGTTCTATTGCCCCATATGCCACGTCATTGCATGTGGATCTTTTTCCACTCCACCATCTTCCCAATATGCTATCCTCTGCTCTGCTGGCCACGCAGACGAAAACCGTAATTTGCACTATTAAAGGAAACCCTACTTCATGCAGACTAATCCATGTCTGGGTTGAATAAGGAAAGGAAGGGAGACTGTATTATCCAAGAGAGTAGGCATCGAACCCGCATCTAGGTTGGAAAGGGGAAAATCAGTAGTTAAGGAACGAGTCTCGTGTCTCTTGGTTGAAGAAGGGTAGAAAGGCATGACAACACAATAGAGAATGACCAGGTCGATCGGTTTGTTGTCCTCACATAGGAAAAAGGTGGCTAAAGAGAACAAAAATGGGACGTAATCCACATATGTTGCCTGGATATTTGTTGCTCTGGGCAACCATACCTCCCTCACCACTCTGCGTCCATGGAAGTACATCATACTGGTGCGCCCACTATCCGAATGGGCCTCCCATGCTCTTATTGCCACTTTTTTCTGTTAGTATAACGCCAGCAGTCAAGTCAAGCAATGCTACTGCTAAACTGATGCCACATTTAACTAAGACCGCTCTCAGTCTAATGCCACCGATAAATTTAAGCAATGCCATTTAATGTCACTGGATTATTTCGGGGTTAGCTATTGATTGTGGATGTATTAAAGATTTTTTAGCTAAGGCATTCTAGTGTTGTTGCACAGCCAGTATACCAATGATGAAACGTGTTACTACATGCACAAAAAATTATGAAGACAAGAGGAAAGGTCAAGAGTGGGCACCTCCTCCTCCGGCTATTCTCTTGATTCGTTTGATCAAGTTTTTATGTTTGATCGATTATCAAGATTGGGATAGCAATTTTTTAGGTCCCCACGAGTTCGAAATGATATTTACCTTGGAGGTACATGGTTTGCAATTTTTTATACTGTCATTAGTTAATAATGCTAGTTACCTTCAGACTTTTGTATTTGTTTTAGTACTCATGCACAGCTAGTATACCAATGCTAAAACTTGTTACCTTTACATTTTGTATTGTTAATTCTTATAGAAATCTTCCAGTGCTAGAGTTTATTCAAATCTGTTCAGTAAAACCATTGTACTATACCCTATAATAAACTAACTACTCTACTGTTGCACTAGCCACTGGATTAGTGTATATTTGTAGTATTCAAATGGTGTTGCATTAGTGTATGGACATAAATAAAGTGTGGCAAGCTTTTCTAGATATGTGCTCAAGAAAACTACTACCTGTTTTTCTAAATACTAGTCGTTTGGGTACTTTAAATTGAACCGCAAAAACATCTTATATTAAGGAACAGAGGGTATAAAGTTCACTCAAATTATCCCAGTAAAGCTAGTCACACCTTTGTTAAAATTAATGTTCATTATGTTATCGGAGGAGGTCTGTATGTTTGTCTCTAATGCCTGTTGACTACATACCTGACACCATGATGTAATGTTAAATCATTTCCTTTTGTACAGTATCATTGATTTGTCAAGGCGGTGATGGCATTTTATTTTAGTTGAACTGCAAAAAATATGCTTAAAAGAAGAGGAAAGGTCAGAACTCGATCATTCTTTCAAAAAGAACTATATATGCCTTTCTGACATCAGCCGCTGTTGCATTATTTATTCCTTCAAACAGGTGGTTAGAAACAGTCTTGCTACCTTTTCCATTGAGAAATTGGAATGCTTATATTTGTGAGTCTATGCTTCAACTAGTGTCATTTTTATAGTAATCACACTTTCCATATCTATGCAAACAGGGATGCTCGATTTTAGTGGAACTCCACAAAAATTCCAACTGGTTCAACATTAGGAGCATGTTTTCTTCCAAACCTTTATATCCAATTGGTGGCACTATGAGCTGTTCATTACGAAGGTACATGGTTTGCTACTATCTTGCTACTCTTTTTGTACTATCATTAGATAGTAATACTAGTGGTTTGCATGTGAATTTATTGTCAGGGTGGACCTACATTGGAGGTGCAGGACATGATTCAATGATTGGATGCTCAATTTCGGTTGTATCGATTTCACCTCTTCCATCATGGCAAACATGGATATCCTTGGTCTGATGAAGAATAGGCACTATATTTCTGCTCTGAACGAGCAAATCAATTCAGTATGAAATTGTCCAGGGAAAAACATAACTGTATCAGATTGTCCAGTGCAGAACATGACAGATGCTAAGCGGAAGAGACATGTTTAAACCGAAAATACAAGGTGTGGTATATGTTTACTAGCTGCTTGATATTTGTGCAGACATAGATGTCTGCCCCTTGCTATTTGGCAAACAAACAAAGTGACCGCAATTTTGGTTAAACTGCACAAGAGAATAGTATAATCACTGCATGCAGGGCCATTTGAAAATAGACATAGAAAGATTGGATAGTCATTTCATCGCCTGCAGAAAAGTAGTATTCTACTGTTTATGGGAAAACACTAGGTGCTTCATTGCTTTGGTCTGATTATACAATGGGCATCATTTTTCTTAAGTTAAAGTTTGTATTCTAAAAATGGTCTCGCGGTGTGATCAAGAGAAGACCAAATCATACTGCAGTGGATGTTCCTCCATCATGTGTGGTTCATTCTCATAGTTCCAGCTATTGCTGAAACCACTTACGTTTGCAAGAGGATTTGTAGACTTCACAAACAAATTTGTCTTTCCGTCTGTACTAAATGTTGGCCAAGAGAAGCATCCATGTTGGTAGGAAGAATAGATGTTTTTTCTAGATCTTTGCTTTTGGAGCTACATATTTGTATATGATATGTGAATCATTGAGATGCATTAACATGTTGATCTTATTTATGGGAATCGTACTAGTTGGTTTTAGTTGCTATGCAAGATCTGAAGTGGCTGATCTTTGCTTTTGGAGCTACATATTTGTATATGATCTATGAATCATTAAGATGCATTAACAGTTACTTATTTCTATTCACTCAGTGTTTACAAGTTACTGATCGATCACTAGCTAGCCTACTAATGCGCTCCTGGCAGTTTTATTTGCGACGCAAGATCCGAAGTGGCAGTTTTTTGAATAAAAATGCCTACCTCTGAAGAAACTGACAAGCTACACTATCCTACCTACTCGACCCTACACAGATAAATAGCGGATCACACATGTACTACCTCCTTTCCGGTTTGTAGGGCTCAATTCAATAAACGACCTACTCGATCCTACACAAATAAATAGCGGATCACGCACGTACTAGTACCTCCTTTCCGGTTTGCAGGGCTTAATTGAAACCTCTCACCAACCAAGGTACTCCCTCTGTCCGGGTTTATTAGTCCCGTGATCAAAGCAGCAAACCAAGGCATGGCAATAATTAACGGCATGCAGAAGTTTAAGCCTAATTAATTCTAGCGATTTAAGTGGCTGCATGCGTGCCCTCGGCTACGACTCGTTGCATGCTGATCCGCGTATTGGCTGCGAGCGATTCTGAGTGCATGCATGCAGCCAGCTGTAATTAAGGCAGCTAACTGATGTGAAAAAAGATGCGCTTTAATTGTTGCGGGCTTTTTAAATCTGTGGAATCATTATTGACAAGGAGGGAGATGATTCGAGTGCACTCGTTTGACCGCCATGCCGGCGTGCGACCCAGACGTGACGGGACGGCACAGTCATAATTTCAGTTTCTCTAGTTTTCCACGGTAAGCTGGTGCGCTAAGCCATGCCTGCTTATGCATTGAATTCCGATGACCGTCGCGCTACCTTCCGCCTATAAGTACTGTTTCCTAGCCTTCTCTGGTGGCATCGTGACCCAACTCCCCATATCCTCATAAGCCCCCACCGGCCCGACGTCGCTCGCCACGTCCGCCATGCCCCCGCCCATCCGTGGTAGGCGAGGCCGAAGGCGGACACCACCGGAACTAGTGTTCGGTTTTTCACCGGATGGCAGACGAAGGGAGGAGGCATTCTATCTGTCTTTAGATGGAAATGCGGAGATCGAGGAGTTGTTGGAGAGTGACCGCCTGCCGGAGGAGCAGGAGTTGTTGGAGCGCGACCGCCTGGCGGAGGAGCAGCATATCGCCGATTTGCGCCGCCAGTGGGACATGGAGCAGCAGCGCACCAACGCTCTGAGTCACAAGCAGAGCACCCGCAACTGGGCCGACTACATGGAGGCCGGTGCCCGGAAAATAGCCCTGGAGGCTGTCGGGCACGCACGCGTTTGCGACGCTGATTTTTACTACCAACTCGTCAAATGGGTTTCCCGCTTGGAAGCCGAAGCTTCGGTGGACCACGCCGGCATGGAAAGGTCCAACGTGCGCGAGCAACGCGCCCTATCGCACCTTTGGCAAGTCTGAGGCAAGGCGCAGGATGCCGGTGCCGGCGTTTAGCATGTACCGCGGATGGCGGCCGGCATCGTCTAGTTAGCTAAGAGTAAGTTAGTACTTGTACGCTACTAGAGTATTAGTGGGAGTAGATAGTTAACTTGGCTATGATGGTTGTCAACGTGAAAGTTCAGTACTCTATATGTGGATCATACCTTTTACTTTGCTCTGAATGTTGAACTTTCCGTTTGAACATATGGAATGGGCTATTATTTTTTTAAATGGGTTGTATTTGTCCTCCATGGGTTTAGAGGCTGACTTGTGGGCCTACCAAGTTGATGCGTACACAATCAGGAGATGTTTGTACCTGGAGAGGATGACAGCAGGGACCCGCCAAGGTCATGGCAGTACGCAAGCAAGTGCCTCCTTATTTCAAGCCAATAAAAAAATGGCTCCTCCTAGTGGATTTCTGACATCTGGGTCCCATGCCATTGTCAACGTGGTCAATAAACATGAGAATTGCACAACGAGTGGCTGACACTAGGGACCCAGCAGCTCGCCCAGTTATTTTTGTTTTGGGTTAATTTGATAAATGCCACTCCAAATCTGGTGTTTCCGAGAAATGCCACTGCAATTTCCGAACTTTGAAAAATGTCATTTCATGCCATTTCTAGTGGCATTTTTTGAAGTCTGGAGTGGCGTTTTTCAAAGTTCGCAAACTGCAGTGGCGTTTTTCAAAGTTTGCAAAAATTGTAGTGGCATTTTTCACAGTTTGGAAATTGCAGTGGCATTTTTATGAATCGCCATAATTGGAGTGGCATTTATCTAATTTGTTTTTGAGATGGAAGCAGGGTGTCAATTGGGTTGTGCGGGACACTCTGGCCTGTCTAGACAGCCTTTTCTTTTATGTTTAAAAAAAGACCAACCCAGTAGTTTTTTTTCTTTCTAAAAATGGCTAGCCCAGTTTTTTTGTGATTTGTCAAGTAAGTCGCTTTATCAGGCCTGTTGGGCTGCAAATCTTTCAAGACAAGGAGAGCTTCATTCGGCTGGCCGAGAAAATGGCCTATCAGTGATGAGAATTGGGCTGTACATTTTTAAAACACATCAAACTGGCAATTAGTTTCAAATATCTTTTTTCATTTCGAGATTTTAAATTGCATTGATTTTTTTGCGTGGACAATTTATTGGATTTTATATTGATATACATTTATTTTTAAAATCAGTCTGAATGTGACTCAAAATTTTGGGATTAAAAACAGTTCAGACCGCACCGACATATGCAAAATTTCGTATGATTTTTTAACTGTGGCCACAATATGGGTTGTAATGCAAACAAACAGAATATGGGCTCCAAAAAAACCGTAAGAATTAGCAAATGGGCTGTAAATTATTAGAAATACTGGCAGATGGCCTGTATGCTGTTTTCCACAGATTTGAGGCTTTCCTAAAAAAAAGGTTGACGCACAAGGAGTGACTGTTGGATGTCCATCCAACGGCCGTCGTGCTTCTTCAATCTCTGCTCTTCCTGCTCCAGCCGCTCAAACAAGCGTCGGCGGGACTGCCTGCTCCCTCCTCCCCACGGCCGGATGTGTTGCCGCGCAGGCCTCACCGCCCCACCATACTCCCATAGCTGGCCTAGCCATCCCTCTACTCACCCACACCTGCTGTTATTCTCCTGTGACGGCAGACGAACCAGTAAACCCTCGTACAGTCGTACTCCCCTCTGCGTGGGAAACAACTGCCGAGTCTTCCCTGGCTCCGTGTCATTCCCTTCCTAGGCCTCGTCGCCATCCACCGCCCTGGTGCTCTTGCGTGGTGTGGTCAACGTGGTCAACGACCGACATGCATCTGAAGTGGACTGTACGTGGAGAGGCTGACAGTTGGGTCCATGGCCGCATGCAAGGAAATGCCTCATTATTACGCGCAAAATAATGATTCCTCCACCTGACATCTGGTACCCACCGAAAGGGCCTCTTTATTTCGTGAAAAAAAGTTACCGCCGTTGACAGCTCGGACTCACCAGCTATATCTTCGCACGCAAGGAAGTGCCTCCTTATTACGCACAAAAAATGAATACTCCCCCTGCTAGCTGGGACCCAGTATAGTGGGGCTACTAAATTGACAGAGACGGAGGGCATTGTCAACTTAGTCAATATGCACAATTCTAGCTCGAGTGACCGTACGATGTCCATCCAATGGTCGTAGTGCTTCTTCAACCTCTAGTCTTCTTGCTCCACCCGCACAAAGCAGCGCCGGTCGTGCCGCCTGCTCCTGCCTCCCGGGGCCGGCTGTGCGGCCGCAGAGGCCTCACCGCCCCCATACTACTCCCACCACTGGCCAGGTCATCCCTCCACTCCACTCACACACACCCCCTGTTATTCTGCGACAACAACAATGGAGCCGACCTAGTGAACCCTCATACTCCTCTCCACGTGGGCATCCACTACCGCGTCTTTCCCGGCTCCGCGTCATCCCCTTCCTAGGCCTCGCCGTCGTCCAACACCGTGGTGCTCTCGGCGCGGCGTGGTCAATGTGGTCAATGACCGACTTCCATCGGAAGAGTACTGTACGTGGAGAGGCTAACAGCAGGGTCCACGGCAGCCGCAAGGAAGTGCCTCCTTATTACGCGGAAAATAATTATTCCTCCACCTAACAGCAGGGACCACTGGATGGGCCACCAGTATTTCGCGAAAAAAACGTTTCCCCCATGATGACCCACAAGTATAGGGGATCTATCGTAGTCCTTTCGATAAGTAAGAGTGTCGAGACCAACGAGGAGCAGAAGGAAATGACAAGCGGTTTTCAGTAAGGTATTCTCTGCAAGCACTGAAATTGTAGGTAATAGATAGTTTTGTGATAAAATAATTTGTAACGGGTAACAAGCAATGAAAGTAAATAAGGTGCAAGAAGGTGCCCCAATCCTCTTTGTAGCAAAGGACAAGCCTGGACAATTTCTTATAATGAGAAAAGCGCTCCCGAGGAAACATGGGAATTATCGTCAAGCTAGTTTTCATCATGCTCATATGATTCGCGTTTGGTACTTTGATAATTGGATATGTGGGTGGACCGGTGCTTGGGTACTGCCCTTTCTTGGACAAGCTTCCCACTTATGATTAACCCCTATTGCAAGCATCCGCAACTACAAGAGAAGTATTAAGGTAAACCTAACCATAGCATGAAACTAGTGGATCCAAATCAGCCCCTTACTAAGCAACGCATAAACTAGGGTTTAAGCTTCTGTCACTCTAGCAACCCATCATCTACTTATTACTTCCCAATGCCTTCCTCTAGGCCCAAATAATGGTGAAGTGTCATGTAGTCGACGTTCACATAACACCACTAGAGGAGAGACAACATACATCTCATCAAAATATCAAACGAATACCAAATTCACACGACTACTAATATCAAGACTTCACCCATGTCCTCGGGAACAAACGTAACTACTCACAAAGCATATTCATGTTCATGATCAGAGGAGTATTAATATGCATTAAGGATCTGAACATATGATCTTCCACCAAGTAAACCAAATAGCATCAACTACAAGGAGTAATCAACACAACTAGCAACCCACAGGTACCAATTTGTAGTTTGGATACAAGATTGGATACAAGAGATGAACTAGGGTTTTGAGAGGAGATGGTGCTGGTGAAGATGTTGATGGAGATTGACCCCCTCCCGATGAGAGGATCGTTGGTGATGACGATGGTGATGATTTCCCCCTCCCGGAGGGAAGTTTCCCCGGTAGAACGGCTCCACCGGAGCCCTAGATTGGTTCCACCAAGGTTCCGCCTCAGCGGAGTTTCGTCCCGTAAGCTTGCTTATGATTTTTTTTTCCAGGGTAAAAGCCTCCATATAGCAGAAGATGGACACCGAAGGGCCACCAGGGGGCCTAGGAGACAGGGGGCGCGCCCAGTAGGGGGCACGCCCCCCACCCTCCTGGCCGTGGTGTGGGCCCCCTCTGGTATTTTCTTCGCTCAATAATTCTTATTAATTCCAAAAATGACTTCCATGGAGTTTCAGGATTTTTGGAGCTGTGCAGAATAGGTTTCCAATATTTGCTCCTTTTCCAGCCAGAATCCCAGCTGCCGGCATTCTCCCTGTTCATGATAAACCTTGTAAAATAAGAGAGAATAGCCATAAGTATTGTGACATAACATGTAATAACAGCCCATAATGCAATAAATATCGATACAAAAGCATGATGCAAAATGGACGTATCAACTCCCCCAAGCTTAGACCTCGCTTGTCCTCAAGCGGAAGCCGAAATCGAAAAATATGTCCACATGTTTAGAGATAGAGGTGTCGATAAAAATAAAATACGGACATGAGGGCATCATGATCATTCTTATAACAGCAACATATATAGATTTCTGTTCATATGAATTCTTATACTCAAGTAACAATCAATTCACAATGTCAAGTATGGTTCAGAAACTTCATTGAGAACTAACAAACTATAATCTCTGCCATTGAAAGAGTCAAGAATAGAGCTTTTCAGCAAGTCCACATACTCAACTATCATATAGTCTTCTACAATTGCTAACACTCGCACAATACTTATGGTTATGGAGTTTTAATCGGACACTGAGAAAGATAGGGTCTTATAGGTTGCCTCCCAACGTATTCACCATTGGGTGATGTCAACAATAATAATTCATGCTAACTTACATCCAATTGGATATATATATCAGGATCTTTCCAACACGATGTGCTTGCCAAAGGATAAAATGAAAAAGGGAAAGGTGAAGATCACCTTGACTCTTGCATAAAGTAAAAGATAGTCCCTTCATAGAGGAAAGCAGAGGTCGTCATGTGCTTTTAGGGTTGGATGCACAAGATCTTAATGCAAAAGAACGTCACTTTATATTGCCACTTGTGATATGAACCTTTATTATGCAGTCTGTCGCTTTTATTACTTCCATATCACACGATCGTATAAAGCTTATCTTCTCTCACTAATAAGTCATACATATTTAGAGAGCAATTTTTATTGCTTGCAACATGACAACTTACTTGAAGGATCTTATTCAATCCATAGGTACATATGCTGGACTCTCATGGCAAAACTGGGTTTAAGGATATTTGGAAGCACAAGTAGTATCTCTACTTGGTGCAAGGAATTTGGCTAGCATGGGGGGTAAAGGCAAGCTCAACATGTTGGAATGATCCATGACAATATACTTTAACTGAGATGTGAGAAAACATAACCCATTACGTTGTCTTCCTTGTCCAACATCAACCTTTTAGCATGTCATACTTAATGAGTGCTCACAATCATAAAAGATGTCCAAGATAGTATATTTATATGTGAGAACCTCTCTTTCTTTATTACTTCCTATTAATTGCAACGATGACCAAAACTAAGTTTGTCAACTCTCAACAACTTTTAAGCCTCATACTCTTTATATGTGAAGTCATTACCATCCATAAGATCGATATGAACCTTTTTTTATTTCTTTTTATTCTTTCTATTTTCTCAAGATCATAGCAAGATAGCGAAGCCCTTGACCCAACACTAATCTTTATTTTATAGCTCACGGACTCGACTACATAAAGAGATCACAAGGCAAAACTCAAAACTACTTCATACCAAAACTTTATTCTAGTAGATCAAGATATTACTAAAGGGATCGAACTAAGTAAACGGTAAAGATGTGTAACGCCCCAGATCCGATGCGCCAGGTGTCTGCCAGTTATTCGCCATTGTTGCCATGTCATTTGCTTGCATGATGCATTTTATCATGTCATCATGTGCATTGCATTGCATACGTGTTCGTCTCATGCATCCGAGCTTTTTCCCCGTTGTCCGTTTTGCAATCTGGCGCTCCTATGCCCTCCAGCGTTCCCCTTTTTGCCTCTAGTTGTGAGTGGGTGTTAAACTTTCTCGGAATGGCCCGAGGCTTGCCAAGTGGCCTTGGTATAGCACCGGTAGACCACCTGTCAAGTTTCGTGCCATTTGGAGTTCGTTTGGTACTCCAACGGTTAACCGTGTAGCCCGAAAACCCCCCCTTCTCTTTGCAGACCAACACCCTTCCAAAGTGGCCCAAAACCCATCTAACTCCCCTCCATGCTCTCGGTCGTTCGATCTCGATCGTGTGGGCGAAAACCGCACCTCATTTGGACTCTCCTAGCTCCCTATGCCTACAAAAATGTCCTCCCCGTCCATTTTCACAGACGAAATCCTAGCCCCGCTCCCCTCGCGCGCCGGACATGTCCAACCCCGCCGGACATGTCCAGCATCCACGTTGCTTCGTCCAATCCCGCGTCGCCACGTCATCGTCACCGCTCCCGCGCCCAATCCCGTGCCACCAAGTGGCGCGCCGGCCTTCTCTCTCCTCCCGTGATGAAACTTGCTTGATTTTGCATGTAGTTTCATATTATCATGTTGCATCCATGTTTTGAGGTGTTTGCTTGATGTTCGGGTGCATTTTGCATCAATGCCATGTTTAACTTGTGTTGCTCATATCTTCTAGGCCGTAGCTTCGAACTAAATGAACTTTATATGTAACGTGACTAGAATCTCGTGTAGATCATCTTGGTGCATATTAACTTGCTGTTTAACAACTTGAACATAAGGTTTATTCAGATCTGGACCAATTTCGAAATATGCATATGAGGACTTACCGGAATTGTTATATGTTGTTCCCGGCCTCATTTAAACTTGCCTTGATGTGTTGCTCTTGTTTGCATCATCTCTTGCCATGAGTAGCTTCATGTAGTTTTGTCATGCATCACGCTTGTTGTGCATCATGCCTTGTTCTTGTGTGGTGTGTTTACCATGTTGTGTGCTTCTCTCGATAGTTCCCGTTTCGTTGCGATTGTGAGGATTCATTCGTCTACGCTTGGTTCGTCTTCGTGGCTTCGTCTTCTTCATGGACTCGTTCTTCTTCCTTGCGGGATTTCAGGCAAGATGACCGCTACCATGGATCTCACTACTATCATTGCTATGCTAGTTGCTTCGATTCTATCGCTTTGCTGTGTTACCTATCTTTTGCTCATCAAGCCTCCCATATTGCCATGAACCTCTAACCTTGACACCTTTCCTATGCAAACCTTTGTTTGGCTATGTTACCGCTTTGCTCAGCCCTCTTATAGCCTTGCTAGTTGCAGGTGAAGTTGAAGATTTCTCCATGGTGGACAGGACTTTGGTTGGGATATCACAATATCTCTTATATTATTAATGCATCTATATATTTGGTAAAGGGTGGAAGGCTCGGCCTTATGCCTGGTGTTTTGTTCCACTCTTGCCGCCCTAGTTTCCGTCATACCGGTGTTATGTTCCCGGATTTTGCGTTCCTTACGCGGTCGGGTGATTTATGGGACCCCCTCGACAGTTTGCTTTGAATAAAACTCCTCTAGCAAGGCCCAACATTGGTTTTACCATTTGCCTCACCACCACCTACTTTTCCCTTGGGAGTCGCTCTCTCGAGGGTCATATTTATTATAGCCCCCCCGGGCCAATGCTTGTCTAAGTGTTGGTCCAAACTAGAGCACCGTGCGGGGCCATCCCTTGGCAACTTGGGTTACGTCGATTCCTGTACGCTTCGCTTATCCGGTGTTGCCCTGAGAACGAGATATGTGCAGCTCCTATCGGGATTGTCGGTGCATCGGGCGGTCTTGCTGGTCTTGTTTTACCATTGTCGAAATGTCTTGTAAACCAGGATTCCGAGTCTGATCGGGTCTTCCTGGGAGAAGGTATATCCTTCGTTGATCGCGAGAGCTTATCATGGGCTTAGTTGGGACACCCCTGCAGGGTATAATCTTTCGAAAGCCGTGCCTGTGGTTATAGGCAGATGGGAATTTGTTAATGTCCGGTTGTAGATAACTTGACACCAGATCCGAATTAAAACGCATCAACCGTGTGTGTAGCCGTGATGGTCTCTTTTCGGCGGAGTTCGGGAAGTGAACACGGTTTCTGGGTTATGTTTGACGTAAGTAGGAGTTTAGGATCACTTCTTGATCATTGCTAGCTTCACGACCATTCCGTTTGCTCTCTTCTCGCTCTTATTTGCGTATGTTAGCCACCATATATGCTTAGTCGCTGCTGCAGCCTCACCACTTTACCCCTTCCTTTCCCTTTAAGCTTTGCTAGTCTTGATACCCATGGTAATGGGATTGCTGAGTCCTCGTGGCTCACAGATTACTACAACAACAGTTGCAGGTACAGGTTATGCGATGATCATGACGCGAGAGCGATGCTTGCTTGCGTTGAGTTCTTCTTCTGCTTCTTCTTCGATCAGGGATAGGTTCCAGGTCGGCAGCCTGGGCTAGCAGGGTGGATGTCGTTTGAGTTTCTGTTTGTGTTTCATCCGTAGTCGTATGTTGCTCTTATGTATTGTGATGTTGTATTCGAGTGGCATTGTATGCCTTATGTATGTATCCCCATCTATTATGTAATGTTGATGTAATGATATCCACCTTGCAAAAGCGTTTCAATATGCGGGTCTATCCTTGGTGGGACCTTCGAGTTCCTTTTGGATAGGGTCGCATATTGGGCGTGATAAGATGGGAGTGTGATGATGATACGATACCGGGGCACCTCCCCCAAGCTTGGTAGTTGCCAAGGGGAGTGCCCATACCCATGTGATTATGTCCTTGAAGGCGATGAAGGTTGTGATGATGATGGTGGATAATCGCACATCGAGCGTAAGAGCTCCTCCAACTTGCGGAGAATGCCCTTGAGTCCGACAATATGATCCTTCAACAAAATATTTTCCTGTGTGAGATACTTGTTTTGTATGCGAGCTAGCTCAATCATCTTGAAAGCTTCAATCTCAGTTGGAATAAAGAGGTTAGGTAAAGGTTGAGGGATGTTTTCTTCTTCCACCGCCGGAGCTTGATCCTCCATGGCCTTCTTGATCCCTTCATCCTTGTTGATCTCCTCAGGTTCTTCTTTTTTCAGCTCTATATTCAATAGCCAAGCATCCTTGTCTTCATTGTTGAAGGAGGGTGACATCATGATGCTCTAGATCTATCAGAAAAACAGCTCGAAACGAAAATAGAGGATTTTCGCGTGATACGGTGGTCAAAACCTTCGGGCGATTATATAATGAATTTTTACTGACCAAAAGAAGTAATGTGCAGTCCGGGAGGCACACGAGGTGCCCATGAGACAGGGGGTGATGTCTACTACACAACCTTCCTCTTGTAGACGTTGTTGGGCCTGCAAGTGCACAGGTTTGTAGGACAGTAGCAAATTTCCCTCAAGTGGATGACCTAAGGTTTATCAATCCGTAGGAGGCGTAGGATGAAGATGGTCTCTCTCAAACAACCCTGAAACCAACTAACAAAGAGTCTCTTGTGTCCCCAACACACCCAATACAATGGTAAATTGTATAGGTGCACTAGTTCGGCGAAGAGATGGTGATACAAGTGCAATATGGATAGTAGATATGGGTATTTGTAATCTAAAAATATAAAAACAGCAAGGTAACTAATGATCAAAGTGAGCGTAAACAGTATTGCAATGATAGGAAACAAGGCCTAGGGTTCATACTTTCACTAGTGCAAGTTCTCTCAACAATAATAACATAGATAGATCATATAACAATCCCTCAAAATGCAACAAGGAGTCACTCCAAAGCCACTAATAGCGGAGAACAAACATAGAGATTATGGTAGAGTACGAAACCACCTCAAAGTTATTCTTTCGGATCGATCTAATAAGACACAAATCAACCAAAACCCTAATGTCACCTAGATACTCCATTGTCACCTCAAGTATCCGTGGGCATGATTATACGATATGCATCACACAATCTCAGATTCATCCAACCAACACAAAGTACTTCAAAGAGTGCCCCAAAGTTTCTACCGGAGAGTCAAGAAAACGTGTGCCAACCCTTATGCATAGGTTCATGGGCGAAACCCACAAGTTGGTCACCAAAACATACATCAAGAGGCACGTGATATCCCATTGTCACCACAGATAAACACAGCAAGACATACATCAAGTGTTCTCAAAGTAAAGACTCAATCCGATAAGATAACTTCAAAGGGAAAACTCAATTCATCACAAGAGAGTAGAGGGGGAGAAACATCATAAGATCCAACTATAATAGCAAAGCTCGGGATACATCAAGATCGTGCCATAGAGGGAACACAAGAGAGAACACGAGAGAGAGAGAGAGATCAAACACATAGCTACTAGTACATACCCTCGGCCCCGAGGGTGAACTACTCCCTCCTCGTCATGGAGAGCGCCGGGATGATGAAGATGGCCACCGCTGATGGATTCCCCCTCCGGCAGGGTGCCGGAATGGGCTCCCGAGAGGTTTTTGGTGGCTACAGAGGCTTGCGGCGGCGGAACTCCCAATCTATCTTGTTTTCTGATAGTTTTAGGGTACATAGGGTTATATAGGCGAAAGAAGTCGATCGGGAAGTGCTCGAGGGGTCCACGAGACAGGGGGTCGCGCCCTGTAGGGGGGGCGCCCCCCTATCTCCTGGGCTCCTCGAGTATCTTCTGACTTGATCTCCAAGCCTCCATGATGATATTCTTCCAAAAAATCACGATGCCAAAGGTTCCATTCCATTTGGACTCCGTTTGATTTTCCTCTTCTTCGAAATACTGAAACAGGTAATAAAACAGCAATATGGGTTGGGCCTCCGGTTAATAGGTTAGTCCCAAAAGTAATAGAGAAGTGTATAATAAAGCCCATAATCATTCAAAACACATAGTAATATAGCATGAATGCTTCATAAATTATAGATACATTGGAGACGTATCAGGGGGGCGCGCCCTCCACCCTCGTGGTGGCCTCGTGTCCTTCCCGGATTACTTCTTGCTTTCCAAAATTCTTAAATATTCCAAAACTGAGAAAAATTGCCATTAGAATTTTTTGGAGTCGCTTTACTTACCGTACCACATACCTATTCCTTTTCGGAGTCTGAAACATTCTGGAAAGTGTCCCTTACGTATTCTTCCGGGGTTATGGTCTCAATAATATTGGTTTCAACATTGATAGGATTACATGAGATATAATGTTTGATTCTTTGACCGTTCACGACCCTCGGACATGTGCCTTCGAAGTTGTTGATTTTTATGGCACCGGAATGATAGACCTCCTCGATAACGTAAGGACCTTCCCACTTAGAGAGAAGTTTTCCTGCAAAAAATCTTAAACGAGAGTTGAATGTTAACACATAATCACCTACGTTAAACTCACGCTTTTGTATTCTTTTGTCATGCCATCTTTTAACTTTTTCTTTGAACAGCTTGGCATTCTCATATGCTTGGGTTCTCTATTCATCAAGTGAGCTAATATCAAAGAACCTCTTCTCACCCGCAAGTTTGAAGTCATAGTTGAGATCTTTAATGGCCCAATATGCTTTATGTTCAAGTTCGAGAGGTAAGTGACATGCTTTTCCATAAACCATCTTATACGGAGACATACCCATAGGATTTTTATATGCAGTTCTATAGGCCCACAATGCATCATCAAGTTTCTTGGACCAATTCTTTCTAGATCTATTATCAGTCTTTTGCAAAATTAATTTGAGCTCTCTATTACTCAATTCTACTTAACCACTAGACTGTGGGTGATAAGGAGATGCAATTCTATGATTAACATCATACTTAGCAAGCATTTTACGAAAATCACCATGAATAAAATGTGAACCACCATCAGTCATGAGATATCTAGGGACTCCAAACCTCGGAAAAATAACTTCCTTAAGCATCTTAATAGAGGTGTTATGATCAACACTACTAGTTGGAATAGCTTCTACCCACTTAGTAACGTAATCAACAGCAACTAAAATATGTGTATCCATTAGAGACAGGAAAAGGTCCCATATAATCAAAGCCCCAAACATCATATGGTTCAATAACAAGAGAATAATTCATAGGCATTTCTTGACGTCTACTAATATTACCTATTCTTTGACATTCATTACAAGTCAAGACAAACTTATGAGCATCTTTGAAAAGAGTAGGCCAATAAAATCGGATTGCAATACTTTATGTGCAGTTCTATCTCCAGCGCAGTGTCCTCCATATGGTTCGGAGTGACACTTGCGTAGGATATGTTCCTGTTCATGCTCAGGTACACAACGTCTAATAACACCATATACTCCTTCTTTATAAAGGTGTGGGTCATCCCAAAAGTAATGTCTTAAATCATAAAAGAACTTTTTCTTTTGCTGGTATGTGAAACTAGGTGGTATAAATTTAGCAACAATGTAATTAGCATAATCAGCATACCATGGAGCAGTACGAGAAGCATTAATGACCACTAATTGTTCATTAGGAAAGCTATCATAAATAGGTAGTGGGTCATCAAGGACATTCTCTAACCTAGACAAGTTGTTTGCAACGGGGTTCTCAGCTCCCTTTCTATCAATAATATGCAAATCAAATTCTTGGAGCAAGAGAACCCATCTAATAAGTCTAGGCTTAGCATCTTTCTTTTCCTAAGATATTTAATAGCAGCATGATCAGTGTGAATAGTACCTTTAGAGTCAACAATATAAGGTCTGAACTTATCACATGCAAATACAACTGCTAGGAATTCTTTTTCAGTAGTAGCATAATTTCTCTGGGCAGTATCAAGAGTTTTACTAGAATACTGGATAAGATTTAATTTCTTATCAACTCTTTTCCCTAGAACAGCACCTACAGCATAATCACTAGCATCACACATAATTTCAAAGGGTAAATTCCAATCAGGTGGCTGAACAATAGGTACAGTGATCAAAGCTTTCTTAAGTATTTCAAATGCTTCTACACAATCATCATCAAAGAAAAAAGGAATATCTTTTTGCAATAAAATAATCAGAGGCCTAGAGATTTTAGAAAAGTCCTTAATGAACCTCCTATAAAAAACGGCATGACCAAGGAAACTTCTTATACCTTTAATGTCCTTGGGACACGACATCTTTTCAATAGCATCAACTTTAGCTTTATCAACTTCAATACCTCTTTCAGAAATTGTATGCCCCAAGTCAATGCCTTCATTAACCATAAAGTGGCACTTTTCCCAATTCAAGACGAGACTAGTGTCTTCACATCTCTGCAAAACTCGATCAAGGTTGCTCAAGCAATCATCAAAAGAGGATCCATAAACGGAGAAGTCATCCATGAATACCTCACAAATCTTTTAACAAAACTCAGAGAATATAGCCATCATGCATCTTTGAAAGGTAGCAGGTGCATTACATAAACCAAAAGGCATACGTCTATAAGCAAAAGTACCTAAAGGGCAAGTAAAAGTAGTTTTTGATTGATCCTCCGCTGACACAGGTATTTGAGAGAAACCAGAATAACCATCTAGAAAGCAGAAATGTGTATGTTTGGATAGTCTTTCTAGCATTTGATCAATAAAAGGTAAAGGGTAATGATCTTTCTTGGTAGCTTTATTTAATTTGCCGAAATCAATTACCATCCTATAACCTGTAATAATTCTTCGCAGGATCAATTCATCTTTATCATTAGGAACGACAGTAATATCTCCCTTCTTAGGGACGCAATGGACAGGACTTACCCAATCACTATCAGCAACGGGGTAAATTATACCTGCCTCAAGGAGCTTTAGTATCTCCTTTCTTACCACTTCTCTCATCTTAGGATTTAACCGTCGTTGAGGATCTCTAACTGGTTTGGCATCTTTCTCCAATTTTATTTTGTGTTGGCATAGAGTGGGACTAATGCCCTTAAGATCATCCAGAGTATATCCAATAGCAGCACGGTGCTTCTTCAGAGTTTTCAATAATCTTTCCTCTTCTTGCTCTGAAAGGTTAGCACTAATAATAACAAGATATATCTTCTTTTCATCAAGATAAGCATATTTAGGATTATCAGGTAATGGTTTGAGCTCAAACACGGGATCACCCTTGGGTGGAGGGGGGTCCCCTAGGATTTCAACAGGTAAGTTGTGTTTTAGAATAGGACCCTGATAAAGGAATACTTCATCTATTTCCCTTCTTTCATTCATAAACATATCATTTTCATGGTCTAGCAAATATTGTTCTAACGGATTAGTAGGAGGCATGGCAATAGAAGCAAGACCAATAATCCCATCCTTACTAGGCGATTCTTTATCACAGGGTTGTCTACGGAACTTAGCAAAATTAAATTCATGTTTCATATCCCCTAAGCCAATTGTAACAACGCCCTTTTCACAATCAATCCTAGCATTAACAGTATTCAAGAAGGGTCTGCCAAATATAATGGGACAAAAGTCATCTTGTGGGGAACCAAGAACAAGAAAAATCAGCAGGATATTTGACTTTCCCACACAACACATCAACATCTCTAACAATCCCAAAATGGCTTAATAGTATCTCTATTGGAAAGCTTAATTGTAACATCAATACCTTCTAACTGAGCGGGTGTGACGCCCAGATAATTAAGCTGCAGTAATCCCCGTTAATGGTGCCATGTCATCATATTACTGTTGATAATCCTCGCTTGATCCAAGTCTTAGATCAAGTGCAAATTTAAATTAAAGTCCAAAACTCAAATTTGTCAAACATGCAAAATAAAATGTTCAAAGAGTGGGAAATATTCCATAACTAATTATGGTGGTGAACCAACATTTTTAGAAAGTGGTTTAATGCACAAGATTAATTAAACAGTGGCTTTAACAATAAATAAAATGCCTTTTCTAAATTATAAAATGGCAAACTATTTTATTTGGGAGTAGAACCTTTCGTGGCAGAGGGTTAAACTAAAACATTAATTTAGGTGTTGGCCTCCTAGATTTTTAAACTTGGATAATGTGAAAATTAAAATAATATAAATAAAACAGAAAAGATAAAAGCAGGATAAAAGAAAAAGAAGAAAACAACAGGACTCCCCTCCCTCATTGGGCCTCAGCCCAGCTAGACCGCTCGCCAGCCCAACCCCTGGACTATAACCCCACTGACCCCCCAAACCCTAAATCCCCACCTCCGCTACCCCCACTCCCCATGATCCCCTCCTTCCTCTCGTTCCCCTCCTAAACCAGATCGGGATCGGGCAGACTGCCCGGACCCCATCGTCACCGCCCGACCGTGCCGTCGCTCCGAG